>NW_028143049.1:0-395096 GCF_977018435.1 Lepisma saccharinum
CGAGGAAATGAGGTTGATTTTTACTGTTTCACAAGAATGCTATCTTTTATACACCCAATATTTGCTTTTTCAAGTAACTACATGTGCCAGAAGCACTTGCAGGCCAACTCTAACTAGACTTCGACTTATTTTATATCAGGTGCTAAATTTATAAAGAACTATGATTGTGTATATTTCTGAGGAAGTACGCAAAAGCAGATTACCCGATTAAAGTATCTGAAAAACAGATTTTTCTATGTAAGTATATTTTAATGACTGGATTATTTAACAGATCAAACAGGAAGACTGCAAAATTCATTAAATGTAGTTCTATCGTATAGGTGGTTTCAGAGATATGAAAAGAACAAATATAAGATTTCGCTTTTTTTTGCTTCTGAGGCTAATCGCGACGCTAAGGGTAAATGGCGAGGAAATGTAACGGGGGGCAAAAGTCCCAAAAGTTATGGGCTGCATGTAAGTTAATACCACAGAGATATTACAGTAGGTGTAGGTTCTACCACCAGAACATTTCTATCATAATAATACTGGTTATGCTGTACTGTTAGCTAAAGATGCTCATATTTGAGAAACTTAAAAGCTTATTGCAAAATTTTAAGATAAATAATAATCTGTTAGACTGTAAACATTTTTTATATCCATTCTGCACAAGATCCGATGACAAAATTTTAAATTTGTTATCGCCCAGACAGGGATTCGAACCCGGGACAGATAGGTTAAAAGCCTAACGCTATACCAACTAAGCTATCTGGGCACAAGGTATTCTTTTTGAAAAGTTAGTTATGTTAAGAAATATATTGAAACACTTGAGAACACCCTTGGTCTGGTTCGACAGAGAAGGAGACAACATTTCCAAATTTTTACAGACTGGGTGTATTTTTCCACTATAGAGGCCTTCACTATATGTAATTCGAAACGCTAAAGTTCAGCTAACTTCCAAAATTGAGGTAAAGATTGTGTCTGGCGAGATTAACAAGTTACAATTATATCCAGTTACGGACAAATAAAGCTAAAACTCTCAGATTTACTGTACTAGCCAAGTTTTAGTAACATTTTCCTTCACGTTAGTACAAATACCAAAGAAATAGGTATATTTTATTTATAATTTGACAAAATGTACTAGTATTTAATTCACAAAGTTAGGTAAAAAACAGTATTTTTTAAAAATATTGTTACTGCCTTCAAATTTTATGTTATTTAGCCACTAACAACTGGTTTACACTGTTTGGCATCCTTTAAATAGCAAAAGAAGAAATTACTTGTTTAGTATTTTTACTATTTTATATTTATTTAAGAAAACCAAGCTAATTAGTTTTAGTTTAACTTACTTTCTAACAAATTGTTACTAATTTATATATCAAAGTTATGTTATTTAGAGTGTATGAAGGCGTATAAAGTTAATATTTGTACTTATCAGCGCAACTAACAATTATATTTTACACACAAAAGATAATGTTTACAGTTAAATTACTTGAATCAGAGAATAATATTTTACAGTAATTGATTCATTCAGCACTAGTCAGTACTTTTATGCATCAGAAAGTTTTCTTAATTTTCTATTACGCATGCTATTTTGGGCTATTCTTAAAATGTATTTCTAAGGCAAACTGGTTTAATTTTCTGCTTATAATGCAAAGTTGACAGTTTCGCACAATGCATTGTACATTTGTTATATTCTCTACTTACAATCCAAATATTATGCTTATTTAATGTATAACTAACTAACTATCTAGCCTTCTTAAACCCGAATGTTTATGGCTGCAGCAACATATGCCTTTCATCTGTCCCTGTCCTGAGCAAGATCTATATACTCCTTTCCTTCCCTACCAATTTCCTTTAGGTCCATCTCTACATTATCCCTCCATTTTTGTTTTGGTCTTCCCATTGGTCTTTTATCATCAGTTTTCCCAACAAGAATCCTGTATAATCTTCTTTCCTCTCCCATTTGTACCACATGATCTACACACCTAAGTCTTCTTGATTTAATCATTCTAATACAAATTATGTACTTTTAAATTATGTAACCTTCTCCACTCATCTGTCTCCTCGTCTGTTTTAGGGCCAAATATTTTCCTAAGGATTTTATTTTCAAATACTCTCAATTTATGTTCCTTTTTCAATGTAAGGGACCAAGTTTACTTACTGTATTTAACTTTTATTTTTTGTAATTAACAAAAATTAAAAGCGTATACTGTAGTTATTATATTTTTTTCTATCAGCTTATTTTGAAATTAATATTATTAGGTATAGTCTTTGATTTATAACTATATTGCTTTTTTATCAATTTATCTAAGAGTACGCGTAGACAAACACATGTGTACACACTTTTATGTACATAGATATGCCTTTATTTTTTTCATTATTTTAGTATGAAGATTGCATTTTAGCTATTCAAGCAAGGGTAGGAAAGGTAGGATTTCCCAGAATTTGTTGCAGGATTTTGTTGTCCATGTATAGATGAGAACAGAGCTGGGAGACTGTTTTGAACCTTTTCATGAGAGTTTGCATGTGAACTGTATGCAAATTGAGCACTATTGACTGTGCATGCTTCTAAGTTTTGCTGTTATTTCACATAAACTTTGTGAGACTGTAGACAGTTTTCCCATTTCAAGTAGTTTTTATTGATTGTATTTGTATATGTTTTGGGGACCTAACAGTTTTATGTTATGAGGCAGTTTGTTGTAGAATATTTTTACCTGATTTTTGAGATATTGAGTGTCGGCTGTTTTACTTGTAATTATTTTCCTTCGTGTGTTGTGTATTTGAATATATTTTGTCCAAGTTCGTAGTATTTAGAATAATTGTTATTGACTTGTAGATGTAGGGAGTAATAATCCCTTGCAAGATGCCCTATACTTTAGTCTGAACATTATTCTTAGTGTTCACTTTTGAAGCCTTAGTATTCTGGTAGTATTATTAATGTAGAGGTAAATTAGGCTGAAATGTAGGCATTTTTCTGATAAATTATACTCACTTAGTTGTTTCAGCAGGTAGAAGTTGCATGATGGTTTACTGCTGATGATGTTAATTTGCTCTTCTTATGTACTACGTATGATGTAGCTTACTTGAGTAATTGGAATTTTCTACTGAAAAAAGGATTGCTTGTCTATTTTATTCCTATGTTGTTGAGTTTGTCCATAAGGAAGCCATGTTTTTTACTCTATCCTATGACTTGGAAGAATCTAGATATATTGTGTTTGCAGTTTTATGTTTCTCTAAGGTTTCAGCCATGTAGTTTTTTAAACTGTGCTATGGGTGTGACTATTGATTTCTCTTTCTGGATGCCTTGTTGGTTTCTGTGTATTCCTTTTCCTGCTTGAATTTGACTTAGGTTGTTTGCTTTTTTTCTTAGATCTTTATTTGTTCAGTATTTTTTATTTTTTTTTACATAAAAAATTCAGATTACATTGTTAAAGTCAAAGTGTGTTAAAATTCAATTTTCAAAGTTAAAGTTTTAAAAATACAATTTTTAATAATTAAAAGTTATAATAATATATTTTTGTTAGTAGAAGTTTTTATACTATGGCAAATTATTTGTTGTTAATGTAAAATTTGTTAGTTAATGTAAAATTAAAGTAATTAAAAATCAATTTTTCAAAGTTAAAGTTTTAAAAACACAATTTTTAAAAATTAGAAGTTATAATAGTACATTTTTGTTAGTAGAAGCTTTTATACTAGAGTAAATTATTTTGTTGTTAAAGTAAAATATGTTAGTTAATGTAAAATTAAAGTAATTAAAATTAAAAAAAATAAAAAAAACTGAACAAATAAAGATCTAAGAAAAAAGCAAACAACCTAAGTCAAATTCAAGCAGGAAAAGGAATACACAGAAACCAACAAGGCATCCAGAAAGAGAAATCAATAGTCACACCCATAGCACAGTTTAAAAAACTACATGGCTGAAACCTTAGAGAAACATAAAACTGCAAACACAATATATCTAGATTCTTCCAAGTCATAGGATAGAGTAAAAAACATGGCTTCCTTATGGACAAACTCAACAACATAGGAATAAAATAGACAAGCAATCCTTTTTTCAGTAGAAAATTCCAATTACTCAAGTAAGCTACATCATACGTAGTACATAAGAAGAGCAAATTAACATCATCAGCAGTAAACCATCATGCAACTTCTACCTGCTGAAACAACTAAGTGAGTATAATTTATCAGAAAAATGCCTACATTTCAGCCTAATTTACCTCTACATTAATAATACTACCAGAATACTAAGGCTTCAAAAGTGAACACTAAGAATAATGTTCAGACTAAAGTATAGGGCATCTTGCAAGGGATTATTACTCCCTACATCTACAAGTCAATAACAATTATTCTAAATACTACGAACTTGGACAAAATATATTCAAATACACAACACACGAAGGAAAATAATTACAAGTAAAACAGCCGACACTCAATATCTCAAAAAATCAGGTAAAAATATTCTACAACAAACTGCCTCATAACATAAAACTGTTAGGTCCCCAAAACATATACAAATACAATCAATAAAAACTACTTGAAATGGGAAAACTGTCTACAGTCTCACAAAGTTTATGTGAAATAACAGCAAAACTTAGAAGCATGCACAGTCAATAGTGCTCAATTTGCATACAGTTCACATGCAAACTCTCATGAAAAGGTTCAAAACAGTCTCCCAGCTCTGTTCTCATCTATACATGGACAACAAAATCCTGCAACAAATTCTGGGAAATCCTACCTTTCCTACCCTTGCTTGAATAGCTAAAATGCAATCTTCATACTAAAATAATGAAAAAAATAAAGGCATATCTATGTACATAAAAGTGTGTACACATGTGTTTGTCTACGCGTACTCTTAGATAAATTGATAAAAAAGCAATATAGTTATAAATCAAAGACTATACCTAATAATATTAATTTCAAAATAAGCTGATAGAAAAAAATATAATAACTACAGTATACGCTTTTAATTTTTGTTAATTACAAAAAATAAAAGTTAAATACAGTAAGTAAACTTGGTCCCTTACATTGAAAAAGGAACATAAATTGAGAGTATTTGAAAATAAAATCCTTAGGAAAATATTTGGCCCTAAAACAGACGAGGAGACAGATGAGTGGAGAAGGTTACATAATTTAAAAGTACATAATTTGTATTAGAATGATTAAATCAAGAAGACTTAGGTGTGTAGATCATGTGGTACAAATGGGAGAGGAAAGAAGATTATACAGGATTCTTGTTGGGAAAACTGATGATAAAAGACCAATGGGAAGACCAAAACAAAAATGGAGGGATAATGTAGAGATGGACCTAAAGGAAATTGGTAGGGAAGGAAAGGAGTATATAGATCTTGCTCAGGACAGGGACAGATGAAAGGCATATGTTGCTGCAGCCATAAACATTCGGGTTTAAGAAGGCTAGATAGTTAGTTAGTTATACATTAAATAAGCATAATATTTGGATTGTAAGTAGAGAATATAACAAATGTACAATGCATTGTGCGAAAACTGTCAACTTTGCATTATAAGCAGAAAATTAAACCAGTTTGCCTTAGAAATACATTTTAAGAATAGCCCAAAATAGCATGCGTAATAGAAAATTAAGAAAACTTTCTGATGCATAAAAGTACTGACTAGTGCTGAATGAATCAATTACTGTAAAATATTATTCTCTGATTCAAGTAATTTAACTGTAAACATTATCTTTTGTGTGTAAAATATAATTGTTAGTTGCGCTGATAAGTACAAATATTAACTTTATACGCCTTCATACACTCTAAATAACATAACTTTGATATATAAATTAGTAACAATTTGTTAGAAAGTAAGTTAAACTAAAACTAATTAGCTTGGTTTTCTTAAATAAATATAAAATAGTAAAAATACTAAACAAGTAATTTCTTCTTTTGCTATTTAAAGGATGCCAAACAGTGTAAACCAGTTGTTAGTGGCTAAATAACATAAAATTTGAAGGCAGTAACAATATTTTTAAAAAATACTGTTTTTTACCTAACTTTGTGAATTAAATACTAGTACATTTTGTCAAATTATAAATAAAATATACCTATTTCTTTGGTATTTGTACTAACGTGAAGGAAAATGTTACTAAAACTTGGCTAGTACAGTAAATCTGAGAGTTTTAGCTTTATTTGTCCGTAACTGGATATAATTGTAACTTGTTAATCTCGCCAGACACAATCTTTACCTCAATTTTGGAAGTTAGCTGAACTTTAGCGTTTCGAATTACATATAGTGAAGGCCTCTATAGTGGAAAAATACACCCAGTCTGTAAAAATTTGGAAATGTTGTCTCCTTCTCTGTCGAACCAGACCAAGGGTGTTCTCAAGTGTTTCAATATATTTCTTAACATAACTAACTTTTCAAAAAGAATACCTTGTGCCCAGATAGCTTAGTTGGTATAGCGTTAGGCTTTTAACCTATCTGTCCCGGGTTCGAATCCCTGTCTGGGCGATAACAAATTTAAAATTTTGTCATCGGATCTTGTGCAGAATGGATATAAAAAATGTTTACAGTCTAACAGATTATTATTTATCTTAAAATTTTGCAATAAGCTTTTAAGTTTCTCAAATATGAGCATCTTTAGCTAACAGTACAGCATAACCAGTATTATTATGATAGAAATGTTCTGGTGGTAGAACCTACACCTACTGTAATATCTCTGTGGTATTAACTTACATGCAGCCCATAACTTTTGGGACTTTTGCCCCCCGTTACATTTCCTCGCCATTTACCCTTAGCGTCGCGATTAGCCTCAGAAGCAAAAAAAAGCGAAATCTTATATTTGTTCTTTTCATATCTCTGAAACCACCTATACGATAGAACTACATTTAATGAATTTTGCAGTCTTCCTGTTTGATCTGTTAAATAATCCAGTCATTAAAATATACTTACATAGAAAAATCTGTTTTTCAGATACTTTAATCGGGTAATCTGCTTTTGCGTACTTCCTCAGAAATATACACAATCATAGTTCTTTATAAATTTAGCACCTGATATAAAATAAGTCGAAGTCTAGTTAGAGTTGGCCTGCAAGTGCTTCTGGCACATGTAGTTACTTGAAAAAGCAAATATTGGGTGTATAAAAGATAGCATTCTTGTGAAACAGTAAAAATCAACCTCATTTCCTCGTAATATTAGCTGTAAGTGCTTCTTGCAGATTAACAAAGCTCTGGCGTCTGGTCCTACGTCACCTATAATCCTTTGTAAGGTTCGTGTTGTCCTATAAATTGTCGATATACATACTAAGTCCCTAGTTACAGCCTAAGGTTTTAGTTTCAATCAGAGGATTTCAGTGTTCAGATAGTGATTGTAGCCTCGTATAATAAACCAAATGGAAATAACCCAAGTGTTGATGCACCCAAAAAAACCAGTAATACTTCAAAAATACCTTGAAAAAGGCTATAAGGCTAAATTATTCTTCTAGCATAGAAAAAAAGTTTAGCAAGTGGACCTATGGTCCATATAGTCAGTCGTCTGAGAACTTCGTCTTGTCCTGTGAATTGTCAATATATTGATAAATAGTTATATTTTTTTTTTAAAAAAAAAGGAACAATGTTTGTAAGCGTCCAGTTATGGACCCATCGGTAAAGGAATTTCAGTCTTTATAGACACACAATAATTTTCGTTACACTAAACATTTGGCCTCGTATAAAGGTAAATAGTCGAAATGATAAACATTTCGTGTACTTTATCCAGTAAACCTTAGCTAGAAATACAATAACAGCGTTACAGACATAAAAATTAAGCAAGGTTTGATATTCTAGTGGCACATAATAAATATAAAATATCTTTAAAATACTCTGACAAATAGTTGTGGGTTATCTGAGATCAAAATTTTCAAGCCCTCTCTCCTGCATAAATAGGCTCTAGAATTCACTAAGCCTCAAAATAATATTGGGTACATAAAATAAAAAGCAGATGGAGAGTGATGCTGATCGCATCATCTCCAAACAGCAAAAACAAAAGTATATAGATGGAGCTCTACGTGATATATTTAGGAAACTTTACCTAGTATAAAAGTAACAAAATACTCACCAAACTCTAAAATAAACAAACTTTCCTACGTAGCAGGCGTAACCTGACCTAAATAAATACTTATAGAAATACAGAACCAAAAATAGCATAGTGGAAATCAGTAAACCCTAATAATAATAATAATAATAATAATAATATATTCTGTGGCTTACATTTTAGCTAAAAGTACTTTTTTTTTAGTGTTTTTGAAAAGATTTAAATAAATACTAAACTCTAAGTTAAAAATTTGTAAATGTATATATGATACAAAACAAAATAAATAAAAATTAATACATACCCTGCAAAAAATCAGTAAAAAAGTTGAAAACATCTCTTTGTGCATCCAAAATATAATAACAAATCCTTCCTGACTGGATTAAATTGTGTTATTTGAGTAATATTAAGCCTAAACTTGTAAAATAAACAGATAAAAGTTGAGAACACACACTTTGTGTGTCGAAAATATAACTAAAAATCTTTAATAGTATAAATAGTGTTATTTAGGTTAAAAATAGGTATAAAATTGTAAAATAATAAGTTAAAAAGTTGTAAAAATATCTTTGTGAGTCCAAAATTTAATAAAAAATGTTGCCTGAATAGTATAAAGTGTTATTTTGGTAAAAAATTAACATAAAATTGTAAAATAATAAATTAAAAGGTGAAAAAATATCTTTGAGAGTCCAAGATTTAATAAAAAATGTTGCCTGAATAGTATAAATAGTGTTATTTTTGTAAAAATACATAAAAACTTGTAAAAGATTTGACATAAAGTCAAAGTTTGGTAAAAAATAAACTCAAAATTAAGTTAAATAGCACACAGTAACATACATTTACTACCTAAATCAATAATCAAAGGGTCCTAGGTTCGTTACCCTGTGATAAAAGCAAATGGTGAAAACTGTAGGCCCCGTCCCTGATAGCTCTCCCTTCTTCATAGTACAGATAAAAAAAACCTGCGCTAAAGCGTCCTGTGCCTTGGGGCAACCCTGAGCGGAATATTAATTGGCGGCGGAAACCGGTTCTACAAGCGACACATAGCTTCAGAGATTTGACCCTTGCTGCGCATTCCAGACATCCTTTGTTGTCTGGTTCAATCCCTCCCCTGCCCTACAGTATTGCATAGCTTTCCCCTGTTGTTGCGTACTGGTTAACCTTGGAAAAACCGGTTCTGAAAACCTACCGACGCGTTCTCTGATTGGTCAATTGGGTTCCTTCTTTGTTCTGACGTTGTGACGTCATTTGACCTTGACCGCACATCTCCCAAATTCCTTTCTCGTCTACCTTCACCGCCGAGTCGAGATTCGGAGACCGTATTCTGTCTAGCGTATGAAACCAACGTGTTTCATAACGTAATGCAATTATTACATAGTACTAATTAATAATATTACATATCGCGGGTTCGAGTACCGGGACCGTCTTCTTTCGTACCATTACCACCGTTCATAGCGGTTCATAAACCATAGAAAACTTATTTTCAATATTATAAACATTAATTAATAACATTTTATACATTACATACTTTGCAGTAATGAATATAAAACCATATGCATAGCGTTTAGTACCTCTAATTACCGTCTATATACATATTTTTCATAAAATAAATAATTATATATTTATAAAAAGTTATAAACATGCAAATACATAAATGTAAAGTATTGTAAGTACATGCAAATGAATTCTAAGTACGCGCAAATTAATTAACAACCGTGCAAATAAATTCTAAGTACATACAAATTAATTGCGAATATTAAACGCCCGAGGGCACAAACATCCACTGGCGTATTCAACTTCTACTCGCCCAGTACGGTCCCTACCTGTCAAAGAGTAAAACGCCCCCAGCAAAAATAGCGCCCAGTAAGGTCCCTACCTGTCAAATAATCAAATTTTTAAAATAAAACTGACTCCCATCACACTTCATCCAGGCATTAGACTGGCTAAATAGCAAAAGTAAATTTTTGTTATTTAGGCGTGTTTAAAATCAGCTTATAAGCATAGTCAATGTTGATTTTTTTAAATTTTAAATTTATAAGTTCATTTAGGCGTGTTAAAAATCAGCTTATAAGCATCGTCAATATTGATTTTTTAAAATTTTAAATTTATAAGTTCATTTAGGCGTGTTAAAAATCAGCTTATAAGCATCGTCAAAATTGGATTTTTTTATAAGTTACTATTTACATTATGTACATTTTTATTTCTCTACTTCTAACTTTAGGGCCATGAACAAGTTTTACTCTATTTACTCAAGTTTTTGGATGTAGGATATTGCTTTCAAACAAGCTCTGATGTCACGGTCCTCTTCGTACCTTTTTACTGTTTTTTCCAGCCTTTCGTCCAGTTTCGTATAGGTTCAGTGGCGAAGCGTGGTGTCGCTGGAAGGGTAGGCACAGGCGTGTGAGTTCGTGTTGTTATGGGTGCGACTTTTTTAAATATGAAAAATATAACCTTTAAAGTTATTTTTGAAAATGCAATAACATATTATTGCATCTATCAACGTACCTGAATAGAAACTCTTGATGTGTACTAACTCGTAAATCGTATTTCTTGATTATATTGTAATTTGATGCTTTAGATGTAATTCGAGTGGCAGTCCTCAATGTTCCGATGCCCCTTCTTTCTTCCTATGCCCGGTAATAGGCTTTCATGCTTATTTTTGTAGCATTCCAGAGTAATAATAGTCATTATTCCCCTTGCTCACTTCACCTCAACAATGGCGGATTGGTTAGCACATCGCGCTACGACGCCAGGGGTTCTGGGTTGGAATCCCGGCCTGGGCATGGATGTTTCCGAGTGTCCATTCATCAATTTCGTTATATCATCACTTATCCAAATCTTCGCAAAAAGTGGCACAAAAAGCGAAGTAAAATAAACCAAATCAATCAAACAACAATAAGAAAATAAATGAACGAAAAGAAAAAAAACAAGATAAAATATAACAATAAAACAACAACGCAACAGGAGTAAATCGGGAAACTAACGAGAACACAGAACACTGTGATACTCGTAGAAACATTTTTTCGCCCTCGAAACAAGTTGTCAATGCCTTTCTACCCTCAACTTCCCTTTCCCCTCGTTGGACACCCCTCGCTGGACAAGAAACAGATGTGAAGACGACAAACAAAAACCTAGAACAAATAGCTGAAGACAGGGAAAGGTTACTACCTATTGCGAAAACTGTCATACTGCTTGGATGTCAAAACGTTCCCTTCAGAGGTTCACAGGGATGACGGAAAACTCACCGAATATGAAACTGAAGGTGTACTTCGCAATGAAGGCAATTTACGTGAATTTTTGCGATTTCATATTAATCTTCTAGCTTCTGTATCTGCCCCGATATCATCAGGTACAGTACCAATAATTGATTCTTGTTAAAATAATTTTAACTCGAAACGTATGTTTTGATATACTATAATTATTAGTAGCATGGAGGAAGTGTTATTGTTATTGATTTGTTGTTTTAAGTCCACTTTATGCGCAGTACGGCTAATCGGGACTGGACCTACAGTTTAAAGTGGGATCCGAACCACTGTGCCAAGTGCCTCCACCGGGTATCGAACCCGGGACCCCTTCATTACAAGGCGACGACGCTACATGGAGAAAGTGTATTTGATATTTACACTAAGTTATGAGGTAGTTCTGTCTCACCGCATTGTAGTCCGAAAGAATATTGCAGTCTGCCAAAGTAACAATATTTCCTCAGGTAGATGGTTAAGCATCCTGTATGCTTCAGGTGCATGTAATGAGTGACAGCAATGTTTGTCATCAGTTTATTTACAAATTTACTATTCATATTTTTATGTGTCGCGAAGTTGGAATTAATTACGATAATTAGGAAAAAATACGGGTCTAGAATTTGAATTCTCAAACCCTTGTTTCGAACATTGTTTACCTAACAGTGGCGATTTCTCTGGGTGTGTAAGTCGTGTGTCAACGGCCAAAGGAAAATGAAATAAAGAAGAAAGTATCTGTACTTTTATAAATTACATTTGAGCATTTTTCTTTAATTGTCAGTTTCGAGCGCCCGGTAGTTTACGAACGCGGCGCAGCGCGCAGTGGTTGTCAGGCAGGCAGATCGGTCCCGCACTGCCAGGGCGTTGGAGAGGAAATACAACGTCTTAACACTGCCAAAACATAGAATGACCGCGCATACGCACCCTGCCACCCACCACCATGGTTAGCTTCTCAAGGCGTTGTATTTGTTCCCAACGGTTTGGCTTTCATTCACCCCGCGTTCCGCGTTGTTTTGCTCGTGATTGTTGTGCATTATTTTTTAAACATGTGGTGTGAAGTGATGTGATTATTTTAAGATGGAGAATAGTGAAAGTGTTGTGCAAAACTATTTAAATGATTCCTTTTCTTAGTTTTCGTATTCAGAGAAGAAACAAGTGATTGACAATGGTCGACCATGTCCGAATCTCACGATGTCAACATATGTTAAAGGAAAAAGTGGTGCTGGAGAAGGTTTTGAGAGACATTTTCGAAAAGAACTCTATGAAATTTCAGACTGGCTTTGCGGGTGTGATGTGGTGAATAAATTTTACTGTTGAACATGTTTATTATTCTTAGGGTTGTGCGGGATCCCGAAAAGTCGGCACCGGGATCGGGAAAAAAATTTCTTGTCCCGATCCCGACTTCGGGAAATGACTTCCCGACTTTTTCGGGATCCCGAGCAGTCGGGAAATACCGAATGGTCATTGTAAAAAGTTGTTAATTCTCGATGTTTTCAGCATTGCAAATGTCTGGAACTTATCGGAAATTCTTAGTTTTTGTATCAGAAATGCAAAAACAATCACTTAAGGTGAAAATGACGTGTAGAATTAGATTTTTCAAGAGCTTCGAAAAATTTCGAACATTTCCCATCCCGAAAATTTCCCGACTTTGTCGGGAAATTGAGAATTTTTCCCGTCCCGAATGTCGGGATATAAAAAGTATCCCCTTTCGACTAAAAAAGGTGTTTGGAATTATCAAGGGTATGCGGATTTGAATCATCTTAATACTCCAGTGAAAAAACACAGTGAGTCTGAATAGCATCTTTCTAGTTTATTTAAATTTAGTAGTTTTGTTGCCACCCCTACTAGAATTGACGGTCTTTTGGATACACAATGAAAAAGTAAAAAAGAAAAGGAAAATATTAAAGAGGTTGATTAACGCCGTCTACTATTTAACAAAGCAAGAACTGCCGAGGCCATGAGGAAAATGCAGCATCTCTAAATAATGGTAATTACATGGAATTCCTTATTGCCAGTGCCGAGTTTGATCCCTCATTAAAAGAACATTTATTAAATTCTACAGTTTTTCGCGGTACTTCGGCAGGCATTCAAAATTATTTAATAAATTCAGTTTCGATGTTCTGAGAGATGAAATCTACAATGACATTCAAAACACAAACATTGTCGATGAAACATCAGACATTAGCAATAGCCTAAATCTCCGGTGTCAACGATGTTACGTTTTTTTTCGGACTCAGAAAAAAGTCATTGAAAGATTTCTTGGGTTTCATGACATGAGCGCCGATAAAACTGTAGGAGCTCTTTTTAGTCACGTGACTGAAATAATGGATAAATATAAGTGTGGGGATAAATTAATTGCCCAGACATACGATGATCTTCTGTAATGAGTGGTCAGTTGAATTATCTCCATCGAGAAAGAATTACTTTATAAGCTGAGAGAATGGGATAAATCCAAATTTTATGAGGCGGTGATCAGCGCATTTCTCTTTAAAGAAAGAAGAGTAGAGCTGGAATTCAAGTAATTGTAACAGGGTGGCTACAAACAAGAAGAAATGAAATTCCCTGACTTTTCCAGGTTTTCCAGGACAAAATTTACATTTTTCCCTGACAATTACAAACTGAACTAAATCCATGTTTTTGCAAATGGAAATAATAAACTCATACAGATCCACGTATGGTTTTGTTAAGTACCAATATTATCTTCTATGAAATTGACTTAATTTCTCTATTCTCTATGATTTGAATTCAAACTGCAAAATAGTGAATTTGGAAAATTATTACAATTCACAAGCTAGGGAAGGATTACGGAATGTGGTCGTACGCAGTAAGTTTAAATAAAATACTTGATTATTTTTAAAGTTACGACTAAATGAGATAAGAGTGAAGAGTGATTGATTAAGAAATTCAATTTGTAATTTATCAGTCTCCTTATACATTCTCGGGATTATATGTTGATATTTCCACTGAGGTTTGGAACCCTCTGCTTGCGAGATCCATGAATGCGGACTAATTTTTCAATGCATAAAGCTACTTCTCTCTTCTCTGTATAGCAAACAACTTAACTCTTGCATATAAGTGAAACAATTGAATCGAACAAAATAAAGTGTCATATTTCCTTACATTATCAATGGGATTTCTGCTTCAGTACAGTATATCCAAGTGAAGTACTTTGAAACTGACAACATGCAGTTATACCATTAATGCTGACGAAATGGGTATGTAGGTATTAGAAATTTAACGCAAGCAATTTAAAGAATTTCATTGTATAGGTACCTGACTTAGCTAACCACACATTAAAACAGGAACACTAATAATAAAAGCTTCTGAAAGTTCATATACGAGGGGCATCCTGAAAAAAGGTCCAGCACTAGTGGTCGGAGAGCGACACACATACATGCAGGCAGGAAGAAGTGGCATGTAGCTGTAATCTGGTACAGTTGCAATGCAGCCGTTTTAGGAAAGTTCTAGGTTAAATATTGCAGCTCTCATACAGTCTCCCACCGACTGCGATGTAGCCTACGTGTAGTAATCAGATTTTTGCACGCTCAGAATTTGGCACAGAGCCACCAGCAATCTTGTGATGTGTGCAGACCAGATGTCGTATGGTCAGACGATGGTGCAGACAATTCACGAAGGCCAATCGAATGTGCACAACCCCATACAGCTGAGTACACGCGGGTGTTCCATCACTTCAGGTGAGAGATTTTGGAGCACTTCCTGTACAGCCCTGGTCTTGAATGTACAGACTTTCATCTCTTTGTTTAACTGAAGAGGTCTCTGGCAGGGAAAGGATTTCACAGCTACACTGTTGTAGAGATAGTTCCAGTCTTTGCTGTCAGACACATATACCATGGACATACAAAATTTAGTGCCATGCTACGACAAATGCCAGAACAACGGTGGTGATTATGCCGAAAATTAGGTCAGGAATCACTGTTACTAATGCAATAAATTACAACTGATATTCTTGTTTTATTTATACCTAATCGGTAGGGACCTTGATATTTTGTTACTTTTTTCAAATTGGTGTATTTTCTTTATTTTTTTTTACTATATCGTGTTATTTTTTCCAAAATTGACATTTTTATTTTAGCGCATTTTCTGGCAAATATCTCAAATTATACCTTCATGGTGTTTTAAAACTACTGTTTCAAATTGTAAGTCACATGGCTTACGCCTCTTCGTGAGAGTTTGATATATTGAAAGTTATTTTGGGAAAGTTATTTTCCATACCCCTTTTTTTTAATTTTAAGGTATGGATTTTAGATAATGGAAATTTCCCCGCATATACTGAAGGGTGCATAATGACCATAAGTGGCGACGCACCCAAAAAATTAAAATCAATCAATCTCATGTGACCAATACCGATATATTATGGCACCAAAAATTGGCATTTTATTTTTTTGACTTGTTAGTGTTACGTTTCCCAAAATTCGCGTTTTTGTTTTAGAACATTTATATGCCAAATATACTGAAACTTAATACTCCATTGTGCTTTTAAACTATTATTTTAAATTGTAGGTCACATGGTCTACGTATTTTCGAGACAGTTTGATATGTTGGAACAGATTTTTGAGGAAGTAAGAGTAAATAGCTCCCCTGCACTTTTCCATGAAGGCGTATAGGGGTTTGGAGTTAGGGCCCCACACTTTCTTGATCACGGCTGAGGGTGGGGGTGATGTGATCAGCACCACGCTCCTGGCTACCTTTATCCCTCAAAGTTTCCTCAAGGTACCAGCTTCATATGATGCTCGGTGGTGCCGGAACAGTTTGAATAGGTGGAAAACATCCCGGTGCTCCACCGCAGGGGATCAACCCCGGGTCTCTCGCATAGTAGTCAGACGCCCTAACTACTGAGCTCCATTGTTACTCGCTCGACAAATGCCGATGGTGCACACTTAGCTTGGCAATTCAAAACATATCTCGTGCGACAAATACTGAAGATGCTGCTCCCGTGTGACGGTAGATACGCACTCGATCTCCTGTTAGAACCCTGCCACTTTTACATGATTTAATGTGGCTGTCGGAATTATTCCATGTACGTATAACTCTATAGTTTACTCTTGAATAAAATGTTGGAAAATTTGCATGTTCTATGTACACATATATGGCCTAGAAAAGACAAGCATGTTGGATTTTATGGAATTTTTCATTGTTTTAGGACATTTCTTTAAAAAAAATCGCTAAAAACGCCAACAATTCGCATTTTATGCCAAATAAGCATTATTTCGATATTTCTAACGGGCGAAAAATGTGTCTAGACATCACTGCACATTCCTAAACATAACTTCACAGCAATTACCATTCTTCACGGTTTTGGCGTTTGCGAATAATCAATGTCCTTACTAACAGACAGGACAGAGAGTGGCGTTAATTTCATTGCAATACTAGTGTTGCAGTAAATTTGAGGTTGGGGGCATGCACTTGCCAATTTTTATAATGTTCACCAATGCAGATTTATGTTTAACTTTTTCGTGATAGTATTCAATATATATCCAGTTTGGTTAGAATCTTCTTGATATCTAAGAATAGTGCAATGTCATTGTAAACGTATGTTAACTTGTGCGAAACCAGTAATACGTTAGGATGATGAAAGAAAACCTTCGTAAGCACTGCTACATTAAAGATGGTGAAGTGAGCCAGAAGAGTATTAAATTCCAGCAGCATATTTGCAGTCTAAAGCTCTTCTTGTTTATGCATAAAATTTTTGTTGGATGTTGCAGTCAATGCAATTTCTGTCGCATGTTGTAGTGAGATACTTAGTCGGGTGGCGATATTCGACAACAATCGTATGTATCAATGGAACCTATTTGTTCCAATGTTCCTTCAGTTTGCCCAAGAAAATGCCTTACTACGACGTCCGACAACTATCGGACGGCGCCACCCGCTCTTATCCCCTCCATCTGTTGACAAGTTCCCTTACTACTCCTATACAACCAAGTAAAAAAATTATAATTCAATGCATTTTCCATGTAATATTTAGTGGCTTAACCTTTACTCCCGCGATGATACCATATGGTATCATCAGAGTAAGGTCGTACTCGCCCGATGATACCATATGGTATCATGGTGCTGATTACGAAATAAATATGCTTTTTGGACCTTCATATTCTTATGTTTGGGTGGAAACTCTGACACAGGTCTGGAGCAAGCCTGGGAAATTCATATTGATGACTAACCTCCCCCCTCTCCGCAACATATCCATGCCACATCCGAATAGAGTTTCACATTTTGGTTAATTATTCAACTTTTATGGCACCCAGGAACATGAAATGTTTCAATATTTTTGGAAACGTCCATTCTTTGAAGGAATGAAGAAGGGGCAAACTCCAGATTTTTATAGTTTTTTCATTGAAATAAGGGGCTGCGCCCCAAACCCCCTTTCCTCGGTTCAGCGTTCTAAATTGTACACGGTTGCATGCTCTGATGTTTAGCTGCAAATTAAAACTTATCCGAAGTAGATGGCTCGCATAGTGCTAGAGTTATAACAATTTTCTGAGTAATATGCAAATTACCTATTTTTTTAGTAAAAAACAGAGATTCACATTTTGGCTTATTATTCAACTTGTATTGCACCCACGAACATGAAACATGTTTCATTCTCTCTGGAAACGTCCATTCTTTGAAGAGAATACTAAGGTTTGCGCCTTCTCTCCAAAACAGCTGGAGAAGAGGAGGCAAACTCCAGATTTTTATGTTTGTTTTTTCATTGAAATTGGAGGGTCGCGCCCCGCAAGCCCCCTTCCTCGGTCCGGCGTTCTGAATTATACACGGTTGCATGCTCTGATGTTCTATCTGACAAACAAAATTTATCCTTAGTAGATTGCTTCCATAGTGGCCGATTTATAAAAAATTACCTACAAAAATGCAAATTACCTATTTTTCGTAAAAAAAATAATCACATTTTGGCTTATTATTCAACTTGTATGGCACCCAAGAACATGAAACATGTTACGTTCTTTTGAGAAATGTCCATTCTTTGAAAAGAATACTAAAGTTCGCCCCCTCTCCTCAAAATAGCGGAGGAAGAAGGGGCAAACTCCAGACTTTTATGTTTTTTTCCATTGAAATTCTAGGGTCGTGGCCCCCAAACCACCCTTCCTCGGTTCGGCGTTCTGAATTGTACACGGTTGCATGCTCTGATGTTTTAGCTGAAAAACAAAAGTTATCCGAAGTAGGTTGCTCCCATAATGCCCGAGTCATAACAATTTTCCTTCAAAGAGTGTTCGAATTTAAAATTCCCGCCGAGAAGCCCGGGCGAGAGAAATCTATCTCTCTCTATCCTCCTGTGCCGTGGTGTGCATAAAAGGGGCCTAAAAGTTGAGGCTGAAACTTACGAACGAGATTTCCTGTTCCCGTGAAGAGTTCCATATATATATATATATATATATAAAGACGAAATTCCCTGACATTTCCCTGACTTTTTTTGACACCTCAAATTCCCTGACTTTTCCCGGTTTTCCAGGTCTGTCGCTACCCTGTTGTAAGTAATCAGCAGTTGATTTTTCAAAATTTACTTTTTGGAAGGATAAATGAAGGGTAAGGGGAAAAACCGGGAATGTGCATTTTAGCGATTTTTCAATGAACGGGTCATTCTTATGTCCACGGTGATTTTTGTAGGGGTGATGGGAGTTCCACCAACCCCTCTGGTTGCACTGCTGCTTTAAAAATTAATTGTATGGCGAAGTATTGAACATTAATTTTCTCGTTTAAACAGTCCTTGCTTGTCCTTACCCTTCAAAAATATTAATATTTTAAATGAAGTATTTACTTCATTTAAAATAATTTGTAATTTAATGTTTTTCTAAATATTTCTAAA
Source organism: Lepisma saccharinum (assembly GCF_977018435.1). Lineage (NCBI taxonomy): Eukaryota > Metazoa > Arthropoda > Insecta > Zygentoma > Lepismatidae > Lepisma > Lepisma saccharinum. The sequence continues at coordinate 19,054 of NW_028143049.1, forward strand.
TTTACACCAAAAATGTTCGGAGAAAATGAGTAATATTGGGTCACAGAAATGAGAGGGGGAGGGGTTAACATTCCTTCTTTGACAACGCCTAAAGTTCAGGGTCAGGAGACGCCACTGTTACCTAACCATTGTAAAACATGTCAGGATAGTTTCCTGGCTTGGTAAGGTACTGTAATCTACCTGGCGAAAATCGTCTCTCCCAACTGCCAATCCTGGATCCGCCACTGGTATGAATCTTTGCATTTAATTAATGCCTCAATGTGAAAGTTTTAAAACACACATGGAACGCACATTTTTTCCATTCTATATTAAACATTCCCAGCATAAAAACGATAATTTTCACACAAGATATCACTGAAAAATGATAAAAATAAAGTAAATTGCTCAAAATGAATATTGAAAAATCGATGCCATTACAGAAGCGACCCCTTCCTGAAGTAGGCCTAAATCTTCATGTGACACAAATGCAAGAGTACGCCTTAATGTTAACGAGACGCTGTCAACGTCTTTCCCACTGAAACTATCATTAAGACATTATCACTCTTTGTATTTGGCTTAGCAATTACACCCAAGAACAGGTGCGGGGAGTGGAAGTCTACACAAAATCGTTTAGAACATTCGCGTATGCAGATGACGTAACTGTTCTGATAAATGATGACAACGACTTGCAGAAGTTGCAGGCTATCTTAAAAACAACGAAAGAATTAACAGGGTTAAAAGTAAACTATAAAAAATCCAAAATTTTGCAGCTAGGAAAAACCCCCAACAAACTGCTATCAAGATTCACCTTATGATATTGCGAATGACGTGACAATCTTGGGGGTAGTGTTTTGTTCAACAATACAAGAAATGAAAAATAGAACATATAGTGTAGTAATATCAAGACTAAGACATGCAGTGTTTTGCGATAAGCGAAGGAATATATCCATAATATCTAGAGTGACTTATAGCAACGTGTTTCTTCTTTCAAAAGTATGGTATGTTGCTCAAGTATTACCACTACCACCAGCAAGTGCAGCAGAAATACGACGGCTGGTCACACAGTTTACATGGCAGTCCCATGTACTTAGAGTGGCCTATACCACTTTGTGTTTACCATTAAGAACAGGTGAACTAAATTTAATGAATATTGAAACACAAGCACAGGCTCTCCTCAATCATAGAAATATTCAACTAGCGCTAAAAGATACGCCGAACTTGACCGGGTATATACTCCATGCCTACTTAAGAGACATCGAACTTACAGCATCTGTATTACTGCCAAAATTTGACAGTGATACAAGTTACTTCCGATCAACGGCATTATAATTTGTGTATTTTTTGATAACTAGTCCACAAATACAGACTGAAGCAATTACAGTGCAATTATTGTATCGTCAACAGTGGGAGAGGCTTAAGGTCAAACCCAGAATAGTGAACCAGCAACCTAATATTAACTGGTCGAATGTATGGCGCAACTTAACAGCAAAACATATTCCAGCCTCAGTGCTTGGTGATGCATGATAGAATATTAACTAGAGAAAAAGCATATCGGATTAATCTAGAGGCAGAACCTAATTGCATAAGTTGTGAACAAGAAGATACCTTCAGACATAGATTAACAACATGTTCTAAAATGACAGACAATTGGAAATTCCTCTGCCGCTGTCTCGGCAGTATATGTAGGAAACCTTCTCCATATTTTACAATGGAACATGTCCTCTTCCCAGATTTTATGCTTTTTCCGTTAAGAAAATTGCAAGCAATACAGTGGCTATTAGCACACTACATCTATTATGCCTGTACACCAAAAGGCATCATGTGTAAACAAACATTGTGCGAATACTTTCAACCAGTTTACTTACAAATTGAGGCCGATGCTCGTACATATTTATATGCAAACTATTTAAGGAATGTTCCCGGGTTACATTCCCGGTGGAGGCACAGTGGTTCGGATCCCACTTTAAACTGTAGGTCCAGTCCCGATTAGTCTTTCTGTGCATAAAGTGGACTTAAAAATCAATCCAATATTTAAGGAATGTATTATTTATAGGAATCTAAAACATGGAAAGTTAGGTAAAAATGTAAGAAGAAATAGAGGTATTTATGCAAAATTGTGGATTGTGAACAACAAATAGATGTAACTCTGTAATTGTTTGTGGAAAAAAAAAGCTGGTTAAGGCGTTCACTCGTCTTGAGGTCGTTCGCTGCGGGACGGCGTAGGTTCGAATCCGGCTCTGGTCGCAATTTCTTCGGCCTACATATAGGGCCGGTGGCAATCCACCATCGTGAGGAAATTGGGAAGCTCCGAATGAGTGAGCGGTAACCCGGTCGAGAAGACCTACAACGGCTGGGGGTTCGTCGGCCTGACCACCCGTCACCCCAAAACTGGTCTAAGATCTCCACGCTACAACAGGTGACGGAGGAACAGTGTAAGAGGGAGACCAACAGTCGGTAGGTAAGCCAAGGCCCTCAAGGGCTGTCGCGGTGCGGGTTATTATTATAACAACATCTACAATCTGCGCACGTCTTGACACGTGAATGACGGAACATCTTAAAATTCATCTGCTGATGTTCCTCACAACTTACTCATTTAATTTCAGTGGTTTTCCTCTTGAGAATATTAACGGTGTATTTTGTCACACAACAATTTTCAATTTTAGCACTTAGCAGCAACTAAAAAAAAATCTCAATTTCAAGTAGTCTCGAGTAAGTCACGTTCTCTGAACGAGTAATAGCTTCAATACTATAGTGTCGTCTCGTCTCGATTTTTTAAAAGTCTGTCCCGTCTCGTCCCGTGGGCAACACTACATATATCAATACATATTTTCTTATTGACACGCAAACAATAACAAAGTTTCAGGTTGCAATTGGTGTGACGAGAATAAAATATATTATGTATTGTAGTACCCATTTGGTAAGAAAAAATACTTTGGAGACACGGGGAGTCGAACTTAGGATTTCAGCTTACAAAGCTGGCCTTTAACCGACATGGCCACAAACCACGTTGAAGAAACGAAGCTATTCGCGCAGCTTTTCCTGTCCAGCTCGAAATTTTGATGTCGCTTCTCGCTAATTACATTAATTTGAAAGCAATACGCTTCATCAGGTAGGGTTCATATGCTGTACACATTGCTGACAAAATACAAGTGAAGGTTGTGCATGAAAATTAATGAAGACTTTGGGAAATCGTGCTTTGTGGAAAGTTAGCGTTTGCAACCCTGAATGATAACTGTTCTCTAGTTTCCGTCAATATAGAGGATTCTGTTATGAGACGACGAATCTCATTAACCAACGGCACATATACATAATATATATATATATTATTTAAAACTATTTATTTCAAAATGAAGTCATATTATTCTGGAATCTACAGACATTCATTCATTCGGTAAGAATTTTACGAGAGTAGCAATTCTATTTTTGTGCTCCATTACGAAACCAACGTGCACGTGTAAAACAAGTAAAGCCCGACAATTTTAATTTTACAAAAATTCCATTTACTGCTAAAGTTAAATGAGAGGACAACCATTGACTTATTTCTAATAGCTTGGATGACTGATGGGGGGGGGGTACCTCTTCTCATGTGCCCCCCCTGGCTGTGACAAACTCTTCTTCCTTTAGGATTTCTATTATTTTTCCCATCGCATATTCAGTGCCAACTTTGCGATTCTCTTTGCCAAAGAGTATGGGGAAGGAGTTTATTTATTCTTCAAGCCTTCTCCTGGACTAGGTTAACACTATTTCCGAAAGATTTTTTCTTGCATCATTTTCAGGAATTGCAACAGCACTATTTCTGTCTCGTTTGTTCTTATTGCGTTTTTTTGCTTTTCGTTATTTAGTGTTGCTTTTCTTTAATTTTCAGCTTCAAGTTTCGTTTTAAAATAAATTTCAGGAATATTTCACATTTACGTTACTTTGATTGTAGACGTGGAAAATCCAGTTAATTAATATTTACGCTGCAATCTTTCAGTTAGGCCTTTTCTTTGAGTCTGAGAGAGACAAAATTCCCTGCATATGGTTAAATTGATTGATAGTAAGCAACACTGCTCCTTTCCGAACACTTACTTCGGCTGTACTTCCGGCCACGAAGCTGGACTTCCAATCAAACGAGAGTGCCACTTTTTGTGAACAGAAGTGTACCATAAAATACAAAGCTTTTTTGTATAATTGATTGATAGAGGCACATATTTTTGTTAAATAAAAAGGCAAAATTTCGGTACAAAAACTGAGTCAATTTCGGGTTCAAAAGCGGTAAATAAAATGAAATATCGGTGTTATAGCGGTGAAAAATTGGATGAAAATTGGTATATAAAAATACATATTGGTTTTAAAATTGTGAATATAATCCTAAATTTGATTTAAAAACTACACTTATTCCACAGAATTAACATTTCACTTCTAATAGCACATTTATGTAGTTATCAGAGTATTAAGTTTATTTCTGTGTAAAGGAGTCCATTTTTGCTTCTCCAATATTAACAACAGAATTAATCAATATTCCGGGAATTGCATAACTCTCAGGATAATTCAGACCTCGGAAGGTGTCGCGTCGGTGAATAAACCCTGAATTTCGTGTTTAAGAGTTAATTTCGCTTTTTGCAGTTCATTTCGCATTATTTCGTGACAAAATATGGTCACAAAATGCACCTCGCACCTTTCAAAAACATGAAAAATTAACACTACAATGTGTTTTTTCAAATTTCGTTTTTTCGTCAAAAACGAAATATGCATGCCCCTATTGATTGACCTTCTTTCAGAGTTGACCTTGCACGATCAGCACCTGAAAATACAGTTGTTTCGCGTGCATCAGATTATTATTATTTTAATGTTGAAACCAATTTTACTTTAAAATCTTAGATTAAAGAGGTAATAGTGGCTAGCAGTGGCGGCGATTGGGTTCCAACACAGGGGCGGGCAAGGACAGTTTACTTTCCATTGGTAGATAAGGTTGAGTAATAGTGCGGGGCAAAAGTGGCAAAGTGTGGGCAACTGCCCTCCTATTCCCGGCACTATTGGCTAGCAAGGGAACCTCAAAGCAGACTTCACAAGAAGAATTTTAAGTTTGCTGGAGGAAAAACAAAATTACGACAATTAATAAATGATTTCAGTTTAATATTGTGCTTTTGCATTGGCCAAATTTTTGGGTACTTTAGTATTATACGGACTACCTGATTAGGTTAGGAGTATTTTAGTATTATACGGACTTTAATGTAGACAAATGAGGTAGTCCGTATGATACTAAAATACTCCTAACCTAACCAGGTAGTCCGTATAATACTAAAGTACCAATGTTTAGTTACTTGCTAAAAAATACCGTGTTAGAAAATCCAAACATGATATGCAAGCAATTACAATTAAAATTTATGAAACAGCAACGAAGGAGCAAAAAGAAACCTAAAAATGATTAAAAAATGCAACAGAAACGTGAATTTTTTAAGAAGTAATATGTTAAAATATGGCCCCTAGAAAATAGAAGATAGCATATTGCGTGAATCTCACTTACTGCTGTTCGGAAAAGTCGGGATAGGGATTGAAAAGGATAATGTAGTGACTAACGCTCTCGCCTTACAATCAAGAAGTAGAAGGTTCGATTCCCTATGGAGGAATATTGGCAGTGGTTCAGATTCTACTTTAGTCTCGATGAGATATCTGAGAATAAAGGTGCTCCTGTCTCGAAGACCAGAAAACAGTGGCGGTGGGACTCGATGCGCTGATCACGCGTCACCCAATGAAAAAGCCGCTCTGGCTTACATTTGTTTTATTAGAGCAGCTTGTAAAAATTATTTGCTCCTTCAATAACAGTCTCGTAAATGATTCTCGCATTAAAAAAAATTGATCACATGATTCACTTAGTATTTATTTCTTTTTAATGCTGACCTCCGCGGAGTTTTGATTTTAACATCGCGCTACGACGACAGAGGCCCCAGGTTCGAATCCCCGCCTGGGCATAGGTGTTCTTTGCGAGTGTCCCTTCGTCAATGTCACCATATCATCGCTCTTCCTAGTTTTCGCAATTAGCCACAAATGGCAGAAAAGCCAAGTAAAATAGATTAAATCTATCACTCAATTATTTTCATAAACTCTTTTATTTATACTAATTCTTTAACACGCGGATTTCTTTTTAAAATTATAATACGATTTAGAAAATGATCAAATGCTAAAGGAGAACACTGACACCTTTCTGTGCCTTTCAGTGTTTGTTTTCAAACAGTTTATAATTTTTCTTTCGGAAAAATTAGCTGCTATACGTATCGAACCAAGTTGACACCATGCTGCTAGGAGACAGGTTTGGGGAGGGGAGGTTTCCTAGATATTTCTTTGTCCTGACGACTTATCACCACACCACAAAGTAGTTAAGAAAATGAAGTGGGGATCTGACCCCGAAACCACGTAAATATGGCATAGGAAGAAGCAGGGGGCATAGGGCCCCTCTATACACCTGCGAAATTTCATGGAAATCGGAGAGGGACACAGGGGTCAGATCCCCACGTCAATTTGTCCTCATCTTGACATTTGAGGCGGGTTTTGCCCCCTAAAACAGTTTTTTAGCCAAAACAAAAAACACGTATTTCTTCCTTTGGGTCCCTCTATACACCTGCCAAGTTTCAAGAAAATCGGAGGGGACACAGGGGTCAGATCCTCACTTCAATTTGTCCTCATCTTGACATTTGAGGGAGGGTGGTTTGCCCCCTAGAACAGTTTTTTAGCCGAAACAAAAAAAACACGTATTTCTTCCTTTAGCCCCTCTATCAGGGAGTCGTAACGTAACGAAATGGAACGGTATTTTCAATTACGGTTTCCGTTACGTTACAACCAGAAACAGAATAACTTTTTTCGTGAACAGAAACGTTACCTCAGGTATATGAACATTACGTTACAGGTGTGCATAACGGTACCGAACCATAACTGATCTCTAAAGGAGTAGGTCTTCACGTGACACTTTAACGTTACATCCATTGCCGGCAACCAGTAACGTTACAGGGTAAGAAAGATGTTCGTCACGTATTGACTAGTAACTTTAGTGTGTGTGGAAAGTGATAGTAACGTTACAATTAACCAGTAACTTAATTGAGGTCACGGCTGTAAAAACGTTACACTCCTTTTTTCAAAGCAACAACGTTATTTATAGCTGGTATGATACAGACGTTCCGATGTGCAATACCGTGTCCGATGCCGTGTTCCGGAGAGAATAACATAGGTCTCTCGTATAATTGTGCTCGTTACTTTTGTAACGTTACAGTTCTTTTCCTCCACAAAAGTCTGTTTCGAAAAAGTGATACACATATCCGTTACGAATAGCAAATACCGTTATCGAAGGCGTTTTCGAAGAAGCTTCATAATTATGATCGGCAGCATATTAACATTACAGTACTTTGACCCCTTGAAAGTCACTAAGTTTTAATACGTATTTTCGTTTTGGATGTCAGTGAAAAAATTAAATTGTAAAACAAAACGTTTGAAAACATCAGTAAACAAGATTCGGCGTGACTAAAGTTCTGGTTATTGGAATTTACTTATTAACTATGTATTTATCACAAATATATTTATTTTCTGCATACTTAATCGCTTTATGTGAATTTGTTCTAATTTGATTATTTATGCTAGATGAATTTTAACATGTACGTTCACTTTATACGATAGCAAAGCAAACGTTTGTTGAGGGAAAACGTTTTTATCTATCTATCTATCTCTCTCTTTCTCTGTTTACATGTATTACATATTTTTTTTTAAAAAAATACAGTTGTTTGGCGATGAGAATGATTCGTGCTTAGATTAAGTTGCTGAAGGACGAAACAAAGGACCAACCATGGTCGAGCCAAAAAATCAACCGTGCCACGCGTTCGTCCACCTAAGCGAGAGGCAAGCTTTCTCCTATCGGAAGACGAAAAATAATTGCTTGCTGCGCGACCTTGAGAAGGCGAACAGAACTGATACCAGCAGCACCACGCAAAATCTGAATCCTGAAACTTTGTACACGAAAGCATCCGAGTAGACAACGCCTTGGGGCTATATGAAAGGCACTTCTGGCAAGTAGAAAATGCTTAGAAACGAAATGTTAGATGTAATTGTTGTACGAAACAAACGACACCGCGTTTGTGCAACTGGTCTGTAGCTAGACAGGGCCATTGGACTCTCAAGAAGGCAAGAATTGTATGGAAAGTGAATATCAAAACTAAGCGAATAAAAGGACAGTATATTTATCATTTACAAGGGCCCTCATCCGCTTACAATTTTGAAAATTTCTTTCAGTAATTCTTGTCTTCTTGGACAGGAGGTGCATTAAACTTTTTGGTGTAGAAACAGACAGAACGCCCGCCTACCTACCACGTTTGAAAGAAGGGCATAGACAGACAAGAAAGTAATTTTCAAGAACGCAAGAACGGCAGTCGACATGGACATTGAGCAACGTGTGACTGAGAAATACAATCGGAACAAAGGACAAGATTATTCAAGAAACAGTAATTTTATAAAACTTCCTATCATTAACTCAAACTCAGTTCATCCTTTTATCCTCTTTTGTTTGTTATACTTTTGTATTATTCATGTTTTATATCGCTTTTCTGCCACTTGTAGATAATCGCGACGATGAAGATGAATGATGATCATATTAAATCTATGAAGGGATGCTTACAAAAAAAAACAGCCATGCCCAGATGTCTACTCGAACTTGAAATGTTTGGTACCGAGTGTATGAGTGGATCACTAAACGACTTCGGCCTTCGAGGCTACGGTTTCAGTTGCAACATGCAGTATAATTACGTTTCTACTACTCTGAATTGACCAAAGCATGTGGTATGTATCCTTCATTTTACTTAAAAAGCCCCCTTGATACATGAGATACTACAAATAATTTCAGGCATACCCTCGAATTCTGATTGCCTGGTACTTTTTTTTAACTAAGTAATGAAGTGACGTTTATATTCATATTAGGCCTACGACTAGCTCGAACTAAAAACTCTTGTGAAATACTGTGTATATGTTATCCTTGTGAAGTGAGGAACTTCATATTTTGCTAACAAAATATGTATGAAAAATTATATTTGTAGCTACTACTTGAAGAATTCAAATTATTATTATGATGGAATTTCAACTTACGTATACTCTGCATATAATGTGTTATCGGAGAGGAGTTTTTGTCTCGCAGTCAATATATTTTTAGTTGAGGAACTCGAGAGTAAGTTGGAAAAATATAATGACCCACGTTGTGGTGTGCTGTTCGATTAATCAGAATTGGAGTGAGAGAAATCTGTACTTAACTTCATTCAACACGTCAATTTGTAACTGTGAATGATTTAGCAGGAAATCAGTCTGCTATTGTTGTAAGTAATAAATGGAAATATATATATTTTCTGCTCGAGTAGGAATCCGCAGCCGTTATCCAATCAATCAGTTTCTGTGTGTGAAACTTCTGTCTAGGAAAGCTACATACAATTTGCTTTTAATAACAGCAGCTTCAAAATAACCTATCCATTCTTGTCATGCCAAGTAATGTTTGATTTTGATTTGTTATATTTAACTTTGGTTTTATGCCGCTTTTGGCTAATCGCGAAGACGAGCATGGGTGATGAAATGACAAAATTGATGAAAGGACATCACAAAGAAAATAATGCACAGGCTGTGATCCGAACTCGGAACCTGTGGCGTCGTATTGCACTGTGCTAACCACTCCGCCACGGAGCTCAAAGTAATGTTTGACCATACATTGTTCATGAAATAAAAACATAACATATACAGTGGCTCACATTAGTAATCAAATACGTAGCATCTTGCTGCATTTCTTCACAATATTTGAAAATTAACAACATGTACATAAATATAAACGATGGTGAAATATTTGTACTCATTTCTTAAAGTTATATGTAACTTTTTTTAAAAATTTTGGGTGCGTCAGCACTTAGGCTATTTTGCACCCGCTACGTTATACGGGGTGCAGCCCCTTACCATAACAAATAACATAACTGTAATGTCGCATAACAAAAATATTAAAATATTCTGACAGGTTAAAAGCTGAGGCTGTAAAGAGGCACTCAGCGCATATGACAGAAAGCAGGAGAACACACAGAATTATACTGGCCATAGGGCCAGTCGCCAGAGTCTCGTTAGTCTGCAAAGAGCAGTCCAGGGTGTACTACGTGGAATGAAGTTGAGGATTGGATGTAATACGTGGAAGGTCACCCCTTACACCCCTGTCACGTTTTCAAATCTGAAAATAGTTATTTATGTTTGGGTGTGAAAAAAGAGATCACTTTAATATTCAGACAAATCGTGAAAGCCTTCTGTTTCTGTTAAGCTACGTTACCATTCTGACAAGTTCCAGACCCATGACGCGCAAAATGTGCCGGCGCATGTTGCGCGTCATTCAGTGCACTGTTTCCAATTCAAAACTACCTCTGCAAAATACGCCCGCAACAGCACCGGAGTGCAGGACTTGAGTGTAGCGTTGTTCTATTGTGCTTTAGAGTAGTCAGTGTTTCTTCTCTTGTATTGTAATAATTTGGTAGTGATTTAACTTGTGTAAAGATGAACAATACAACTATGGCGGGTTTTGTGGTTATGGCAGGCGCGTACCATGAACTTGTAAAAATAAGAGACGAAAACGACCTAGATGGTGGATTAGAAGTTTTCTAGCGAAAAGAAATTCGGAAGGAGCATATAACTCGTTGATGAGAGACTTACGTCTTCAAAGTGGATACGAAAACTTTGTAAGAATGACTGTAAGTGATTTTGCATTGTTATTAAATCTTGTTGGACCACAGATTGTAGTCGCGTCGTCTGTTTCTACTCTAGTGCGCATGCCCCAGGAACTTGCTGCAGGCTGTTTCCATTGTCCGCGGCGCATGTTGTGCGTATTAATTGTTGGGGCAATTTTGTCCCCGGCACTTGCGCCGCGGCATGTTGCAGACAGTTTCCATTTCAACAAATGCTTGGCACATGCAGCGTCGCATGCCGCGCGTCATGTTGCACGGCAAATTTGTGGTAATAGAAACGAGGCTTTACATAGTTTTTTTTTACTGGTCAACTACAGTGCGGGGAAGGAACAATTGATGCTACTTCCTGACTACATTTGTTACCAGTAGCTGCATTGCTCCCTGACTGAAGTACGAGAAAAATGGGTAACAAAAACAAAAATACAACATTTGACGAATGCCAGCTATTTATGTTTACCGTACCTAACCAAAGGGTACAGGGAAATTGAAAATGTTAAGTAGTACATGTAAGCGTACCGTGGGTGATGCAATAAAACGTAATGAAAAGCAAAATGAGGTAGATTCCGTATCTCAGAAAATTCAACCAAGAGAAATAGGAGAACGAAATGAACGAGCTTCAGTATAAAAAATCAAGACCCTTTCCTCATCCCCACCCCCTTTCCAAACCAAGAGCTCCGAAAGCAGCTGTGCAACTTGGAGCAGGCATTGGGACTGCTGTACGGTTCAGTAGCGTTTCGTCCGAAAGCGAAATTTCTGGAAAAATGCTACAGTTCGTCTGCGACGGTTTAATCAGTTGCGTTTCGTTCTAGCCTGGCTGATGATGAGTCACGCCTTGACTAACCACTGGCAGCGATGGAATTGGTGACTAGTATACCTCGGTTTACAACTTTTAAAACTACATTGCATAGACAGCGGAGTGCAGACTCAAGACAAATTGTCGAGAGAGAGGTCCCGGGTTCGATACCCGGCGGACGCACAAGTGGTTCGGATCCCACTTTAAACTGTAGGTCCAATCCCTATTAGCCTTAATGTGCATAAAGTGGACTTAAAACAACAAATCAAATCAAAACAAATCGTCGAGAGGAAGTGAACTTGGATCTAGAAATTTTAGTCATGTCAGATGGCAACACTTTCTTACTATCTGACAACTATGAAGGTGAGATTTGCAATTTCCAGAGGGAAAGAAATATTAAAACAACAAAAAGATATTTTCTTGGATGGAGCATTTAAGAGTGTTAGCAAGAGTTTGCTTCATTAAACACTAGTAGGATGGTAGCCCTCGGACGAAACGCTACTTGGTCAGGTAACCGTAAGTTGCCTGTTCCTGGAATTCGGACGCGAAACGCTACGCCACGTGCTGTACACCTGGCGGTTCAGAAAGCGAAGATGAGCATGAGCGACGAATGCTGAAACTGATGAAGGGACACACACAGAGAACACTCATGTGCAGGTCGGGATTCGAAACCGGGACCCCTGGCGTCGTAGTGCGCTGTGCTAACCACTCTGCCACGTAATATTTTTATTTACTCATTTTTATCTACTTCCTTTTAAACTTACTAACTAACTAACTCTCTAGCTTTCTTAAACCCGAAGGTTCATGGCTGCAGCAACACAGGCCTTCCATCTGTCCCTATATTGAGCAAGATCTATATACTCTTTTCCATCCCTACCGATTTCCTTTAGGTCATCTCAACGTTGTCCCTCCATCTTGGTCTTGGCCTTCCTATAGGTCTCTTACCATCAGGTTTCCCAACAAGAATCCTATAAACTCCTCTTTCCTCTCCCATTCGTGCCATATGGCCTGCCCACCTAAGTCTTCTTGATTTAATCATTCTAATAACATCTGGACATGAATACAAATTATGTAGTTCTAAATTATGTAACCTTCTCCACTCACCTGTCTCCTCATCCCTTTTAGGTCCAAATATTTTCCTAAGGATCTTATTCTCAAATACTCTCAATTTATGTTCGTCTTTCAATGTAAGGGACCAAGTTTCACACCCATACAATACGAGTACTGCATACAAAACTACTGTTTTGTATATTTTAACTTTTAGTTTCTTAGTTATTAAACTAGAAGACAAAAGTTTATGAAGAGAGAAGTAACATGCATTTCCTGAATTAAGCCTACTTTTTATTTCCTCTTTAATATAATTTTCATTGGTTAATATTACTCCTAAGTATTTGAATTTGGAAACTGGTTCAAACGAGTTGTTATCAATAATTAGATTTTGATTATTACCTAACCCTTGGTTTCGGCCTGTAAGCATATATTTAGTTTTCTCTTTGTTAACTTCCAAACCTATGTCTTTAGCAGTTTTGAAAAGTATTTTAGCATTATTCTTAATTGTATTTATATCATCCCCTAATAAGTCTACATCATCTGAATATGCTAACAACTTAGTCACACCATTTAATTTTAGTCCTTCGTTAGTTTCTGTTACCTTCCTAACAGAATATTCTAAGGCAAAATTAAAGAGCAATGGATATAATGCATCTCCTTGTTTCAACCCACCATGAATTGTAAATTTGTCAGACACATAAATACCCACACGAATTTTACTTTCTGTTTCACTGGTGCATACTTTTATCATATTAACAAGCTTCTTAGGTATTCCAAATTCGACTAATATATTATATAATTTATCCCTTTTGACCGAATCATATGCTTTTTTTAAATCAATGAATACCTGATGGACATTTTGATTATATTCCCACTTTATTCAAGTGACTTCCTTTTACCTACGCTAAAAAAAAGAAATTAAAAAAAATGAATATGTCTTTTTTTCAACATGTCCATTGAGAATGTAAATGATCTGTCCATTTTTTTATTTTGTCAGGAAATCTTTAAAGTTTGACATTATAGTTATTGGACCTTTGTCGCCATTGCACTGAAAGTTTACATCATTGCAAATGTTGATACATCTATCTACCAGATAGAACACTGGAATTGAATGAGATTAGGTAGTTGTTCTGTAATGGAGGTAACACAATTCCGTTATAACTTTGTCATTCGGTAAAATAATCGATTACTTTGATTTCACTATTATTCAAAATGTATCTATCTGTTAAAAGCAAAAGTAAGAACCGAAGTCCACCATGCCAGCAACGCTACTACTTCTAAGCAGCTCCCACAATTGACTGAGGTTAGAATGAAAGTTTGTCTTGTTTTAAGTTCAGTTGTATGCACAGATAGGCTAATTGGGAGTGGGCCTACAGTTTAAAGTGGGAAATGAACCACTGTGCCTCCACCAGGAATCGAACCCGGTTAGAATGCAAGTGGTTTCTCATACTCAGATGGCAATTGTAGTTGATTGAGGGAAATTGTAGGCTGCAATTGTTTCATCTCTTATCGTCTGATGTCTACATACAAGCAATTTGGTATATTGAGTGTGTTTTTCGTTCATCTACGCAATATGGCAGCAGCTGTGGAGCAAATTGTGGTTTTGCATTAAAGGGAAGACACGCGAATACCACTACTCACTCGTGCATGCAGTGATCGAAGTGGTAGTTTGTAGCTAGGGTGAAACGAGCCTTGGAAATCGGTCGGGAAGTTGTTTGTTATTGTTTCACATAATTTGTAGGTAGTCACACGTAGTCTGAGAAACAGAAAAGTCACACATACAAGAACCTTGCTTGCAGGCCACGGATAATAATCCTGGGGAAGTGGCGCTACCAGCTCCTATTTTCCAAAATTTGGCACGTTAGGTATTACACCAGATGTGTCATTTGGGTATGATACATTTTTATTATATGCCTGTGGAGATTCGAACAGTGTTCTCGGCTTGCGAGCCAGCTTAAATCGGCGTTAGCGTCCAATGTTTTGAGCGCATACATTGTTCCCATCATAAGGTAGAGAGCATCCTGCTTAGAGCAATGCATGCACTCCATTAGTTTGAGAAAATCTAAAATAAGAGGAATTCCTATCCCTGTTCTCGTGTTGATATTTCCTGGCAAATAAGAGGCTGTCACGGTCTATTGCCGCGCTATACATGGAAGAAACAATGATTTCTAACGACCGCCATGTCGGGTAGATTTCAGTTGTATATTGGCATTTATCTTATTCGTATATTTTCAAGTTAAGAACTTGGATTAAATTATTTATAGTTAATTGTTTTTATAATTCATGTATATATTAAGTTTCTTTATATTTTATAATATCATTCACGTATTTTTTTTCTTTCTTTTTCGCGTATTTTTGCAACATTTATTCAGAATTTATAGGATCCCAAATAATATATGCAACGTTTTCATTGTTTTTGAAGCACAAGTTAAATACATTTCTTCTTAATATCGATTTTTGTTCAACAATGTACAAGATTGAAGTAATTTGTCTTCCTTATAAAGTAAATCTTTATTTAATCATTTTTTTATGTACAAGGGCAAATATGATTTATTTGATAAAATCAGTTTAGTTATTTCTATATAGTTTAATATTGTAATATTATAGCAAAGTATTTCTCCCTCGTTTTGAATAAAATATCGTATTCCTATTGGCTGTTTATGTTAGGAGTAGGGGAACCACGCTTCGTGTTCTTTGCGATGTAAAAACTTCCACGTTGGCATTTTTAATTGTTGCCAACCTTAACTTTAGCTTACTATCGCTAATTAACATTGATGTGTTATATAAATTATCAGTTTTTCTTGTGTTATTTTATGTTATGAGTTTGTATTGTAAGTTAGAACAATCTGTTATGCTGCGCCTCGCGCTTGAGGTAGCAGTTGAGGTTTTGCTATTAACTGTGAAGGCGGTGCGCGGACTCTCGTGTTAAATAAATTGCTTATGACTGCCTGCGAGCGTGCATGACTCAATAAATTATAACTTTTAACTTGTGCGAATCAGTATGTACGCGCGCGATTCGTGATTAAAGATTTGGACATTTTAATTATAAAGTATTTGGAATTTTATTTACTGTCACGTGTCGCAATTCGGTGGTTTCCTTCCTGGAGGAATGTGGATCGTCTTAATCCCGATCCCTGAGTGAGAACTGGTGCTCCCAACTGACCAGCCGGAGCAAGGAACGGTGTGTTGCCAATTCGGCATACCCTGGAGTTACGAGTGGTGGCACGTTGCAGCTTTATACTCCGAAGTCGATACCAAAGGTTCATGGACGTCTGCAGGATTTTTTTTCCAGGGAGGGGCAAGCAGGGTAGTTTTTTTTTCAGGGGGGGCAAACAAGGTGCATGTTCCCCCATAACAGTGTTGTCTCCTCAAAAGCCATTGCTTTAATTTGAAGTTATCATGTTCATGCAATAATTAACATTATTATTATAGGTAAAATTCAATTGCGCGATATATATAATTTTTGGTTGACTTTCCTTTTCCAGGTGGGTCGTGCCCTTGCCTCTTTTTCGGACATTCATGCAAAGATTCTATTTTTATTTCGCGTCTACCACTTTCGGTTAATCACGATGATAAAGGATGTGATAGGTGATGGAAGTGGTATAAAGACAAATGACCCATCCATATTTTCTAATCCGACATTAGCCTTCGCAGTGTATTACGCTAACTAATTTGCCACGGGATCGGCTTCTTCGTGTCTGTCTGCTCATCAAATGATTGATTAGTTATTCAAACTATATAGGTAGCAAAGCTATATAAAATAACGAAACAGAAAAAAATCCACTTGACGTCTTGTAGTACTATCATCAACCTACAATTTCATGCTCTCAAATCCACACAGAATGGCCTTCGGGAATAAAGATCGCCCATTTCCTGGTTCAGCTCGAAACAATTCAGGTGCCTTATCGAAGCTGCTCTTGAGCACGCAGGGTTTCTAACCTACTTCGCCGTAATTCAATTGTTGTATCTTGTTTAATATGATGTATTGTAGAGCCAACCGCAGATTAAATAGGAGGAAAAAGACTTTTTCTGACGGAAAATAAGTTGGCAATGCTGCGAACACCGAGGCATTCTTGATAAGACGCTTGAGGAGGGTCGAGAAAACTTTCCTGAAAAAGCGCAACCCCAGTATCGAAGGTCATGCTACACGTGGATTGGCAACTTTCGGGAGCATGCTGTCTGTCTACACAATTCTACCAAAATACCTGTTTGAAAATGAATCTTCTGCTCGCATTTTATTTTTCAAATGTAGTTCTGACATTCTAGTCATTTTGCAATTATTTTTATTTGTTCTTATTTTGCTTTGCTTTTATGTCACTTTTATAATTAATCGAAACTATGAAGATGGATGATAAATAGATTACATTGATGAAGAGACACCTAAAAAATATATTTACAGACCAGGACTCGAACCCGGAACCTAAAGCGGATAGGTTGGGGGGGGGGGGGGAGACCGTCAATAACTCCCGGTCACGAACTGGCTTATAATTTTTGTAATTTCTCAGGAGTATTTTTTGTTCTGTTCATGCATAATGCCTGCTTTCGGAAACTTCATTTATAAGTGACACACTTCGTTCGGTGGGGACAAGCCACGAATTGTTTGAGAGGAGGGACAAATCTCGTTCATATACTAGATACGATCATGGACTATACTTGAAATGGCCTCCCCGATGGCGCAGTGGTTTCTTCGTCGCCTAGTAATCAAGGGGTCCCGGGTTCGATACCCGGTGGAGGCACAAGTGGTTCGGATTCCACTTCAAACTGAAGGTCCAGTCCCGATTAGCCTTACTGTGCATAAAGTGGACTCAAAACACCAAATCAATCAATCATATACTTGAAATGTGACGTGCTAAACACTACTTTCGGAGATCAGATGGACATGGCAATTTTGATATACAAGTTGCACTTTTTCTACTTAGATTATTTATGTCCAAATTTTATCCTAATAGATAATCTCGCAACAACGCAAAATGTTTAAATTAACTCGAATTCACAATGGCTCATATACAGTGTGTTTATAAATGAACGGTGCGGCTTCAAAAATTAATAATAAATCTATTTATTACCTTACACGGGCAAAACTTACACCGTAATCAGCAGCAACTGTCCAAGTTTATATAACTATTTTTAAATAAGTATAAAGATAGAAATCGAGAGGGGGCAATTGCCCCTCTGTGCCCCCTTGCAGGTGCTCTTGGCCGTCTGGAAGAAATAGTGCACGAAAGACGTGAAAACTAAATCCATCTTGAGTATCCTTTTGTCTTGCTACTCTTAGATTCTGCAACCTTTCTTTCTATAGTCCAATGTTTGCCTTCCTTACCTCCTAGAATTGATTTCTGTACAAGTTTGAGGGTTAATCTCCCCTGCCCCCTGTGGTTGTGCCACTGCATCTTCTTCCACCGTTGTTGCTTTGTGAACTTTCATCGGCTTCAAAATACTTCATTTTCTTCAAGAGCACAATATCGTTTAATAACCGGAGATATGATTCCTCTACCCTAAATTTCTGGAATAAAGTATAATAAAATAGGGGCATGGAAATCTGGAAGGGGGCGAGGATGGCCACCTCTCCCCTTTAGAAAACGAATGTCAGCTAAAAGTATATATTTCACACGTATAATTTGATTTGTCATAGTAATTTACATTAATTATTATAATGGGGATGCAGGAATGCGATAATTTCGAATTCAAGTGGTGTTTCTTGAGGGGGCAACACTATTATCGGGTTAATATGCAATTGGATATGGCATATTTCCCTGCGTCTAAAATATCGAAAGATGTCCATGACGAGGGGGGGGGGCATTCCCCCACCCCTTGCACCCCGTGCGCACGCCTATTGCTACTCATTTCTACACTAGTTGGAAGCTTTATTCAAATTCGAGCCAAAAATGTAATTTAATATTAAATCAGGCTTGTTAAACGTCCACGAACCCATAAATTCTAATGGGTTCTTCTATTGGGTTCCGCAACAAGACCGGAACCTTTTTTATCGCACAGTTTAAATTCGGTTTAAGTTGCGTATTCTTTCATTTCAATATGAAACTTAGACCGTCTTTAAATTGATCCGGAAAGAAGGTCCCTGTGCCGTATTTCAATTGATCAGGAGAAAATGTCCCTGGAACGAATTGAAATACATAAAGAGGCTCTTTACAGTCCAGATCCATTTATGCTTGCTAATATTCCCTGCTGAAACGGAATTGAATTGATTTAAAATTCCTGACCCTTTAACAACCCTGGTTGAAATTAATTTTTTTACAAACAACCATATTTTTCACGGCTATTTCACATTAATCCCATACGATATACTGAGTTATTTTTCGCAATGTTCCAATGAAAGGTAAGAGATTTTCGCTATTCCTTTTTCTTCCTTGATGTTAAATAGATTATATTCGTCACGCGCCTATAACGTTACTAGCTAACATTTGTGAATTGTTCTTTCCTTGTAACGTTAACATCTACCATACTGAATTTATTTACGTTCCTTATGCAGATGGTATGTACCCAACTGCATTTTGTTCCGTTCCGCTACAGTGGTTTACATTTTGTTACATTCCTATGTAACGTTAGTTAACCATATTGCCTTTCACTTCATTCCGTTACGGAGGATTGCATTCATTACGTTCCTATTGTACCGTTATTTACTACCATGTTGCATTTCGTTACGTTTTTGTAACGCTAGTATATACCATATTGCATTTCGTTACTACGTTCCTTGTAACGGTAGTATATACCATATTGCATATTACGTTATGTTCCAATGTGCTCATTTCGTTACGTTCCTTTATAACGTTAATATCTACCATAATACATTTTGTTACGTTCTCTGTAACGTCAGTCTATAACATATTGCATTTCGTTACGTTACATGGGTACCAGCAGCTGAACCATACTCTTCCTCCTACAAAATGGAACGTAACGTGTAACGCAAATTGGGTACGTTACGACTGCCTGCTCTATGGTTTTGTTGACGAGACTCTCACGGCAGCCTGGGCTCCCCCAACTCCTGCGCTAGCTTGCGGTGACGCATGCGCACGAAGGTTTTTTGTAGTGGACGGGCGAAGTTGAGCGTCGTTGTGAACGTGGAACAAAACATATAACATTTCCATGCGCACGAAGGACTTTTGTTTTGGGGGAGGGCGGAGTAAGCGTCGTTTTGAACGCGGAACAAAGAATATAACGTTTCCACTTTACTTATCGGGAAAATATGCCCAGTGTTGATGAAATCATGCACATAAAATCACATTTCATATTCTTACATTGTAATAACAAATTAAAACACGTACCTGTGAATGGTGCCGTATCATTCAATGTGGGGTCCAACTGTTAATAAGTAAACTTTCAAGTGAACCACTGCATCCAACACACGGTTAAGTTGAAGTTGAAAGGTTTGTGATATTATCCTCACGATATAAGAAAAATCTAGACGTCTATACACACAAGTTCACTGTTTTCTATCTAGACAATTTTATAATTATTATTCGATGAAGATTTTTTTCGGAAAATGTGACCTGACCAGGATTCGGACCTTCGGTATTCCGTGCCGAATTATGTACAATGTCCCGGTATTTTATGATTAAAATTATATAGAGTATAAAACAGATGTCTATACAAGTTTACTAATTTTCATACTCGTATCTATAAAATGTTATTATAATCATGTACAATGTCCAGGTATTTTATGATAAAAAAATATAGAGACTATATCACATTATTTACAATTTCACACACGTCTAGGCACATTATTCTACGTTCAGTGATGATAACATTGTTGCTTTTACGGCAAGTTTCAGCACTTTCTGTTCTGAGGGCGGCTTGAAAGATTTTTTTGCTGTTTTCTGTTTTTTTTCTTTTAAATGAAGCGGATTTGGGGATCCATATATCTGTTTGGGTTGCGCTTTAGTGATAGCGGTACGGCTGATTTCGTTTTAGTGGTACTAATGATAGGGGCTAAACCTTTTACGGCTTTTTTGACAATGTTTATTTCTTCAATGGATTTTAAATTCATTAAAATAGAACTAATTTCTTTTAAAACTTCAGCCTTCTGTTTTTCGATATCATTTGCTTTAGACTCATTATTTCCCACTTCATTTAAGATTGCTATTTTTTCTGCAGATTGGACATCTTCTTCAATGATGAGTGCATCTGAATCTGTTATTGCATCTGAAGGTCCACAGATAGAACCAATTGACCGACACAATAAGTGTATATGCTTACACATGTTCCACTTAATGCTTGCGTCAATACATGTGCAAGTAAACTTATGAATGCAAGCATAGCAGTGTTTGCATATAAGGGAACATTGATAATTGGGCTCAACAAGGTTAATAGTATACAACTGAGCAACCTTAGAAGATGAGCCATTGTCTATTGTCACCATTTATGAGCACAATGTCAGAACTCATCTCCAAGGATTTATTATCAACCGGGGGAAGCAGACTGCTTTTGCGGTAACTGGGGCGACACTAGAACTGCCGTGGCAGGCGGACGAAACTCGAATTCCAGGATTTGCGAGAATCTCGGAACTTGTGTGAATATCGGGAATTATGAGAATCTCGGAGAGCCTACGCGTTACCGACGCACCGAGTTTTGAATTTAACTTGCAACGTCATATCGTCGAACCTGCAATGAGTTTTTTTTATATAGTGTTTGCCGATTTTCCTCGAGTTTGTTTGTTCTTTGGTGGATTTGTATCTTTCAAACATGTTACGTAATGCAGCTAGAAGTCGAGAGTTCTCAACGTTTAAAATTTCCGAAGATCTGGCGAGGTATGTACGATAAAAATTTATATATTTTTTTCTATGTAGAATTAGTTTTCAGAAATTTATCTAACTCTGAAAGTTATTTTTACAACTATGCGTGATACCATTGAACGTACAGTAAAAATAATATTTAATTTGCCTAATTTCATGTTCACCTCGTGCTTGGACGTGTACTAGCTCGAAACAGCCTTTCTTTCTAGTAAAAGTCGAATCTTGCAACAAAATTGAGGGTGGGCTTATGTTTCCGTTACTGTCTAAAAAGAAAGCTGTGTGTACAGTCACGGCACGATGTAATTTTTGAATAAATGCCAAGTGTTTCGTCTGTTTTGTCCATAATTGCACCACGTAAAAAAATACAAAAAAAAAAACAACTGCCTTGTATATTTCCTCTATCATCGAAAGTTGCATATATTGGCTAATTTTAAATTCTACCATGTATACTTGTGTTTAGTCAAGGCTTGCATGAGATGGTGATAATGAAATTGGTTGTGTGATGCTTTCTGCAAATTATCTTCACACATCTCTCTCTACTTTTGTGCCCAGCTTGCAATGTTGGCTTATGATGCAAGGAGGAACAACTCCCTCATTTTTCAACAAAAATGGAGAGGAAAGATGTTTGTGGGCAAACATATGTATGGTAATCTGGGGGAATTTTTTATGTCTTTGTAATTAAATTAATTATTATTTGTGCTATGTGCTTGACTTTTTAAACTTCAAAACTAATAAACATTTGTTCTTATTTTCAGATTTGCAACTGGTTACCAACAATCAAAATGGAGGATGCAATATCTGCTTCCCTGCTTTTACTCTGAAGTGGCACTTCACAACTGTTCCCAGTTTAGATGCAGCAGTTCAGTTTGAGCCACAACCAAAATATTTCAAGACAAGTGATTTATGTACTAATGACATTCCCCTGACAATGTTTAAAGGAGATCTCAAACTAATGCACATGTGTGATGTCCTGCTTGGCACAATCGAGCACAGCGGTATATAACTGCAGTGAAACTGTTCCGAAATAAATCCTGCAAGATCCCTGTGTACTTACTTGCTTAACAAAGATGAAAGATTTAAGTGAATAGAAAAAATATAAATGTCAGTATCAACATTATTAACGTTTAGTGAAAATATGTTTTGAAAAAAATGTTTTTCAGTGATTTGATCAGTTTATGGTGAGACAGATTCCTTGCAGTGGGGAAAAAATAGTGTATTCTATTTCTAGTTTTATGCCATACCCCAGTTTTTGTCTAATGCTGCTAAATAATATGAATGTTGTTGGGGGGGGGGGGGGAATATGTATTACAGGTAAGTTATGTGAAAACAGTCCAGGCAGATAGTGAAGACATTTTTTTGTCCCCAGTGAAAATAAGTAGTTTTCCCAGGTTGTGTAAATGATGTGCTAATGATGTATGATGTTTACCCAGCATTGTGAGGACAATCAGTTTCTACTTAAAATCAATAATTTTGAGCATTTGTGTCTGAAAGCCAGTTGGTATGCCTTGGTTTTTGAAGGACTGTTTAGTTTACGGAGTGACTATTTTCACCAGGTGGTGAAGCTAGCTTTTGAGCAATTTTCACCAAATTTTAAGCTGCATGTCAGGGTGTCTACCAAAATAACAAATCTAAAATTTTTGACCTTATTTTCCTTTTTCTTAGCATGTATTTAATCATGCCCTACTTAGGTATGGTTGGAAATTAAGAAAAATAGATATTTTTATTCAATGAAAAACTTCTACAACAAGACTGGTTAAGATGAAAACTGAAGCTGTACTTTAACAAGAGATTTAGACTTGCTTTAATTATTAGGGCTTCAGACTTCATCCTGGATGGGGAATGGCCACATAACTTTAAAATATTTTTACAAACCTGTACACATGCAACAATGCAATTCGGTAAAATTTTCAAAGCCGGGAAACTGGTTTCTTCAAATTTACAGGAGAAAGTACTTATGTAATTGAGTTTCTGTAGACTTGTGATAGGTTGTACAAGTGTTGTAACTTTACCGATGAGAGAGAAGTGTTCTCTCTCATCGGTAAAGTTATTTCACCGTTAATTCATGTTTGTATGCGAGTGCTAATGGAACCTAACCTAACCTCGTAGGCATACCTCGTCCCCGCGATGGTTCATGGGGCTATAGTGAATTTTTGCCCTTCCGTAGGTATTTTTCTATGAAAATGAGTGCTAATGGAACCTAACCTAACCTCGTAGGTATACCTCGTCCCCGTGATGGTTTGTGGGGCTATAGTGAATTTTTGCCCTTCCGTAGGTATTTTTCTATGAAAATGAGTGCTAATGGAACCTAACCTTGTAGGTATACCTCGTCCCCGTGATGGTTCGTGGGGCTATCGTGAATTTTTGAGGCTATCGTCAATGGTTTTTTTGGCTAACATCAACCATCCAGGGTAGCCCCAAAAATTCACGATAGGCCCACGAACCATCCCGGGGACGAAGTATGCCTACGAGGTTAGGTTAGGTTCCATTAGCACTCATTTTCACAGAAAAATACCTACGAAAGGGGAAAAACAAGGAAGGTTAATTAATATTGACTGGTGGACATATGCATGTGCATAATCTACAATCTGGCTTGGCCTGCTAAATGGACATGTGTATTCTTTAATTGCTGATGTGTTTGAAGCTTACATCAGTGTGCATTTGCTATCATTGTTAGGTTAGGCAGGTCAGGTTTATGGCTATTAGCATTAAAATTACTTCTGTAAATACTTTCCAACGCCTGATCATGTAATTTCTGGTCTTCAGCACTGTATACTATTCTCTACCTGGTGACGCACCCATTTTTAATTTAAAATAAATTCTTAGGAGTAAGTTCAGCAACACTTCTATTGTTTTTAGTTAAACAAATTTCTTTCTACTGTCATGGGCAACATTATTGTAAAGAAACAAATATATATTTTTTTCTGAAATCAGACTGAATATTTATGCTGGCAACATGCATTCAGTCATGTGTTTGTTGCTTTAAAAAAATGCAAGACACCAATGAAATGACACTTAAAGAATATGGTCACCCAATTTTTTTTATTGACAATGTTCTATGAACATCACCTACAGTACTAATTCATGTTGTAAACATCTTTTTAAAAATCAGTATTCCATGGTCAATTTCCATTCTTTAATATTTTTACCTAATCAGTGTTGGTTGATTCATGATTACTGTTATTGGCTTTGTAGGGGAGGCAGATTAATACGAAAGGCAGAATGCCTGGTTAGAGGTTACCGAGGTTCTAGCTTGTTTAGTGGCCTGGACAGTCTTGACATATTCTCAGACTGATAAAGAGCCAGCCAAACTTAACAATACATTTTACAGTGTAGTGTGTGGACGAGCCTATGGAGGTAACTGCTAATTAGTAACATTAAGTTCTTTTCTGAACTGTGTTCACTGCTGGTGTCAAAAAAGCAGGTTTTTTGTTTTTTTGAAACAGTGAAATAACAAACTTTACATGCAAATTGTCACTGGTTCTTATTTTAATTGCTGAAATCCTGTTTTTCATATTTACTTTAATGGTGACATATTAGCAGTAATTATTTCAAATTGAATGGGATTTTTCAAATTCAAAACTTGTAGCAAAAATTGCAGTATAAGCACCTCCACAAGTTGTAATGTAATATCAAGGGTCTATTTTTCACAAGGGATGCTTATAAGGTCCTGTGTTAAGCAGTGTTTTGTGTGAATTATAACAGCTGTGCGTTTCCTTATTTTAAAAATAAAATCGAACTGTTACATTAACTTGTCTCTTTTTGCCCCCAGAAGAAATAAGTTATTTATGGATGGATATTGCCGCTCCAATGCCAAAAGCACGAAAGTGCTAAATCTTACTTTTGAGATGAAAAGATTTTAGTCAATATCCCAGATTATTAATAACTTTTGCATTTGAATAAATGTTGTCATTGGGAAAATATGCACCCACTTGTGACTGTTTATTACATCATGTAAATGTATCAACAAATATTGATGAGCAACTGCACTAGGTTAAATAGTCAAAATTTGCACACTCGTGGTTTTGGCATTGAACGACAATATGTGTTGTGTGTTGCAATATGTTCTGCATGAGGTTAATATATGATATAAGCGATTTGTTGATTTTAAGTTGATATGATTATAGGATGGAAATAAAAATGTGCAATGCACTTTGCTTCTTATGTTTTGTTCTTTGGCATTGTAGTTCACAATTATGGAATTTTGTTTCATATAATTGCCCCATAAATAATCACAATTTCTAAAAATCTGATGTAGTGATAGCAGTTTTGGTCAACTGAAGAGAAATTGTTATTCATTTCAAACCAATTGTATAGCATAGAATGTGATAATTGAGAATCAGAGTGGAACCATGATTAATATAATGGCAGAGTAGCTAGGTATACATATTTTCACTTTCTATCCTTCAGCATCAAATATAAAAAAATACATGCAGATTGGGGGGGGGGAGTAATTTGGAATTATTTAGGTAGGAATTGCTATTTTTACTTTGTTGCATTACTGAAGGTCTGTCAGCAAATTAGTTTTCAAAAATTTCTCTTCTTTCAAAAACCTCATTCCAAATTGTGAGAAAATATTTACAATTCCTTCTCGGAAATTCAAGTTCCATCTTTCTGTGGTTTGTTTTCAGTGAAACAGATGAGGGAGAGAAATTTTTGAATAGTACTTTGCTGGCATGTACCAAAGGCCCAGTGCACTTTTTTCACAGCAACATATTTCAAGCAAATCTTAAGGAGCTGCCGTGAGAGAACACCTTAGTGATCAGCATCTATGGTAAAAAAAAAATATTTTGCAAATAAATTCAATTCATGCCATAATGTGTGCTGTGAATAAACTGTAGAGGTGAGTAACATGAAATATCTGTATGAATTCTGTTTTGAAACTGGTACCAACTATGATGACAAGTGCAGTTTCTCTTGCCTTGACCTTGCTCACTTTGTGCAAATGAAATTTAACATTTCCAGAAGTACTGCATTGATTTTTGCAAGTGCAGTTGGATGTTCATGTAATTACAGGTATCAGTAGACAAGGGACTGAAACCTATCTTGCCTAATACTTTACAAAATTTTCATTTCCCCCACATTTTATTTGTGAGTGCTTTTATCAAATGCAGTGATTTTCTGTTATGAGCATGTTTCACCTACGTCACAAACTATTGCATTGTCTCTTTGAGAAGCCATTATGGAGGCCACATTCAAGCAAGTGGGCTGGATATTTGAACCTTATTGATGATGTACTTGGTACAATATTCACATTCTTGAATCCTGAATGCAATGCACTTTTCTGCCATTATAGTAATTATTATTCATTATATATAATGTTGTTCAAACAAGTTCACTATTTTTTTCTTACACATGGCACAAAATTGGCCATGAACATGGTGACTCTGCAAATCCTGGCATCACATGAAACCCACCTGTTGAATCCTGTAATTTTTTCATGATAGATTCTGCTAGTTTTTGCAACTAGTATGATCAGAAATTGCATTCTGTTACTAACGTAATGTAATGGAGTCTCAAATGTTTTATTTTACAGTACAGTTCTGCAAACATACAATTATAGTCTGTACAGTTTGTTGTAGGTTTTTTTTCTACCATGTGTTATGAAGATACACATACTAAAGTTCAAAACTACGAAATCCATACTCTTGGTTAGGGTTGCCAAATATCCTTTATTGTGCAATTTTGTTTTGTTCCTGTGAATAATTATATATTATTTCAATGTAATATGTAATGTGAATTTAAATGTATGAAATATATCACCTGTGTGTTAGTGTAACTGGTTTTTATGTACCCGTTCTGTGTGCAAAAGGAGAAATATGGCAACCCTTACCTTGGTGTATGTGTAAGTATTTTCTTCATCTAGAATATTTCTCGTGCAGAAAAAGAAAATTGAATACATTATGAACAGAATTTTTCGAGAAATTTAGCTATTTGTTTTTGCCTAAAAATGTATTTTAGGAACTCATTCAAGACAAAAGATTATTCTTACTACTTTTCACGAAATTCTAATTAGTTAATAAAAAAAAAATTATTTGTCTACAAGATAAAATATTGGCCTATTTCTTCGAACGAAAAAGGCTTTCTTTGCGAAAATGGAAACGCAAGCAGACGATCGGTGGTTCCGAAAGCAAGCAGACGAACGGTGGTTCAGGGAATGCTGTGCGTTGTCATGGTAACGGCATGACGAACCATGTCACGTCACGGTCCCGGCAATACTAGCGCTGCAGCGACAGGCGGAAGAAGCACGCTAGAAGACGACAAATGATTTCCACGGGAGGTATAGGAACATTCCCATCTGTAAAACCTATTTCTAATCTGTGTTTATTATGGCGAGCTCGAAGATTTTTCAATTTGGAAGTTATGTTTCCCTTTTCAGTAATGATTAGACGGTCATACAATTTTGTCCTAATTAGCTGCATGATAGTGTGTATTGCTTTGTCCAGTCTCTTGACGGTTTTCCTTTCAAAAAGATATGTTTGTGTTCTGTGCATAGATTCCAAATGCATGTTTGTGTTGATTCCAGCATTTATTCTGTAACAGTAAGCCCAAATCTTGCAGCACTTTGTGTAGTTTTGTTGGAAATAAAATGAAAAATCTTTCGTGGCTTCGTCCTCAGTAAGTTGTTGCACAAAAGTATCTAACATAAGCTGAAATGCAGTTTCATCTGTTTCCTGTAAAAGGGTCCTTAACAAATCGTATGTCTCTTTCTGTTTTTCTGAATCTTTAATTTTTTATAGATTCCTCTGCCAGGCTCTAAGCACATGCCAAGTACAATACAAGCGTTTCTTTAGTTCGCCCAATATGTCTCGCCATGCGTTATAAAAAGTGTCTGCCATATCCGACATAAACACATTGCAGCTTATGTTGTCGACTTTTTGTTTCACAGCTTGTGGAATCCATTTTATTTGATATGAAAAAGGCACAAGCGAAGCCTTGCCTTAGGTTGTCAAGAACAAGCAACGTTGTCATTTCGAAGCCATAATCATTCATTCCATGAGTGCTGTCGGCACATATGACATCTGATCCAAACTTCCTAAGTATTTCTTCTTGTGCCTCTGTCATTATTGCAAGAATGAAATCTTTTTCTTGCAGTTGTGGATATTCGAGTAGTTTCTGTTTCAACCCAAGCTTCCACGCTGACTGCATCATTGGAATGTCTAACTGCTTCACTATTCAAAGAAAAATCTCTCTCAATATTATACAAATCATGTTTTGTTATCAGGTGTTTTCGGTTCAGTTCGTCTTTGCTCACGGAAGACCGCACATTTGCTAAAATGACGTCATATGGCACTTTCATTGCAATTTTCTTGGCAATTTCTTTTCGTTCATCTAAATTTAAATATAAGTGAGCTAACTCATTTTTGTGGCCTACATGTGTTGCACAGTATTTCGCAAGTACCTGCCCATCTTCACGTGAAATTATCTTAATCCTCGCAGGACAGTAGGCATCAATTTTTGAGGAACCCTGTATTTTCAACTCTCTTTTTCTACTATCAGGTGAAACTTTCGGAGTGTAGAATCCAGACCGATGACACTGGAAAGTAACTAACCGTGAATTAGAAGCTAATTTTGTTTCTCCTCTGGACTTAACAAAGTATTGTCGCGATCTTCCACTGCTCTCTTCCAGCTGTAGAAGTCAGAAAGCGTAGTAAATTCCTTTGTTTCAGTTTTCAGAGTGATATCATGGGCTTCGGAAATATGATCCCCAAAACTATGGTGATCACGAGAATTAAGGTGGCACACAGGACATTTGAATGTTTTGCTTTCTAACAATGGAAGCTCTTGCAAGTCGTGCCCGGGATGAATATTGGAAAAATGCCGCCTCAGATTGAAACTCTTTTTAAATATTTTATTACACAAATGGCAGATTAACTGAGGTGGCATTCTTGTATTACGTAGACAATATGATAAGAGAAAACACTCACGCACGCACAGTCAAAGAAAATTCACACATACTAAAGTTCCTTCCTACAGAAGACAGATACAGAGTCCAAGCACAAAAAAAACACATTTCCTTTATGAGAAACAACAGAATCCGCGCGCAGGAAAACACGTACGCGAAGCTCTCTATCGAACCTCTCACTCAACAGCTGACAAGAGCGCCGAGTCCGCCCAAAAATGGAAATTAGGCCGCGCATGCGCACTTCATCTCTCGAGGTCTGCGACACTAGCGACGTCGCACCTTAGGTACAGTGAACTAACATGCGCTCTACTGTTAACAAATGAATGCAGCATCGCGTGAGTGTATTCGAATTTGAAATAACGATTGTCCGGTTGGTCCGGCCTGGTTTCGTTGAGTGCAGGCTGCCTGCTACCGTTGACGTCGAACTAGAGTATCATAATTCGTTCGAGTTCGGGTTAATGTTGTCAAAAATTGAAACTATGAAGATAGATAATTATTTGAAGCAGTTTGTAATGATGTTTGACCGAATATGCTGGAAAAAAGCTATGGATACTATATAAGAGAGAGGTACGTATCTGTGTGTGTAGTTGCTTGCTTCACGTGTATTTAATTCCTATGTAACAACAAATTAAGCAAATGTATGAAATGGGGATATATATACTTTCATGGGTGGAAAATAAAATGATGTGTGTGCACAGACAAGTGAGACCAAATTTATCATTGAAAGAAATGGGGAAACCAAATAAACATTACAACGCACACATGGTATTTAGATAAATTGACCACATATTTGTACTAAAATTAAAAGTGCTGGTATTATTTTGAATCTTTCTATATCTTTAATTATTTTCTTTGCCTTTATTGCTCATTTTTTTTTATTTTTAAATTCAAGCTTGTTAAAAGTGGTTTGATGGTCATTCACTAAATACATAATAATAATAATTCCTTTATTTAGCGGGCGAGGTTCAGCCGTAGGCTGCTCTGTTATTGAATTTATATTATAATATATACTGTGATTGTAATTGTATTTTTCTTTTTATAAAAATACTATGATTTCGTTTTTTTTTTTATTACAGATATTCACAGGTGTCGAATGGAATGGAAAGTCTGGACTGCAAGGACACATTTCGCTTTATCTGTGAAAAGAATACCCTGCCTGTTTTCTGCAACAATAATAGTGAAAAAATGTTTCAGTGTGGTCGATTTTTGTTATCTTATTAGTGAATCTCCATTGAGGTGAAAGGGTTCAATTCTGTTGCTAAGTATCGTACAGTGTTAGTGAACGAAGAATTTTTTATATAAAGATGCAATATGATTTCATTGATGAAGATTGTGTTTCCAGACAGTGTATAGTATTAGTAGTAATAGTATGTACAGCAAAAGGGAGTGAAAACAATAGCATACCTTTTATGGTGGTTATGTGAATGCATGGTGCAGAGTGCATGGTGATCTTCTGTTTTGATTAGTGTTTATTTGTGGCTGCTTTGTGGTTTCATGTAGTGTGCTAAGATACGTGGTTCTAGTGTATAAATGGATGGAATAATGAATTCTAAGAGAGTAATTCTATTTGGTTTGTTCTTTTTTTCTTACTAAGGTGTAAGCATTAAACAGAAAAAATTGAGGTGGAAATATATTTAAAAGCACAACCATATATTATAATGGAGTGACTTGCTTCACCGCTGTGAAGCTAGCTTTCGGGCTATTTTCGCCAGGTTTTAAAACTCTGCATGTGTATGATCTATGACCTGGCTTGTTCTTTTACATGGATATAATTGTTGATGTGAATCAAACTTATGTTAGTGTGTGGGTAAAAATTTACTATCCCTCGGACACCTCTAATTTTTTCGTTTAGTTAATTTTTGACATTCATACTTACGTATCTGCTTCGCGGAACATTCCTGAAGGTGTATCAACGTTATTTTGTTGAAATTTGAACTATGTTTCCTAACCTAGCCACGCGCCAATGTTTCGTGGGGCTAGAGCCAATGGTTCGCAATTATTTCCAATTTCTAGATCCTGATACTAACATGACACCAAATTTTAAGTATGTTTCCTAACCTAACAGAACTAACCTATCCACGCGCTAATGGTTCGTGGGGCTAGCTATTCTCCGTCAGAGAATTAATTTTCAACGAACAACATGAATTTCAGCTATGAAACATTCCCACATCACACAAAACACTTTCCCGATGTTCGACAATGCTACAGGAACTTATTACAGTAAGTAGTTTCTTCTGTAAAAATAAATAAATGTGTCCGAAGGATAGTAAACTAGTACCAAATGTTTTTCCTGCTGCTAAAAGCAATGCATTTCTCCATTCGTTCGCGTCCATATTGTTTACGCACAGTTGCTGTCATTTGTTTTGTTTTTCCTGCTACTAAAATAATGCATTTCTCTTATTCGTTCGCGTCCATATTGTTTACGCAGTTACTTTATTTTGACGAGGAATGCCTACAAGGTTAGGTCTGTTAGGTTGGGTTCCAATAGCATAAACACAATGAAAAATGTTTTTCCTGCTACTAAATTAATGCATTTCTTCATTCGTTCGCGTCCATATTGTTTACGCACAGTTGCTGTCATTTGTTTTGTTTTTCCTGCTACTAAAATAATGCATTTCTCTTATTCGGTCGCTCTCATATTGTTTACGCAGTTACTTTATTTCGACGAGGAATGCCTACAAGGTTAGGTCTGTTAGGTTGGGTTCCAATAGCATAAACACAATGATAAATGTTTTTCCTGCTACTATAATAATGCATTTCTCTATTCGTTCGTGTCCATATTGTTTACGCACAGCTATTTTAATTATTTCGACGAGGAATGCCTACAAGGTTAGGTTGGGTTCCAATAGCATAAATACAATGAGAAATGTTTTTCCTGCTACTAAAGTTATGCATTTCTCTATTCGTTCGCGTCCATACTGTTTACGAACAGCTACTTTAATTATTTCCACGAGGAATGCCTACAAGGTTAGGTTAGACCCATTAGGTTGGTTTCCAATAGCATAAATGCAATGAAAAATATTGTTCCTGATACTAAAATAATGCATTTCTTTATTCGTTCGCATCCATATTTTTTACGCACAGCTACTTTAATTATTTCGATGAGGAATGCCTACAAGGTTAGGTTAGGTCTGTTAGGTTGGGTTCCAATAGCATAAATACAATGAAAAAAGTTTTTCCTGCTACTAAAATTATGCATTTCTCTATTCGTTCGCGTCCATTGTTTACGAACAGCTACTTTAATTATTACGACGAGGAATGCCTACAAGGTTAGGTTAGGTCCGTTAGGTTGGGTTCCAATAGCATAAATGCAATGAAAAATATTGTTCCTGATACTAAAATAATGCATTTCTCTATTTGTTCACGTCCATATTGTTTACGCACAGTTACTTTAATTATTTCGATGAGAAATGCCTACAAGGTTAGGTTTTATTAGCATAAATACAATGACAAATTATTATTCAGGCTAAGAGAACTAACCCTAGCTACCTAACAACGTAGGCATTTTTTGCTTTCACTAGATTTGTGCAGGAATGTGTGCCACCATGTCACTTATTCCTTCCAAGAGCGCCCAACCTGCATGGGTATTTCTAGGTTTTTAAAAGAAAAAAAATTTTCTGCACCTTCAAACTTTTTTTTTTTTAGCAGTATAGTTCACATGTTGTGGTGAAGACACTTCTGACTTTACCAAGATATTCCATAGGAAACTTATATTTGGGGGTGGGGGTGAAAACTAACTAAAACAGCTTCAGGGTAAGTACCTCCATGTGTTTCAGCAAGTTTTAACAAGAGTGGCACATAATGCAAAGTGCACATCCAAGAGCTATTGTGAAAAGTGAGTTCCAGTGTCTACTTATATTTATTTGGATTTTTCCATATTCTTAACCACCAATTTGCTTCAGCAGGTAGTTGAATGTAAGATTTTTTCTTAAAAAAATAGGAGCCAACGATTAAGTATTTCCAAGAGGTCATCCTTCTCGCAGATGGCGATACCAAGCTTGTGTTATGATGTCAGACGTGATATGCCTACGTTATTAAGTTTGGTTCTCTTAGCATAAATACACTGCAAATGTATTATTTATGTTCAGAGATCTAATACTAATAAGCCTAACCTAACAACTTATGCATTTAGCCTAACAATGAAACCATCCCGCAGTGACTTCAGAATGCAAGGTTGGTATCATTAAAAACTTACCGAAATGTAAGTAAAAGAAATAGAATCATTACAGAATGGCCTGGAAATAATTGTTAAAATGTGGAAATGTGAAAATAAGTTTTAATAAAGTGATCAGGGGACCTTCCGTGAGTTGGCATTTTGATGGTGGTGTCATCAGATTTGAACCTACATGTACTTCACATGTGGCCTCTTTTTTACTCTGAATTTACATGATTTTTAGTGAATTACACTTGTTTCACTTAATGACAGGAGAGGAAGGAATGATTGCTTTCATTTAGGTATTATATAGACACTCCCATGTTCATTACCATGGTATAATCTTAAAAAAAACATTTTTGCATTAAAAAATCTAGTGATTTTTTTGTTACACAAAAGAATTGTTACACCTTTCACTTGTTTAATGAATATACAAAGTAACACAATATGGGGACACTGTTCATGTAATGCAAATAAGATAACAAAATCATTATTTACGCAGTCTCTGCAATGCATATGTTCAAGTAGAATATGTGCATACTTTTAGTAAGAATTAGCAGAATCTTACTGAGGAATATGTAACATTCGATACGTTTTCATAGCTATTTATTTAATTTCTTATGTTCATTTATGTAATGAAAGGGCCACCAAAGTAAACTTTTTTTTAAAACAAAGGGAGCCTCCTCCTTGTGGGCAAATATAGGTTAGCCTGTAAATGAAAATGGCCAGTCTATGTATTTGGACTACTTCACATCTTTATTGTTGCATGATAGTGGTGAAGTCAGTTTGTGCATTAATTTATCCTTGGGCACTTACTCCTTTGATGATTTTTTTCATTGAACAGTAGAAACACCTGTAAGCGAACTGAATAGATAGTTTGTGTGTTTTTAATTCCACTTATGCAGAGAATAGCTAATCAGGACTGAAACTACAGTTTAGTAGGATCTGAACCACTGCTTCAACCAGGTATTGAAGTCAGGTCTAATGCACAGGTTTGGCCTTGATTACACTTTTAGGTTGTGAGGATGGGAGAGAGATTTAGCACCAGATATGTTTTTAAGATGTATGAAAAATTCATGCATTCTTTACCTGTGCTACTTCTGCATGCATATCGTAGTCAACCATCGGTTTTTGTGTGTGTTGTTAGAAAGAGAGCACCCTGTGTTGCTGCATCTCCTCTTCCCTCCCGACCAGCAGCAGACGTGATTAACTAACATTCAAAGATGGAAGTGTATGGGACCGTTTTACAACTTGGTTCCAGTATGTTCCAAACAATGTTTGTTAACTACGAAAAAATTTTCAAAATACAAAATAAGGGGAATTTTTTACGTAAAAGTCGGTAAGTAGGAAAATTTTAAAAATAAATTTGATTCATAATGACATTATGAAGTTGATAAGTAACTATCTGAATTATGATTATAGCTCAAATAATTATCCAGAGTACTAGATTTTCTTCACATAGGATGAGTAGCAGGCTAAAAATTTCCATTTCTTGTTACCAAAAATAGACATTTTGCCAGTGCAATTTTCAGTGTCTTGAAGATATTGTGCATGCATACTATTATTACTTTAAAAAATATTTACAAGTGTGAAGAAACAACTTTTTTTTCCCCTGTATACACCAGGGTACTTCAAGATTTTCATGCGTACTGCCAATGAGGCCAATGGAACAGTTGGTCGCAGGTCTCATTGCATTTTACTTTCACCGAAGATAATACCTCAGAATAAAAATAATGAGGTTTCATAAGTACTAAAGAAACTTTAGCAAGCCAGAAGCTACTCTCAGGCTGCATTTTGGACAATCCTCCTATGTACTGAATGGTTGTCATTCATATATTTTATTTATTTATTTACTTGTGCTTTTCTACTGTTAAACAAATAAATAAGGAAATACTGGTTTTAGTTTGTAGAAACGATAGCATAGCATGATTTCATGCACTAATTGTGCTTTTTCCCCACTCTCAAGAACATTCTCGAGTTTGAATTTATGTAGGTTTACAATTTTATTGCAGCTGCATGAAGTGCCCGAAATTTTGCCTAAAATTATGAAAAGTCAACTTTTCGGGTAGCAACGAAGAAAATACATAGTAAAACTGATCTCATGGGTACAAATTAATTTACTCACATCACAGTGATAACTAGGGCTAGGAATTTTATGACCTAAAAATCATCAAAATATAAAAAATTAAATATGCCCTTATAACTGGACTGTTTCAAACATCAACATCTAAATGCAGAGATATTTGCACATGTGTACTATTTTTAGTTCACTTTATGGGCTCGGAGTTGCAATACACAATGAAAAATGCAAAAGATCTTAATACAGTGGAAAAAAAAACTCGAGTGAAAATGTGAGTAAGAGCGAATCCACTTCAAAAATGACTATTTGTTGAAAATGTAAAAATATGCTGAATATGACCGAAAATTCATCGAAATATGCTTATCACGTAGAAATAGCAAATATGCCCTTAAAAAGCACCTTAATTTAATTAGTTTCTTCATAATATGAATGTCTACATGTTTAGGGAACATATCACCCTTACCCTAAAAAAAAAATATGCTGTGTCATGAAAATGATGCTAGCCCTAGTGATAACTATCATCAAAATAGATAAGTATATCCTTCTTAAAGTATATACAATTAATTGATTTTAATAATCGAACAACATATTTCAGTCCTTTAATGTTTTGCGCAACACGAAACTACTAAATTCAATATCCAATTGACTGTAGTGTTGAATCTGAAAGACGTCTGCATATAGCTTGCTTGCTGCGTTGCTATGGCAACCAACGTAGTTCGGTACCTAGACGGCGGCGGCAGCACCATTCCACCTGCCCGTTCCTCATTGGCCAATGGACATTTCCACTCAATTTTTTTTACAACAATTTTAAAAACTACACACTGGAAAAATGACCGCTGCAAGTTCTCGCGTTTCTCTGCGTCCAGTTTAAGGCAGAAACGAGACTTCCAAAGTCGCGAGGCTAGCGTTGCGCTGAAAACACGCCGCCGCCATGTTACTACGTCACTCCTTAGGGAGAGCTCGTTTGTCGTCTGCTTCGAGCGTCCAGTTCCGGATGGGTAGCCCACGGTGAGCGAACACGTGCAGCAGTTTCACAAATCTGTACCGATTTAAATACTGGAAGGAGGAGCGATAGGAGAAAGGAAAGCTATGCTTTGTAATGATCATTCTTCTATGAAATATCCGTGCTGCTCACGTGCAAGATACATGAAAGGGTTCAGTTGCGTGTGTGTTCTCAGGCCATACGAAAAATATTGCTTATAAAATTGGTTGCTGACCAGACACTCAAAAATCATTTTTAAACTTATATTTATCGATATTTACCGTAACCTATGTAGTGTAAGATAGGAATTTTCACTTTATTTATAAAGCCTATTTAACTTTCTCTTCCATAATGCAATTTCAGTTTGTGTTCCATTTCTGTTGCGCAAATTATGATCAAATATGTTTGTGCAGATAAGAGAAAATACACTGAGAAGATTACATTAGTTGCACAGTACACATCTATACTTAGTTTATGTATAATTATTACAAGGAAATAATGTGTATAACCATGGGCGTATTTAAGGGGGATTCAAAGGGTCCAACCCCCCTCTTTTTTTGGTTCACTAAAATTACCAGTTTCCTTGTTCTTTCCGCTTGTTCATAAAAAATTCCTTCGGACTTATTTCATTCTCTTAAATTAGAGACGTATAGGACGGGATACGGATGGGAAGGAAATTTCGTAATTCCACACACCAGATGGGACTGCAGACCAATATCTGCAATTTCCTGATAGTTTCGGAATTTCTGCGATAAGAAACTGCATTGAGACTGTCAAATCAGTTATTTTCTCCCCCTCGAATCATATTAAAGAAATTTGGTTCTTAAAAACGTAGTGACACAAGATGAACAGAAAAGTATCAATACTAAGTAGCATGACTTCGTGACTACAAACACACAACTTTGTCGGGTCCAACATCCCCTCCCCCCATGCTCCCCAACAAGCTACCGGCCAGCAGTGTCCTGGATTTTCACTTACGAAATAAAGCAACCCTAATCATACCAAAAGTTGATCCATCCCTCACCCCGTGAACTATATATACGCCCATGTGTATAACAATATCCCATACTGAAATAGTACGATATAATTATTTTGAATTTTGTACTGCGAAAAAAGCCGCCTCATCTCGTTACCCCGAACACATTAATTGGTTGGTTCACAACTTCACCACTAAGGATCCTATCGAGACGAGACATGGCAGCCTTGGTCTCGTTCTCGTTGAGAGTTGTAAATGTCTGTCTCGTGTTTATTTGTAAATGTCTCATTGACAGTCTCGTCTCAATTTATAACATCCGTCTCGGTTTGGGAGGGCAATTCTCGTTCTCGTCTCAAGTCTAGAAAAATATAGAATTAACAACGTATGCGAAGGCTTATCATTATAAATACAAAAAAATCTCTCTTATTATTTTTTTTGACTCCTCGTTTCGACGGTACAGCCCTCAAAAACTGTATATTATCCTGCTTATATATGCAAACCAAACTGCAGATTCAGAATTACCAGGAATGAACTGGCGTTGTAATGATTATACACAAAATTCATGATTTATCTGAGGAAGTCGCATGTTCAGGTTTGACTCTCGACCTGGGCATGACTGTTTCCTTGTGAGTGACATTTCATTGAACTGGAAATTGTTACATGGGAGGATGTTTGCTCGAGACTTTGGGGACAGCTAGGGGGATGCTTCTATTGTTAATGTTAGTGTTGCTCACGAGACGAGGCATGTTCCGTTTCGTCTCATAAAAGGAGATGGCACAAGTGAATGTTTTCGAAATGAGATGGGACAGAAGAAAAAGTTCGTCTCTTATCATGGCAGGTTGGGTGATACTCAGTTGATGGTAGTGTGTGTGTGGGGGGGTGTACTCCTGCACTCCGACTTCGAATACGGCTTGTAGTTCTTCATCTTCATTGTAGCGATTAGCCAAAAGTGGGAAGAAATGTGATGTTAGAGATGATAATTAATAAATAATTTATAATAAATTAACCATGCGTTCTCATCGTTGCGGTTAAACGAAGTGAACGGAAAAGCGACGTAAAAGTAGGCTAAATATAAAATTTTGCAATATATATATTAACTGAAGAAAACTGTCATTTACTGCAGGAAATTGAAAAACTCACCGTACCTTTTTATACCGTATCACCTCTTATATTGCAGAAATTGGCGTGTAAACCAGAGTGTTCTAAACGTATTATCTTTAAGTTTGCGAAGAAAATATTATGACGAAAATAATTGTAATTCCAGAAAAGGCATTAAGGCATCCTATAACATTAAGTTCTTGCCAGTCAGAACTAACCTACGTATTCGCAATGAGCAAGGCTGTTCACGTGTTCAGCCATTGACTGTTACAAGGTTTGCTTTGTCACCCTAATGGGAAAAACTCTCTAACGAGTGGCTGAATTATAGTAAATACTGCTATACTGCTAGGGCATAATTCATCTCCAAGAAATGGAGCACAGATTTTTGCACTGGAAGTTGTAAGATACTTGTTTTACACAGTAACAAGTGAATTTTCTGTCGCTTCCGCGGCTCTTGCTAAGTTGACGGGACGAGCAGAAGCCCCGCCTCCACGCATTTCTAAGGGATGACGTCAGAGGACCTCCTGTCTGTGGAGAGAACG
This sequence comes from Lepisma saccharinum, assembly GCF_977018435.1. Taxonomy (NCBI): domain Eukaryota; kingdom Metazoa; phylum Arthropoda; class Insecta; order Zygentoma; family Lepismatidae; genus Lepisma; species Lepisma saccharinum. The sequence continues at coordinate 58,069 of NW_028143049.1, forward strand.
TTTTCAAATCTGTGACGTAGGAGGTGAATTTCAGCGGTGTTTGAAGGCGTGTTTCTCGAGAACCAAAACAAATATCGCCGAGATATTTTGCACATCTCATATTTGTGTCATTATCTGTAAAATGAATGGATTTAAAACGTTTTTCATGTCAAAGTGGAAATGTCCATTTGTTTCAAAATTTCTGACGTCATCTCAAGCCGTCTGCTAAAATGTTTCCATTGTAAGGATAGGGAGTAATTTCTCTCCCCTAATCTTATTCTCCGAAGGCCGGCTACGGCTGTGCTCGGCAAACCAAATAATTCGTGTTTGTACCAAACATATTAAATACCAAACATTTATAAGTTGTTACAACTGTCTGCACCTATATATAAAAAATAATTACATAAAATATACAATAATGTACAAGACACAAAGTGTTAAGACTTCTACAGATCTGTTTTGTTGGAGCAGAAAGCCGAACGAAACCGAAATTCCCTTGCCCTTCCAGCTGATGAAAAATGAACACGTTAAATACACAAGCTAATGTCTTGTCATGGATGTTTTATTTTGTATTAACTATTTTAATTAATTTTAAAATATTCACTGAGTAAATTATTTTCATACAAATTCGATCAATGTTGAAGTTTAAGGTCATAGACTCATCGCTATTTATAAACACAAGTTTTTGTGGTGTTGTCATCCATAAACATTGTGATACGATTTGTAAGAAGTAGTGTAGCGTGCGAAACCTAAAAGGAAGTTTATATGTTGTAACAACATACATATATTTTTACGAAGCCTTATCATGGTAAGTCGCTAAAATAGAATAGTTACTTCTCTACAAAAATGGAGTAAATATCCTGCAAGGTTTTTCCTAGAAAGTTACACTCGTAATAAATTTACGTGTACTATACCAGTGAACGCATCAATATATTAGAGAAATACTTTGTAACATACTTTTCAGTGCTGAAATTATTCAATTAGGTACTTTCCACGCACACATGCAACATAACAAACACAGTGCAAGAACTATGGTAATAAATTTACACTGTACAAAATTGAAAATGTCAAATGCACGACTTCTTAAAGTAATTAGCAAGAGCACTTGTTTACATTACTCGTTCATTTTATACAATTTATTAAAAGTTCAGTGTTATTTCCGCATTACTGATTTAACACGAACTATCGATTTCTTCTGTTGGAGACTTTCCATAACCTGAACGAACTAAAACTTTGGTCTAGGGAAAATCATTGCAAAAGTCTCACAAAAGTTCATTCATACGAATAATCGGTAAATGTTACCGAATAATCAACACATGAACTTTTACATATGAAATTATTTTAAATAAAATTAATTCCGGGAATTGTAATAATATGACAGAGTATTGAAAACATTCTCATTTTAAACTGGAGACAATATTCATTGCACGGGCACCTTTTTAAGTAGTTTGCATGAAATTGTTTCATGTTTTGAAATGTTTTATTCAAATGTTTTAACAGAGCACTGTTCCGCGAGGATAAATGAACTGGTTAAAACAAGTACAAGGGTCATATTTTGAATGATCATGTTTTGCCTAATGCACCAAACTGTACCAGTTTCATAGATCGGAGACACTTTAAAATCGCATATTTTGTGTTCCCCATGGTTCGTACTTACCAATTGTGTATTGCGGAACATAGTTCATGGTGCCATTATGCTTTTTACACAAAAACAAACTCAATTTTTCACATTCCGAGTGTTTTTTTTATTTCTTTCTTCGCTTCCGGAACACACAATATGGTGGGCACATCTTGACTCAGGTTGTGGGTATGCAGTATTTCAACCTTCTTCACTGAAAAATACCTACTATCATGTTAGTCAGCTGTGGAAATTATACATTATGCATGGGTAGCTGACGGATAGCCCCACAAACCATTCACAGATAGCCCACAAACCATTATGCAACGTATCTGACTGATAGCCCCACGAACCATTTCCGATAAGGTTACGTTAGGCAAGCATAGTAAAAAAAAAAACGGGTGGGTTGAAACACTGACAGGGGCTTACGTCGTCAAACATATGCAGCATCCGGTTGTCGTAGGGCAAGCAAATGAAAGCAATGGCAATTGTGCGTCGGTGAGATATTTCTCTTGAAAAATACATGATTTCCCGATCAAATATATTCCACGATGAAAGAAAATATCTCGACGAATGTTGTAAACCTTGGAGAAACTCATTCTGTAAGTAGTGTCTTGTGTAAAATTGAAGAAATGTGTCTCCGATGTATGAAACTGTTACCCACCAAGCCATAATAGGAATGTAATGTATGACTTCAAACCATTTGTTTACTATCGTCTTGCTTACGAAGGAATGCTTTGATAGTTAAGTTATGTGGGTCGGGCCCAAGTTCCTTTTTTTCTCCTAGCAGAAAGACTAATTCTTGTAGAATTTTGTCAATCATTGTCACACGAAATTTGAACCTTTCTTAAAGTAATGAGCACTATTTGGATTTTGAAAAAGGTATTAGAAAAAAAAACAACTTTTAAATTACCACGTGGACAAGGCATTCTCCGTTGATAGAAGCAACAATATGTATCATTGACAGTGGGAATGAATGTAGAAGTAATTAAGAATATTTAAAAAAAACAGAATAACATTTACGGATAATGTTTTAATGCTAAGAGAACTAAACCTGACCTACCTAACCTAACTATCAAAGCATTCTTTCATAACCAAGACGATAATAAACAAATGGTTGTTGGCAAGTAACAAAATTATATATAAGTATATGGAAGTAAAATACCAGTGTCAAGGAAACATGCAGTAAGTAATCGCTAAAACTTCGCAGTATTTTAAAAGATGTAAATTGAAATTGAACCATGTAAAAATGCATACGTAGCATGATGAAATTCAATAAAAGAAAAGGAACTTGGGCCCCTTTTTCTCCGTAACTTATTTGTTCACATACATTTTCTCTTGATGTTTTCATTTGCAATTTGGGGTGTGAAGGGTGGCCCTTTCTCGATACACCCATATGTATGTGCACATATACCCTGGACTGCAATTTTTGGAGACTAGCGAGTTTCTGGCATCTGGACTCACTGCCAGTATAATCCTCTGTGGTGCTTGTTTGCCTGCTATATATGTTTGTGATTGTTCTTCATCCATTTCATCTTATCACCATCCACCTTCATCTTTGCAATTAGCCAAAAGTGGGGGAAAAGTGAAGTAAAATAGAACAATCCATTTGCAAAACATTAAAACAATATTTCCTTGAAAGTAGTGTGACCACAATATTTTAACCCAAGAAGGGAACATCTCAAGGAAGTCAGTTTACCACCTCCTGAAAAATTGGTAATCTTAAATTTATTATTATTAGTTAAAGTATAGATCACATAAATAATACATCATAAGCAACAAATAAAATATAATCTTCCATTATCAAAAGGCATAATTATATGCAGTGGTCGGAAGTAGCGGCAATAAATTTTGAAAATTGTAGCTGTAGTTGTAGCGAAACTACTGTAGCAAAAATTTCACTACGGCTACATTTCTTCCCAACATTTAAAGGTAGCTAAGTTCTGAATGTGGCAACGGCGTGAAAAGAAATTCGACAATAACTCTTACTTTTGTTGAAGGTTCATAAAGACCGTCTATTACATGGAAATATGGATAATCTAATTACAAATATCTTGTTATCGCACATTATAGATATCCACGTAATTTATTTCATTGGTATCTGTCTGAATAATTCTAATACCCATATGGCCGAATCCATCTCCAGACAGGCAGTGAAAATCGTCTGATTTTCATGAAATTTTAATATGTGAAACTGTGAGACAATCTGAAAAATACATATTTTTTATTTTAATTTCCACTCTAGATATAGCTGTTCAAAGTTGACCGTGTGACGACCATTTTGGATGTGTCAAATTTTTGAAATTGCAATATCTCTTAACAAATAGAGATAAATGGATAAATCTTTTTTTGTTTTGATGTATTTGTGTTTTTACATATTACAAACATGCCCACATTATACCTGCATGACAGGCTGTAGCTGTACCTTATTGTACATGTTATATATAATATATGCTGTGACTCGTCCCTGTGGTGAAGTGGTTTGTACATCACTCTACAATGCAAGGGGGTCTCTGGTTCGAATCCCACCCAGGGCATGGATGTTTGTGAGTGTCCATTCATAAATTTCATCACTCATCCCAATTTTCGCAATTAGCCAAAAGTGACATGAAAGTGAAATAAAATAAAGCAAATCAATCAATATATACTGTGGAAAGTAGCTAAGTGGATCAAGTCTGACTCCTAGTTAGTACATTGAATCCCATCCCTGCTGTTATCTAGTTTTCGAGACACTACTTCTTCCTTTATTCAAGTAGCTCCCTAACAGTCCTCACGATATGAAGTTTTCGAACCCAGTACAGATGACACCAAAGGTCAGAGTAATATCTAGAAACCTATGCAGCGACAATTGAGTGGATATTGACATTTGCTAATGTGTGAAAACATGCAAGATGACCTCATAACTACTGTATATTTCTGAATCCAAGACTAGGTTTTTTGCAGCAATTTCGTGCCCAGAAGTATGGGGTCATCTTGCTTTCACGTCATATGATGTGGAGTTAGATGGGAGTGAGGACGATTTACTATGGGAAGAAAAGGAAGATCACAGTGGCAGTGACACTGCAGATTCTGTGGACCATTCCAATTAGGAGGACTAAGTGGGATCTGTATCTGACTAAGGGATGTCTGTATCTGATTATCTTTTTTGTGTACCGGTACTCCTTCAGTTACTTGTAATAAGGTAACCATTTGTAAGTTTTGAAAATAGTTTTTCTGCAATCTCTTGTTGAAAAATGAGGGGTCGTTTTGGATTCAGAGATATACGGTATATTTTTAATTTACGATATCTCATTTTGGACTATTTATCAAGTGTGTCGTAGAATTCCTGATATTGTGTATTATTAATCTGACCCTTATTAGCTAATAGTCAGGACTATACAATGAACATGAGATAAGGATTTGGGATATCCAAAAGCACATTACACAATTGGTGCTTTCAGTTCGTAATGAGCCCGACCCTGTGGCCGAGTGGTTAGCACATCGCGCTGCGATGCCAAGGGTCCCGGGTTCGAATCCCGGTCGGGCTTGGTTGTTTGTGAATGTCTATTCATCATTTTCATCACTCATCTCCATCTTCGCAAATTAGCCAAGAGGCACAAAACGCGAAGCAAACAAAACCATTTGTGTGTTAAACCAAACAACACTTTCTCAAATAATTGTTCAAATATTTTCAAACTGTAGAAATCTGTTGGAATGTGAAAACTGTAGAGGCACAATGACTTCCTAGTTTGTAACAAAATAGCACAAGTATCATTACAACCAACCCAATAGCAAGAATGATTTGTTTATCTAATAGATGTCATTGGCTTCATTTATGACTTTTGTTATACCAATTTGAGTTGTGCTAGGCAGTTCACTTGAATACTACAAAAAATATAAGCAGCATTATAGATGGGCGAAAAAATAACTATTTTCATACAAGAAAGATGAAAATGGTTATTTCTGTGTTACAACATAAGAAATTCAGGCTACGAATGAATTAAGAAATGTTACTGAACTTGCAACATAATTGTTCCGAAAACTTTTTAGGATTTGTTTTATCAAAACATTTATGTGTATTATCCTGAAATTTGCACAGCAAAAACAACACATGCTTACTTCACTGTCAGTAAAATAGTTGTTTAACTTTACGTGTGAATATTTTATATCAAAAGTAAAGAATCACATGACTACTATCCGTGACAAAAATATTGAGCCCTCGGTTTGCGTGCTTGTAAAATTGTACTCCGTTGGAGGAAAAAAGTCAAATATACTTCATTGGAAAGCTACAAGTGTCTGCTTTTAGACAAAAGCAAGACAAAGTGATTTTAACTCTGTCTGTTTTCTATTCAGACAAAAATGTTCATAAAAGTGTAGTTTTTTCAGGTGTTTTTTACATAAGTCTAATTCAATTGTATGTAGCTTCCTGTAAAGCAGTCGTAAAAATAGGATTTTTTTGTGATTGAACCTTGTTTATGTAGAAATATCTAACCAAATATAATGGTACTATCATATGTGGAACAGTCACAATTAATGATTAATTATGATGTTGCAATCTCGGTAATTGTCAGCCCAATGGTCATGAAATTCAAAATGATGGCCGTGGAATAAAAATCAAACTTTCATATCTCATTCTTGCACACTGTGCGAATTGAAAACAACAGAGAGAATTGTTTTTCTTGGCAACCGGTTCCTGCATGATTCACATTGTTACTAAGAGCGCATGTAGAGCTTTGCCAAGCCTTGCCGGTTGCTCTTTAAACTCCGCGTTCAAGCAGCTTTGACATGGGAAATGAGCCGAAACAATGGGTTGCGCAAAGGAAAGTATTGTAGAGGTGCTGAAATTTTATTTTGCCACTTTTTTGTTTACATTCCTGCCATGAATTATTACCTGAACTCCCACATAGCCATAATAATTCTTGCGTGCATTCTATCCAGGCAGTTGGTCTCTCGCAAGTTTGCATGTTTGTTCATACGCACTGTATTGAATGATGGCGGTTCTGTGAAGTTTTTTTTTTGTTGCATGAAAATGGCAAGACTGTAATATCATAGTGGTGCAAAAGAAATTATAGTCAGTGCCCAGAGATATTTTGACCAGGGGAAACGAATAGGCATGTCTCACAACAAAAACCAAGGTGTCAAGTGCATGGCAGAGTGTTTGGGGGTTACGTCAGCACAGTGGAAAAGGTGTGTAAAGAAAAAAAGAACCGCAAAAATTTGCATCGACCCAATATTTTATTGGGCGAGTTTTTGTAAGATGTGGTGAGAAGAAAGATATACTACTTTTATTTTAATTATCCAGTTCAACAGAATCCCTTATGAACAGCATTTTATACTTTTACCTTTCACTCATATTTATTCAAAATTTATTAATGTTTTAGTCCTTTTGTCGCTCTTAATGAACGCACAACTCCTTGCTTATTACAAGAGTTGCAGCTGTGAAACATACCAAAATATGAAAGCAATATTTCAGATGGGTTAACACTAGAACTGTGGGCTTTTTCTTTTCTATAACTAGAACCGGGACAGCAGTCATATTGACCGCCATGGAAAAAGTGGGTTATATTTATAGTTTTGTTTGTTAAAATTTTTGTAATTGTTTCAGTACACATGTTTAATTTCACAGAAATGAATACATGACCCCGTTCTTGTTTTCACAAACATGAATAAAATAATAATTAAAATTATTTCATGCAATAACAATAAATTTACTTATTTCGCATCATCTGCAATGCAATTGGTGCAGTATTTTTTAACAGTTTTTACACATTTTCCACATACTGCTTTTCCACACTGCTCACATAAGTCTCCTGTCTTGTTTCTGCATTTGAATGTTTGGCACTGTCGACGCTGTTGTTTTCCTGGAGGTTCATAGGAGACAATCTGTAGATTAGGCTGTGGGATTCTGTTGTTTCCTTCTCAGAGTTCTTCAGAAAGTTTCATCAGGAACAAGTGGCAACCAAAATTTTTGCCATTTGAACTCTTGTACAAAATATATGCATTGAGAGCGGCTAGGTCCAAAATGTTGTAGAATACATGAACTGGCCATCTTAGCGATGATGCTTTTACGGAAAATTTACAAGCCATCTGATCAACTACATCTACACCAAACTTTGTGCTGTTGTAAAAGCTGACAGTTTCAGGGAGATTCTTTACATCACCACCAATACACATGTTTGAATGCATGGAACTGAGAATTAGAACGTTTTTGTTTCTTTTTCCTTGGTACACAGCGGGTGTGTTGTCAGCACTAAGAAGAACTGTAGAATACTGTTCTAGACGAGATGAGGCACTTCTTTCTTGAACATTTAATTGTTCCTATCAAGGTAGTGTTCTTAGCTTTCAGGGTTTCAGTGAGTTTCCTTGACGTAAAGAAATTATCTCTTGTGACATTTCTTCCTTTTCCAACAAAGGGTTCCATCAAGCGAAGTACAACATATTCTGCAACAGGCTGATCTGCTGGGCAATCTTCATCTTTACCCAAATAAGGGAAACCAGTTATCAGGTACTTACTGTCGACATCAACTGCAAGCCAGAATTTAATGGCGAACTTGTCTGGTTTATTTGCCATGTATTGCACAAATCTAGACCTAACTTTTGTAGGAAATAGCTGTTCATCTACAGTGATGTGTTCTCCTGGTATGTAATTTCTGCCACAATTTTCAATGAAACAATTCCATACTTCAGACACATGCACAAACTTGTCACTTTTTATGCATTCAGACCTTGTTGTTTTATGATCAAAGTGCAGATATCGCATTATTTAATGAAATCTGTCCCTAGTCATGGTTTCAAGAAAAAATGTAGGTGCCCAGGTACTGTCCCACAAACTGTCTAATTCAAGACTTTTCACACAATGTGTTCCGCGAGCATAAGAAATTGCGATATATGAATGAAGTTCCTGTAATGTAACAGACCAGTCATTTCCTCCAGTTTGATGATGAGCTTCTTCTTCAGTGCAGGATTTTATGTGACTAAACATCCTCTCATTCACAAAAAGACTCCATGCACTTGAAACCTTTCCTTCAAGGATATTTCATTTAGCAAATCCTGACGGGCCAGGCTTTTCTTGTAAAACATTATGTGCTGAATGCCTACCAGGAACATTTACATCGGCATCAATTACAGCCCATTTTCTTCCATCTTTAGCACTGTATTTCATTCCAGATAGAAAAGGAGACTCACCTGGACACACTGTGGTTTTTGTTTTTGCTCCCTGTTGAACTGTAGAAACAGGTGCTGCTTCGTTTTCTTCATCTTATGACGAATGGGTTAATTCAATGTCTTGTTCTAGTGGAACAAAATCTGGATCCTTTTCACTTTCACCTCCATTGGAATTGTCAGCATCTATGTCCTGAATTGAGTCTAAATACTTTGATATATCTTCAGCTGATAGTCCACGTTCAGCCATATTTAGAGCACAATAATCACTCACGTGTGCGAGAAACAAATATCAAGAACAGACTACAAACAAAGACAGTGCTTGCAAAGTTTTGCAACTCCCTATTTGGCTCAAACAAAGAGATTGAACATTCACCTGTAAGCTGCCACCTAGTGATAAATCTAATAAATGAGACACCAGGTGGTAGTAGCTTGAAGGCGAATTTTGTAATACATCTCCCGAAAGGAGGTTTGCATTTTTCTGTTAACCTTTGCATAAAAAATGGAGGTTAATGCACAGGGGTCATTTTGACCGCTCCCGCAGTTCTAGTGTTAAATGCTGAAACAACCACAACTACTCGATACGATGATTAAGTGAATTTTGCAAGATGAACACAATTTACTTGCGTTTTTGCTCTAAATATATTTTATTAAAATGTTAGTTGGCGTAAAGGTTTCAAATGCGCAATTTTTAAAATATCATTTCTATGCGTTGCTATCGCTAGTATGCACCTCACTCTGTTTCCCTTTCTTATGAAATCACTGTACACAGCAGGTGCTTTATATACTATTCATTCAAATAGTCATCGAACATCGTTTTACTCAGTATATCTGTTTAACTGTGCGACATAAAATAATACTGGGAAAATGATGTTCTCTTTAAGTCCACTTTATGCACATGTGGGCTAATCGGAACTGGACTTAGTTTAAAGTGGGATCCAAACCACTCTGTACCTTCGCCGGGTATCGAAGGAGATGATGTTCATATAAAGATAAAAGCTAGAAAAAATGGGGGGGAAAAAACCTGCAGTACAGCAGTACTCCATTTACAATATGATAAATATTTCATTCATTATTTTATGCTGCGACAATACTTTGGATCGGCTTGACTGAACGCATTTGCGCATTTCTTGCAGCGAAGCGGCAACGCTGTGGAAGTCGCCTGCTGCCCGCGTAGTCTGAGATTGGCGGCACTCCGCCATACGTCATGCACCCATTTACCATATTAGGAGTGCGAAAGAATAATTAATATCTGGAACCATATTTGATGTACACACGTCAAACTTCTGGAATTTGATCAAATGCTTATATCAACAGTTTTTTGCAATTTCATTGAATTTGTAATTATGCATTTGAAGTTTGCAGGTTTCCCTAAAATGTCAATTTTTGAAGTATCTACTAAAAACATGCATTTGATTTTTTCTACAGAGGTGCAAAAATAATCAAACTTCAAGTACACAAAATCTCAAAATTATATGTACAGTTGATATGAACTGTATGGTGTTAAGTTCCCCGTTCGTGAAAATGGGAAGGAAAAAGTACAGTTTTTACTGAATTTTTCATTATAGCAAGAAAAAAGTTAAGAAAAATTTTCAGATAACTCTTATTAAAAAGTAGATACTTGAGGCTTTCCAATGAGGTATATTTGACTTTTTTCCTCCCACGGAGTACAATTTTACAGGCATGTAAACTGAGGGCTCAATATTTTTGTCACGGATAGTAGACCTCCGATTTTTAGATTCTAAGAAGTTTGCTTTATACTGGCTGTGAGTCCAGATGCCAGAGCCTCGTTATCTAAGAAGAATGCAGTCCAGGGTGCACTACATGAAAGAGAGGTTGACATTTGAGTGTGTGCAGGATTTTCAAAATTAGGAAAGGCTGTGTAAGGAGTATAGTTCCGAAATGTTTGCTCTGAAGGGAAAGGGGATGAGGTGGAAAGGTTGAGTTACCTAAGTGGTGCTGTTATAGAGCTGTCCTGTCATGGCTCTGAGAGTCCCACAATCGGCAGAAGTGGGGTATGGTTGGTGGACTACAATGTGATCCTCCCAGCTAGATCCGAGGGATCCGCTGACCAACAACAGTTGCGGTCCTCCATTCATATTGGGGATTAGGCGTAGAGCTGACAACTCTGCACTGTAAAAAGACATGTCAAGAAACAGCAATATAAGGCCATGGATGTTTCCAAGGTAAAATATTCCGGAGGTAAAATAGTCCCCCATTCGGATCTCCGGGTGGGGACTACTTTGGGAGGTCCCTGGACTAAGGATAAGATCTACATTAGGAATAAGGATATTAAATTAGGCACCTGGAATGTTCTGAGCCTTTACCGGCCTGGGGCATTTCAGTGTACAGTTAATGAGATAGTTAAGTATAAATTAGATGTAGTAGCTGCCCAGGAAATTAGGTGGCCAGGAGAAGGGAATTGTAAAACTAAAATTTATACTTTTTTCTATGGTGCTACTGAAAATCATAATTTTGGAACAGGCTTTTTCATAAATAATAGAATTATCTCGGCTCTTAAAACAGTAGAATTTATTAATGATAGGATATCATATGCAGTTTTAGAGGGTAGGTGGTGTAAAATTATTTTAATAAACATACATGCACCAACGGAAGATAAAGATGATAATACTAAAGATGATTTTTATACAGAGTTAGAACAGGTCTTTGATAAATTTTCTCAGTATGATATGCAAATTCTGTTAGGTGACTGTAATGCACAGATTGGCAAAGAAGAGACATTTAAACCCACGATTGGTAAAGAAAGTCTTCATGAATTAAGTAATGATAATGGTATAAGATTCATTACTTTTGCAACCTCAAAGAATTTAATTGTGAAAAGTACCACTTTTAAACATAAAGATATCCATAAATATACCTGGTCTTCTCCAGATGGTAAAACTCATAATCAGATAGATCATATTCTCATTGATAAGAGAAGGCATCTAGTATAATTGACGTTCGTACACGTAGAGGTGCTGACTGTGCCAGTGACCATTATTTAGTAATTGCTAAATTAAGATAAAGACTCGCAGTGATAAATCATAAGCAACAAAATCTAAAAGTTCTAAAATTTAATACAGGAAAATTTGCTGATGAAAGAATTAAGAAAGATTAGCAAATTAAACTGTCAAATAGATTTGATGTTTTGCAGGATTTAAATGATGATGAAAATATAAATGAAACAGATGTAAATAAGAATTGAGAGCACATACGTAATGCAATAGAATCAGCAGCTAAAGAAAGTATAGGATACCATAAACCAAGAAAAAGTAAGCCATGGTTTGATAATGAATGTCATAATCTAATAGAAATAAGAAATCAGGCTAGACTTAGGTGGTTAAATAACTCTGATGATACAAATCTAAACAATTATAATAGAATAAAGCGAGAAGTTAACCGCACTTTTAGAAGTAAAAAAAGAGATTAACAAAATTAACGAAATTGAAACAAACAGCAAAACCAAAAATATCAGATTTATATAAAGGTGTAAATGAATTTAGAAAGGGGTGGCAACCTAAAGTAAACTTGATAAAAGATAAAGACGGTGATTTGACCCAAGCGATATTCTAAATAGATGGAAGAACTACTTTAATGACCTTTTAAATGTTCGTGTAGGAGATAAATCAGAAGTAAATGAAGTGCACACAGCAGAACCTTTAGTTCCAGAACCTAATGTGATTGAAGTTAAGGATGCTATTAAAAGGCTAAAGAATAACAAAGCACCTGACATTGATTTAATTCCAGCTGAGTTAATTAAATATGGTGGAAATTCATTAATATGTCAAATTCATAAATTAATTTGTTTAATATGGAATAAAGAAGAAATCCCTCAATAGTGGAAAGAATCCATAATTGTTCTGTGTTTAAAAAAGGTGATAAAATGAACTGCAATAATTACCGTGGAATTTCTCTACTCTCAATAACATACAAAATATTGTCTAACATTCTTTTAACAAGACTAACCCCATATGCCAATGAAATTATAGGTGATTATCAATGTGGATTTAAACGTAACAGATCAACTACAGATCAAATTTTTCACATCAGACAGACACTTGAAAAAAAGTGGGAATATAATCAAAATGTCCATCATCAGCTATTCATTGATTTAAAAAAAGCATATGATTCGGTCAAAAGAGATAAATTATATAATATATTAGTAGAGTTTGGAATACCTAAGAAGCTTGTTAGTATGATAAAAATATGCACCAGTGAAACAAAGTAAAATTCGTGTGGGTATTAATATGTCTGACAAATTTACAATTCATGATGGGTTAAAACAAGGAGATGCATTATCTCCATTGCTCTTTAATTTTGCCTTAGAATATGCTGTTAGGAAGGTAAAAGAAACTAAAGAAGGACTAAAATTAAATAGTGTGACTCAGTTGTTAGCATATGCAGATGATGTAGAGTTACTGGGGGATGATGTGAATACAATTAAGAATAATGCTAAAATATTTTTCAAAACTGCTAAAGAGATAGGTTTGGACGTTAACAAAGAGAAAACTAAATATATATGCTTACAGGCCGAAACCAAGTGTTAGGTAATAATCAAAATCTAATTATTGATAACAACTCCTTTGAACCAGTTTCCAAATTCAAATACTTAGGAGTAATATTAACAAATGAAAATTATATTAAAGAGGAAATAAAAAGTAGGCTTAATTCAGGAAATGCATGTTACTTCTCTCTTCATAAACTTTTGTCTTCTAGTTTGATATCTAAGAAACTAAAAGTTAAAATATACAAAACAGTAATTTTGCCTGTAGTATTATATGGATGTGAAACTTGGTCTCTTACATTGAAAGAGGAACATAAATTGAGAGTATTTGAAAATAAGATCCTTAGGAAAATCTTTGGACCTAAAAGGGATGAGGAGACAGGTGAGTGGAGAAGGTTACATAATTTAGAAGTACATAATTTGTATTCATGTCCAGATATTATTAGAATAATTAAATCAAGAAGACTTAGGTTGGCAGACCATGTGGCACGAATGGGAGAGGAAAGAGGAGTTTACAGGATTCTTGTTGGGAAACCTGATGGTAAGAGACCTGTAGGAAGGCCAAGACGAAGATGGAGGGACAACGTTGAGATGGACCTAAGGGAAATCAGTAGGGATGGAAAAGAGTATATAGAACTTGCTCAAGATAAGGAAAGATGGAAGGCCTGTGTTGCTGCAGCCATGAACCTTCGGGTTTAAGAAGGCTAGGGATTTAGTTAGTTAGATTTTATGCAAACATTTCATATGTGTTAGTTTGTGTCGAGTGTGTGGTGACTGGATATTCAAAACAGTCATAATATCAGTTTTATGGGGCAATGGCGAGGGAAAAGCTGAGGACAGAATAAGTCCTGGAAAGATTAGTTCATGGTCCAGATGGGGGAGCAGTATTCAACAATGGGGAGATAAAGGATTTTAAAAATATGCTAATGGATGATTGGTTTTGGATTTCAGTGAACCTGTACAGAAGACCAAGGAGATGCATGGCTCGTTTAGCCATGTGTAATGTGCTCATTGAAGTTTAGTTTTTTGTTGATGATAACGTCAGTATCATTTTGAGATTAGGATTAGTGAATCACGTTCACATGAAATTTCTTTGAAGAGTTTACAGTCATTTGCAAAGAGTAGTACATTTATGGTGAGAGAAGACAATCTATCTGGGAGATCATCCATGTAAAGAGGGAACAAAAGTGGGCCTAGGACACTCCGATGAGGGACACCAGACAGGTAAAAGCTGGAAGAGGAGCCAGAAAGGATAACACGTTGCTCTCGTGCATGCAGATAGTCTTTTAGCAAAGATAGAAGTTTACCATGGATGTTAAATCTGAATTCTAATTTATAAAGGAGGAGATCATGGTTAATTTTATCCAAAGGCTTTTGAAATATCCAAATATATAATGTAAAGCTGGGAATTATTGGAAATTGATTGAGTAACTTGAGAGAGTAATACCAATAGATTGGTCAATCAAGAGCTGCCTGGAAGGAAACTATAAACTTTTCATTTCACAAAGGAAGGTATAAATCTGACACCAGTGACCAGTCAGGGCCTGGTCATCTGTTTACCCTGTTAGTCTGACTGACACGTTCAATTTGGGTAACCTAGCTGTGACCATTCAGAGGCTCTAGAGGACCAATGGAGGTGCATGTGAAAGGGAGAGGGTAAAGGGGGAGCCATGCCCCCCGGAAATAAGTTAATCAAAAAGTACATATTTCTCACATAGCTATAATTCCATTTCAGTTACAGTAATATATGTTAATAATTGCAAGGGGGTTACAGGAACAAGAGAACTTCAAACTAAAGCAATGTTTTTTGAGGGAACAATACTATTATGGGGAAATTGTGCCTCATTACCCCCCTCCCCCCTTGGAAAAAATATCTTGATTGTCCCTTCCTGGAAAAAATCCTAAGGACTTCCATGTATTAGCAGTGTCAAAAATTTCATTAAATGTCCATATATAACCGTTGACAAACACACATAATATGCATTTAATGATATAATAGAACACAGCTTTTTAAATTCTTCATTTTGACAGTGAAGAGAAAAACAACACGTGTAAGTAGTAAGTTTGAAAGAGAACACTCTAGCCAAAATTGGTGTAGCATAATTCTAATACAACTGGCAACACTGGAAGAGGCGATTTCTCTGCCATGTGCGGATAAGATGTCCGACGTGATGTGCAGTGTCCATCCAAAGCAGCGAAGTTATCAACCACGAAAGCACAAACAACCTAAGCACCAGTTTCATCCCCCTCCCCTCTTGAAAGGGTCACACGACCAATGCGCTAGCCGATTGCACTGGCGTCAGTCACCTGGAAGGAACTCTGAATACGAGACAAAATAGAGCTGTTGCATGGGGAGGTTTGTTAACTGACAACTCTGCAAAGCAGAAAAACTGACTGCTTGAAATGATTCGTATCCCATTCAACACATAACATTCACCTAAGAGTCACCATATAAAATAGTACATTTCAATACAGAAATACTATTTATGTAATTTCATATTTCCACTGACATCAAATGAGAATTTACGCACTATAGCTCTCTCTATTGAGCCAAAACAGCATTCTTGTATTGTTTTACCAATCTTTAATGTGCATGATTGATTGATTGATTAGGTTCATTTTACTTCTCTTTTTTGCCGCTTTTGGCTAATCGCGAAGATGAGGATGAGCGATGTTATGATTAAAATGATGAAGGAACACACAAGCCCATGCTGGGATTCGAACCACCCCACGGATCCCTGGTGTCGTGGGGTGCTCTGCTGTAGAGCGACCACAAACAAAAAATCTTCGGCCAAAAGTCTCAGTGCACCTCCCTCTTCATCCATTCCACTCGGGCCATAAGGATGCATGCTCCAGTCTGCCCCTCCCCTCCACGTGCGAGTACGATCATAGTAGACAAACCAGTAGAGTACGGTGCACAGGAGCGCAGGGTTCCACTATGACCACTGTCACTGAAGCCGGCATTAATGTACGTACACGAATATAATTTTATAGTTAACCAGTAGGAATAATTGCGGTAGTCATGTAGAACTACGTACTGCCAATGCATATTACTAACATTTTACCAGAACGACACATTTGCAGATTTACTGCTGGACTTTCATAGTTATCCAGAAACACATGAATGTCAGTTCCCACGCAGCTCACTACAAGATACGTCTAACTTTTAGCATTTCCAGATAAACCTGATTCTGTTTACTGTACATTCCCATTATTCATAGTTGCATTAAAGCAATCGTGTAAATATAACTATCTAACCGGATTGGAGGGTGCTGTCAAAAAGCTGAACCACTCCGCTCCGAATCTGAGTGCTGTCGTAACATGCTCCACTCCGGAGCGAGGAGCGGAGTAGAAACTACGCTTCGGAGTCGCTCCAGAACGCTCCTTTAGTACGCTCTGCACTCTGCTCTGAAACCCTGGGTGCAGGCAGAAAGGTTCTAAACATAATTCTTATTTTTCAGATTTTAAATTTTTTTCAAAAAACTGATATTCTCAATTTTGCGAAATAACTTTTTCTTAGTATTGGGTAGTCCTACTAATACAAAAATAGTCTTATTTTGAACTTCTTTGCAAGTGTTTTTAAAATCCGTTAACATTGTCAATTCACATTGAGAAACAGATTTTTATACAACGGAGTAATGCTGTATGTAGATCGTGTCAACGTTGCAAGCACTGACACTTTCTTTGTTCTCATGTTAATTAAAAATATAGCAAATACTGAAATAAAAAAAAAATATTGGCATAGATTAACGCAGAATTCAATAAGCCAAATTTTGATGTAACTCGTTTTTATGTAGGTCTAATGATTAATTTGTAATTGTAGTCCAAACTCGAGTATCTAGAATTTTTAAACAGACAGTAACAAAATATTTTCTATGATTTTTTGAATCAACATAAAATGCCAGTCTCCTGGGGAAAACTCTATATTCTAAGTCCTGTCCAGAAAGGGTTAAGTCGTCCATCACCAGAGTGTGGCATCCACTTCATTCCTCATCACACCCACAAACGGGTCCTGCCTTCCTTAACACTCGGGCCACCATTATGGAAGTGCGTTCATGTTTTTTGCATTCAAAAATCTTACGAACTTCACATGTGATGAAATTGTCAATTTTCATGTTCACTTGAAATAACACTGTTACGTGGTAATAATTACTATGAGTAATTTTCGCACACAATATACCAAACAAATTACTTAACATGAAGTGCTTGTGTTTCCTGCACAGCTGTTGTGCAAAATCCGTTCTTACTAGATGAACCTCGTACATTTGTGGCAAGAAATCATTTCTAAAAAGGTTTAATCTTTTCAGGGTCTGCAGGGGATGGTGAAAGCTTTCCTGGACCGACCACAGTACTTTAAGGGCCAGAACTACTCAGCGTTGGTGAAACACCATGAGAAGCTGAAGACCATGTTCAGCGACCCTCTGTTCCCTGCCTCGGATTCCAGCATCGCTCTCACAAGATCTGTCCCAGGAAACATAGAATGGAAAAGACCAAAGGTAAGAAGGTTAATATCTACATGCAATTCCTGAAGAAAATTTGCACACATCACTGTGGGAGATGCATATAGTTAGGGTGGACAAATCCAAACTTGAGAGGGATAGTAGGTGGAAGCATGTGTGAATAAACCCATAAAGCAGATGAAATACGTTACATATCGTGACATTTCTAATTTTGATAGTGATAAATTCGAAAATGATATAAAAGCCGTAGATTGGGAATTGCTGAAACCTATCAAAGATATTGAAGACAAAATAAACTATTTTAATTCAAAAATCATCAGCGTCTTTGAAATTCATGCACCTACTAAAATGGCAAGGGTAGGTAAAAAAATATACTCCATGGATCACAGATAATGTAAAACTAGTAATGAAACTCAGGGATAATGCCTTACGTAAATTTAAAAGAACAAATAACCCACACGACTGGCTACAATACAAGGATCTCTGTACATTCACAACATCAATTACAAGGCAGGAAAAGAAAGCATATTTCACATCCCATATAAACAGCAGAAATATGAACACATGTGGTACCTGGCAAAAATTAAAAGATTTAGGTATTGTTGATAAAACTACAAATAATATTGATGCCCTTCCATCTAATCTTATGGATGCAGATGTTATGAACAACCATTTTGTTAGCGTTTTGTTATCCAAAAACAGTACAATTATTTCATGACAAGCAAGAATGAGAATACCACAGATTTATGTTTCACAATTAAAACAATAACAAAACTTGACATATATAAGGCAATACATAGTATACACTCAAATGCAGCTGGAGCTGATAAAATCACAGTTAAAATGTTAGTTATCGCTTCCCTTTGTACTGCCTGCACTAACACAAATCATCAATTCCTCTATCTGCACTGGAGAATTTCCCTCCATATGGAAGGGAGCTCACGTAATCCCACTAGCAAAGAAGAATATTCAAAGTCTTGATGACTTAGACCAATAAGCTTGCTGCCTGTTGTCTTCAAAATTATTGAAAAAGTAGTGTGTCAGCAACTCACCAAATTTGTTGATGCGAACAATATATTACCAGACTTACAGTCAGGTTTTCGCAGTAAACATAGTACAGCCACTGCACTCACAAAAGTAGTAGATGACTTCCTTCATTTCATGGATGAACAGAGTGCAGTCATACTAGTCCTAGAACTCAGCAAAGCCTTCGATAGTGTACGGCATGATCTACTTTTAGCTAAACTGTGATATTATAACTTCTTAGCAATCAAGTGGTTCAACTCGTATCTTACAGACAGACACCAGAAAGTACAAATGCCTGGCACTCCACTATCATTTTCAAAATCTGTGCCAATAAAAACTGGGGTGCCTCAGGGATCAATATTGGGGCCATTATTGTTTACTTTATACACAGCAGACTTATCGAGAGCAATACAAACATGTACATATCATTTCTATACTGATAACACAAATATACCTACCTACCACGCCAATTACAGTTAGACGTGATGTTATGGTCCTCAACGATGAATTAAAAAGAATTTCCACCTGGTGTGATTCCAATGCACTGATGTTAAATCCCAAAAAATCCACATGCATGTTACTGGGGAACAGACAAACAATTACAAACGACAAGTATACGTGGGACGTGCACAATTTTTTTTAAGAAAAGTATTTTTGAGGGGATTTCCCCCCTTTCCCCCTCCATATATACGCCGAATGTGCATAAATTATATATCGTCTGAATCTGTGATTCATTCTGCGTACAACGGTATATCGTTCATATCTCCAGGGCAAATAGTCTCTGAGCTAAAGTCATTTCAAGGTACCGCTGCATTTTGAAGCTTGAATCAGTGGCGTGCCGACCATTCCTTTTGGGGGGTACAACTCACGTTACATTGGTCATATGATAATAATGCAAATATTTTTGTGTTCCTTACATGTCAGCGATCATTTCCATGTGCATGTCGACACTGTCATGTACTTTTTTCAGGGGGGGGGCAGGAGGGGGGCGAACCCCCATTTTTTTAAAAAAAGTATTTTCAGGGGATTTCCCCCCTTTTCCCTCCATATATATGCCGAATTTGCATAAATTTCATATAGTCTGAATCTCAGGTTCATTCCGCGTACAACGGTATATCACTCATCTCTCTAGGTCAATTAGTCTCCGATCTACACTCATTTAATTGAAACTCTGCATTTTGCTCAAAATCGGCTCGGGACCGTGAGACTTACTTGTGAAAATGGCCTTGGGACTCAAAAGGTTGCGCACACATTTTTTGTATTGTGTGGCCTGTTTGTTAGTCTGGCAACTGTGAAGTGATAGGGTGCTGTGTGTTATGGCTCAGCAAATGTTTTCTACTGCACAGCATGTATTTATTTATGATTCATGCGTGTTAACTCAATCGGCACGTTAAGTTGAAAGATGATTTGACACAAGATTCCTGAGTGTAAAAGTTCCATGAGATTTTTATCTCTGGGGTGGATTAAAAAATACTGTGTAAAAGTCAAATCTACCCAACCTGGAAGAACTGTAACATAACAACTGCCAAGAAATTACCATTAATCAATGTGAACTGCAGCGAGTTATGGGTAACTTCATCAAGATGTGTCAAAAATGTGCAGACAACGAAGGTGGCCAGTTTCAGCCTCGCTTGCCGATAGCCCAAACGCCGGCACGGCGATCTACACTTGCTCTCGATTTGGTTGCTTACTATTGCTTCCTTTTTACTGTAGAGGAGCTACTACAGTTGAAACTTCAGTCGGGATATCCAAATATGTGCATTATCCAGACAGTTTTATTTATTATCCGTTTTAGGGGCTATCCACATATTCTTTTATTCGTCATTTTTGTATTTCACTACAGATTTTCTACAAATCCTTCCACCAAATCTGTTCTATCCAAATTATCCGAATATTCAGATTATCCGTTGCATCTGAAATGGATATTGGATAATTTGAAATCCAAATATCCATTATCTGGATTTTGTGTCCATCCCTAATCTGCAGTTTACATGAAGTTTGTCTAAGTGATTTCTGTGGTGACCTAGTGAAGGAAATTTGAGCATCCTCACAGGCTGTTCAGAATGAGAGTCTGCCATGTCTTTTACCCTTGTGAACTGATCCTGTGATTAAAACTTTTTTTCACACATCACTTAATTATAGTCACATCGACTGGGCTTTCTCCAGTAACATGTCCAAAACATTTTTCTCAGTAATCTGAGGGTTTGTTTCTGCAAGCCACATGGCACATTGAGTCTTCCACCCCCACCTGAAGTCATTTTGAAGGAAATGAATTGACACATCTCCCAGTGGTACAAACAGTAGGTACAAGTTTCATAGATCGGAGACAATTTAAAATCGGATATTTTGTGTTTCGCATGGTTCATACTTACCAATTGTGTATTGCGGAACATAGTTCAAGGTGCCATTATGCTTTTTACACGAAAAAAACAAACAAAAAAAATACAATTTTTCACATAAAGAGTAATTTCATTGACTCCTTTTTTCACTTTCATAACAGAATATGGCGGGCAAATCTTGACTACCGTAGTGGGCATGCAGTGTTTCAAACATCCTTCACCGAAAAATACCTACTATTGTGTTCATCACTTGTGCAAATTGTACATAATGCACGGGTAGCTGATGGATAGCCCCACGAACCATTATGCACGGTAGCTGACGGATAGCCCCACAAACCATTATGCACGGTAGCTGACGGATAGCCCCACGAACCATTATGCACGGTAGCTGACGGATAGCTCCACGAACCATTATGCACGGTAGCTGACGGATAGCCCCACGAACCATTATCCACGGTAGCTGACGGATAGCCCCACGAACCATTATCCACGGTAGCTGACGGATAGCCCCATGAACCATTATCCACGGTAGCTGACGGATAGCCCCACGAACCATTATCCACGGTAGCTGACGGATAGCCCCACGAACCATTATCCACTGTAGCTGACGGATAGCCCCACGAACCATTATCCACTGCAGCTGACGGATAGCCCCACGAACCATTATGCACGGTAGCTGACGGATAGCCCCACGAACCATTATGCACGGTAGCTGACGGATAGCCCCACGAACCATTATCCACGGTAGCTGACGGATAGCCACACGAACCATTATCCACGGTAGCCGACGGATAGCCCCACGAACTATTTCCGATAAGGTTAGGTTTGGCTACTTTAGGCAAGTGTAGTAAAAAAACGGGGGTTTGAAACACTGACAGGGGCTTACGTCATCAAACGTACGCAGCATCCTGTTGTCGTAGGGCAAACAAATGAAAGCAATGGCAATTGTGTGCCAGTGAGATATTTCTCTTGAAAAATACATGATTTCCTGGTCAAATATATTCCACGATGAAAGAAAATACCTCGACGAATGTTGTAAACCTTGGAGAAACTCATTTCCGTAAGTAGTTTCTTGTGTAAAATTGAAGAAATCTGTCTCCGATATATGAAACTGTTACCCAAGCAGTATACAGAACACACTGGCGCACCAACTTTAGGATTGCCCAAGTTTACCTGCAATGAAACAACTTCAGTGAGTGTAATTCTCAAACTATTATAATTTGAGGCAGTATAGTGGCAAAAACGTAATAAACCCAAATTATTTATTCACTTCTGTTCTCAATATATGACATGAAGTATGTCTAATGTGTTTGCCTTAGAAGTAGCATGTGAAAGGAGATGTGAACATGTGTTGCCTATTCTAAGAGCCACATATTTATGGTAAATAAAATATCAAGATTTCAGTACAAAACTGGGTACATTTTGGGACCAAAAGCAGTATAAAATATGGCATTTTGGTGTTAAAATGGTGAATAAAATCCTACATTTGATTTAGAAACTACTTACACAAAATAAACATTTCCCTTCTAATAGTACATTATGTAGTTATCAAATAATTAAATCATTCCTGTGTAAAGCAGTCCATTTTTGCTTTTCAAATACTTACAGCTAAATTATTCAAGTTTCCGAGATTTGCATAACTCACACTTCAGAAAGTGTCGCATCGGTAAATAAACTGTAAATTTCATGTTTGAGTTTATTTCACATTTTGTAGTTTATTTCGCATCATTTTGTGACAAAATATGGTAGAAAAATTCACCTTACACCTTTCAAAAACATGAAAAATAAAATTAATATTACAATGTGTTATTTCACATTTTGTGTTTGTCAAAAACGTAATATTGCATATGTCTGTCTATTCTTCATGAATGTACATTCTGGACTTGGAAATCCTGCAACCTTAATCTGGTGGTAGAAGTTCCTAGAGAACGTGAAAATGATGCATGAAAAAAATTAACAAGGTGGAAATTTGAAATTCGTGTATGCCTAATATGAGCCTAGGTATAATTTTGTATTTTTATTTTGAAACTTTCATTCAACATGCATATTTAAGTGGGTACCATATATTAACAAGGAGTTAGATTAAGTGATACATTACCAGTATCAGCTGATATAGACATATCACTGAATCAGTTTAACTGTCAAATTGCCAGTAATTTTAGTATCTGATAAGTAGCATGCAACGTAGTGCAAAATTCTTCTGTTTTGTTATTTTTGTGAATGATTTGATTGAATTTTTGTTATTTTTCATCACTTTTCTGCCATTTTTGGTTAATCATGATTATGAGGATGAGTGATTTGATGATACTGATGAAGGGACATTCACAAAGGATACCCACACCCAGGCTGGGATTCAAACCTGGGACCCCTGCCATTGTAGCACATTGTGCTAACTACTTCATCAGGGAGGTCAGCTTTTGTGAATTTAAATGTAGAATTCATGTAATATGGTTTTGTAACACAAATGTCGTCAGAAACAGTTTTCTTTACTAAAGCAAAATCATTGTATTTTTGTAGTTGCATGCATTACTTATGTGAATAAACCACCGAGGCTCTTCAAAGATCATTTGTAGTCTTACTTACACAGGGTGTATCAGAAGTGATAGGGCAAACTGAAACTGTGAAAAGTACATGATGATAGAAGCAAAAATGTCTCAGTAAATATGGAGTCGTAAATGAACCGTACGCTTGCCACTTTACAAGCAGGGTGACTATTACATCTTCCAGGATGTATGGTTTGTTTACAACACCCCCTTTCGGCAGTGTTCAGTTTTGAACAAAGAAACCTGAGTGTGCAATGAGACAAGCGTACAATGTGTATATATAAAAAAAATAATCAGTGGCATATCGTAACCATACATCTGCAATTATCTCTCAAGCTGTTCATTTTCAACCCCATGTTTACTGAAACTTTTTTTGCATCTACTATTGTGTACTTTTCACTGTTTCCATTTCTGAAAGACCCTGTATATGGAGATGGAGAGTGAGAGTGAGTGAGAGAGAGAGTGAAAGTGTGTTAATATAGTGCAAGGTTAGTGGAAGTGGGATGTTCTTCCATTCTGTATGCGTGACCTTTGAGATGATTTTTGAACTAAAGCCAAGTCCCAGTGGCTTCATGAAATACCACAGACTGACATTTCACTTCAATGTTGAATTCTGCCAAGTATGTGAGAAAGGTCATTGTTAATGATTGACAGGAAGGTGAAAAATTGAACTGTTAACAATTGATTCATTACTTTTCACTGAAAGGATTTTTTTTTACTTTCTTCCTCGTACATTTGCAGCTAACTTTTTTATAAATTAATACTTTCATAGTTTATCTGGGCATTTTTCAAGTAGAGTTAAAAACAACTGGTCCTTACATTTCTTTGAGTGTATTATCCCATTTAATCACCCTAAAATATGCTGTAAAATTTCCTTCTGCAATGCAAAGATGAAGTGTATCTTTCGTGCACTTCCCTGATTGCATAGTCCTAATTATTTTGCCTTGTAATCAAGGTGTCCCATGTTTGATCCTCTGAGGATACACATTGAACACATTGATCCCACTTTAAAATAATTTAACATTTTCCTGCATTATCCATTCAGTCTTGATGGTATGAACTCAAACTTTTGCTCAATTGACATCATTTTAATTTTTTTCAACCTGGTCGCCTGAAAAACACAAAATCGAGGTTCCACTGTATAGATAAACTGTAACCCTGTAACTGCAGGGTGGCTGGCTACTTGTTGGGAAGTACATGAATTATTGGTTACAGGATAGTGTGAATTCTGCATGAATTTTTCTCTGTAGACATGAAAAATTGCAACTTTTATAAATCCAAATCCCATTGAATATATTTATATATGTCCTGAGTCAAGTTCTTCACAATTTAGCTTTTATTTTTTTCGCGGAAGGAAAATAAATTTGAAAATTAAAAAAAAATTATCTCAATCTGTTTACTTTGTTATTGTCCTTTGCACAACATTCTATCTGAAAGACAGAAGATTATTGCAGGATAAGATATCTTGAAGCTGATTAGGTAAATTTGAGCTTGAAATTTTTATACAAGTAACAAATTTTCGTAGACTAGTATATCCTGTAATATTTATGATTTGTTTTTGCAGATGTATTTAAAGTTTGGGTATGTGAAATGGCAAATGTAAATTAAATTGAATTTGAATTTTTGGTACATTAGAATCGCACGAACCCTTTGTATTGGTAATATAGTTGTATATGTGTTGGTGATGAGAGGCAGTAATTCGTAAGGTTGAAATAGAAAAAACATCTGCTTGTACCCTTGAATTTTTTAAAAGTTCACCTTGAAAACTGGGAATTATACTTGAATTTTATCATGGTCCTAGAGTGGCCACCATAAACTGGTTTCGTTAGTGCTCTATGAATTTTGGGGCCACCACTACCATCCTTGTTGGATGCTGCCATTTTTGCTTGCATTAACAAAAAGACACGCATGAACTGTATTGTACTGAAATGCTTTAATCAAGACACTAGTGTTAATTGGTCATGGCTTGATGTTTTCAGGAGCTGTGTGCAAAGCCAAGGCTTTTCCCTGATGCCTCCAGCTCCAAGGGAATCGTGCAGGGAGAACTGGGCAACGGATGGTTTGTGTCTGCATGCTCTGTGCTTACCAATGTGAAAGAGCTGCTGTACAAGGTGAGTCTTTGACATGCATTCACTTTTTAACCTTACTAGGGTCCAGATAGTTATGCATTTTGCACATTTTTTGGTAAATGCATGTGTGAATTATATACAGGGTGTCATACACATTTGAAGTAAATGCAGTGCATTACTGTACAAGTCATGCATCCGAGGTTACATCATTAGCCAAGATGACGCTGAACAAGCAGCAGCAAGTTACAGTTGCAGCATGGGTAATTGCATACCAGAGTGATCTTGAGAGCTGTGAGCATGGCAATAAACTTAAACTAAACAACAATCCACTTTCCCACAGTCGACGGCAACAGTGTTACGTTAAAATCATGTCTCTCCAGTCTCTCGGCCTCACGATCATTCTGGTATGCAATCGCCCATGCTGCAACTGTAACTTGCTGCTGCATGTTCAGCACCATCTTGCTAATGATGTAAGTTCGGATGCATGAGTTATCTGAAATGATAAAATGAAGTTTCAAGTTCAATATACCATTCACCATTTCCATGTACATTGTACAGTAATACACTGCATTTAAGTCAAACGTGTAGTCATATTTATGACTCACACTGTATGTAAACTTCTTGCATATTTTATGAGCCAACAACCTCTACTAACATTGTATTTTATGGACATAATGTTTTCTCAATAAAAAAATCTTTCTATTTCCTTCCATCACTGCTGTTTATTCTGAATTTTTTTACAAAACCAGTAGATAAGAATTCTTTCATTGTCCTTGCAGGAATACTCAAGTACTACTCTTTTTGAGAGAAAAATAACAATGCAGTGGGGTCATTCCATGTGAAATTGCCCAATTGAAGGATTAAAAGTTGTTTCATAGTCATGGATTTGCTTCAATTTTTTTTACTGATAGATACAGGTTCAATATGGCAAATAATTTTTGAAAATTTGAAAATTGTCTAAAATTGGGTGAACGAACAAACGCACCATGTGACACAAAACATGTTATATCTTGGAAACTATGTGGAGTATTGTGATGATTTAGGTATTGTTGGAGAGAAGGACAGTCCTAACAGAAAATAACTGTATTGCCACTCTTACCTACTCAGAAAGTAGAGAAATCTTTAAATAAATTAATATTTTTTGATGATAATGACACTCCACTTTGGGTAATTGTTTGATAGGGAGTCCCAGGTTTTACCACAATGAAAATTGTTACACAGCATAATCAATACATGTGAAATATAATATTATAAAATCAGAAAGGTAATATTTTTCATAGTAAAAATATCGCATGTTTCAGTATAGGGTGTATGAACCAATCTCAATTTTTTTTAGAGTACACTTTACGCTGTAAATTTCAATTTTTTTAGTTCCCAATAAGAGAGATAGGGGCTGAATTTTTTTAAAAAATGAAAATAAAGCACTTTCAAAGAGCTTGAACTAAGAGAAGAAACAGTTAGAAGAGCTGAAATATTTTCTGCCATAAACTTTGAATGTATGTTTTATGTAAAAAAAATATATATAGCTCTGATATTATTTGGTACAGTCAATAAATAACCGGATTTATGCCGTGATAAGCTAAATAAAGTGACAAGAGTGATGAAACTTACGGGATATGTATGCCAGGCTGGGGTACGCCACAGAGTATATGCCAAAGAGTAAACGCAACAGCAAGGAGTGAGCAAGATCTCGTCCATTGCCACAATGCGCTCCAGGAAACCGTCAAAAACTGTATCACGGATCGCTGAGCCTCCTTTGTGGCACCTGACACTGATACCATGACTCACCTCACTGAACGACTGGCGCCTAGGAGGCAAATTACACGTACACAACCTCTCTTCCCTGCCAGTGCTGCCACCTAGCGACACGGTCTGGAACTCTTCTGCCAGACATGTAGCGTACCCCAGCCTGGCCTACATATCCCGTAAGTTTCATCGCTCTGTCACTTTATTTAGATTTTTCACGGCATTAATCTGGTTATTTATTGACCATACCAAATATATTACTTCCGTACTAAAAAAATCCTAAACTTTGATTATTGTTCAAAATTGAACATCAATTTTGGCTTTAAATTTTAGCAATTTTCATTAGAGATGTTGCAAAGGCACAGAACATAAAGAAATGCTTGAAATGTATTTAAAACAATGTTGTTTACCACAGCTTTCTATGGTTTTTTTCTTAGCTGAGCTATCATAATTATCACAACTGTCTGCAAAGGCCAAAAATACCCAAAGTCATGAAACAAAAAAAAATGGTCACCATTTTTAAACAAAGTTGTTTTACAAAATTAATGCCTGCTTTGAACTACCCTTGCATATGTGTTAGAACAACAAAAATATTAAATTTTAAAATTGGTTAAGCAACCAGTGCTGGAACATTCAGTAGGGGCTGACCCATATGCATTCTGGACAAAAATTCTGGTCTTAGTAGAATTTCTGTGAACTAAAAGTGGAGGAACATGATAGTAATGCTTCTCCCACTCATTCAACATTTCTAATAATATTATGTGTACTCATATTAGTGGTACTTTGTGAGTGTTTTACGGCCATACACCCTATACTTAAACATGTGATATTTTTTCTATTAAAAATATTACCTTTCTGATTTTTTAATATTGTTTGACATGAATTGATTATGCTGTGTAGCAATTTTCATTGTGGTAAAACCTGGGACTCCCTATCAAACAATTACCCGAAGTGGAGTGTCATTATCATCAAAAAATATTAATTTATTTAAAGATTTCTCTACTTTCTGAGTAGGTAAGAGTGGCAATACAGTTATTTTCTATTAGGACTGTCCTCCTTATCTCCAACAATACCTAAATCATCACAATACTCCACATAGTTTCCAAGATTTGACATGTTTTGTGTCACATGGTGCGTTCATTCATCCACCCAATTTCCGAAGATCTTCAAATTTTCAAAATTTCGTAACTTTCGATATATTATTACATAATATTATATATTATGTGGCCGCGGTGGCTCAGTCGGTAACGCGTCTGACTACCATGCTAAAGGTCCCGGGTTCGATCCCCGGCCGGTTCAAATCCGGGAACTTTTCTAACGGTGGAAGCGGCCCCGGCGCCTACCCAGGGTCGAATAACATGGGTACCTGGGGGAAACCCTGGGGGGTAAAGGCGGTCAGGGTCGTGATGCTGATCACATCACCCCCACTCACGACCGGATCAAGAAAGTGTGGGGCGTTACCCTCACACCCCTATACGCCTTCATGGCGTGGTGCTATGCACAGGGGAACACTTTACTTTTTTTTTTTTTTTTAATATTATATATTTGTCATATTTGACCAAGTATCTATCAGTAAAAAAAAAACAAAATTAAGCAAATCCATAACTATGAAGCAACCTGCTCTGGGTGGTTTCACGTGGGCAATCAGGAGATGATCTTGAAGTTGATGTGTGGGATACTTTTGCCTTAAAATATTGCCCAATTGTATCTGTGAAGTAGAGTGAGTTTATTTCAGAGTATGAAAATATTCTTTCCGAAAGTGGAAGGAATTTCTAGGTTGAAAATTTGAGATATAGTGTTGTAATCAAGTGCAATCATGATCTGTAAGGGATGAAGTTTTTCTTTCATTGATAAAAGAGCCGAGTAAAGTGTGGAAGAATTCAGAACTGCAACTCTACATTTATTACATGCTAAATCGTATGAACTGGAAAGGAACAAATATCTGCTTGCAGTAGTAACTTTCAGTAACTGAAAGAAAACATTTAAGAAAAGTAAGATGTTTTTCTAAAGAGCATATTTATTTGAATATCTTGCACCATTTTAGTGCATATTTGCATGCATATTTTAGGTATTTTAAGTGCAAAACTATCCAGGCCCTACCCAGATATCAAGGTCAACAGTTCTTTTAGCTTTGAAGGCACACCAGACAGTTTCTTTTATGAGCTACAGTTCATGCACATTTGGGGTGTAAGGGATGACCTTCTGATAAGGCACCAAAAGGTGACCCTCACTTCCCCACACCCTGCTAACTGCTTCTTGCAGGCCAACGAGGCTCTGGCACCTGGACCGACGGCCAGGATAATCCTCTGTGGGTTCGCATTGTCATGTGCTTATCCTTGTGCGACTGTCCCATTACTATCTCAGCTTTCAACTATGGAGATTTTATCCCCAGATACAGTATAGTTTCAGTTCTTGTTAAGGCCGTACTAAAGGCAATTTTGTGGTAATTTTTCTATAACAGATAGCAGCATCGTTTGCCATGGCAACCGATGGCTATGTTGCCAGATCTCCACGTAATCAAGGTAGATACATACAGGTTGGTCAATTAGGGTACTAGATGTGAGATGACGCCATATTGGTTAGAGGTGAGTTAGTGGATTAAAAAGAAATAGTAGTAAATCAGGGAAATTGATAATCATGAGATTTTAGTTATATGTTCTTATTAGAGAAATAAGCAATATATCATCAGTGGAAGGTAGTAATAGTCGAAATATTAATATAAAATGCATTGTTTTATATTAAGTATTTATTGTAATATTCAGAACGCAGAGAAGAAAATTCAATATAAGTGTAGTTAATTCAAACACGGAATGAACCAAGTGAGGACAGTAATTGAAATAATTGAAAACATTTTGTGAATTCGTTTGAAACAAATGCTGCGTACGCTACATTTTGTATGACAGTACTTTCTACCTTTGGTCGGAGATTTTATACTCTGTCCCGATTATCTCTGCTGCAGAAAGGCTGGACATAGTGGCAGAGAAGGTGGGAGGAATAGTGTGCAGAGTGAAGCAGTACACGATGCTGCAAAAGTTGGTAATTACAGCCGCTTTCTTTTGTTCCACGCAATCCCGTTGCACAGAGACTTATTTTCGTTCACTTGCTCCATCGAAGTTCTTTTCTTGTGTATGGAGTGACCATTCAAAATATTCTTGGGTAGAACGCAACGCACAGTGCTTTCATTGTTGAAATGTCATTGCAAGGTATTATTTTCCGCACCCTATATTAGTAAAATGAAGTTAAACATAAAACAGATTTTCAATTTTTTCAATTATAAACATTGTTGAAAAATGAAAAAAGATTAGCAATATTAATTTTTCCACAAGGCCGTAAGTTTGTTTCTTAATGTATTTTTCTTGCAGAATTCCAATTTATACAAAAAACTGTTCCATTTTCTCATGATGACGATAACACCAAATAATCTTAGTTTATAATATTTTCGGGTATATTAAAATATGCAAAAGTTCTTATTCGCAATATTGGAAGAAAACTGAAGATGGAAATTAATGTTCAAATTACTATACCATAAGAAAATTATTTATTTGAGAACTTTGAATTGATGTTTTAAGTCCTTTTTATGCACAGATAGGCTAATCAGGACTGGAACTACAGTTTAAAGTGGGATCCGAACCACTGTGCAATGTGCCTCCAACATGTATTGAACCCCTTGATTACAAGGCGACAACATTACCACTACACCATCTGGCAGGCCTTTATTTGAAAACCGGAAATAAAGGTAAACAAGCTGCAGAGTGATTATTTGTTTGTTTCATAATACTTAAGTACAATTTTACACACGTTGCCTCCGCACAATGTCCAAGTCCTGTTTCACAGTTCTTCACGAATCATACTGGTGTGTTCTGCAGCTGTCTTTGGAAGTAACAGTAATTATAAACTACTTACATTATGAAATTAGTACCTGAATCTGTTATTTTTCCACCTAACTAGTAACTAAATTAAAAGTTAGTTGTACACTCATCTTTACATAAAGTGTCACTCTTTATAGGGTCGAACAGTTGAAATATGTTCCACTTGATCTGAACAGAAGAGTACAATTACTATTTTTTCGCATAGAAATGAATTTTCTTCTGTTCCATTTTAACAATTTGTTGATTCATATGCTCGCCTGAAAGAATGTATGAATTAGTGATTATTGAAATGGTGAGACCATGAGAACAATCTTATTTATTGCGAAGAACAAGAATGTATCTATTCCAAGCATATTTTAATTAGAATAATTTCGACATAGGGCTATATAATCTTCCACAATCCTCATTGGTATACCAAAGTTCAACAGTAATTCTGAATAATATATTGTTTGCTCAACAAAAATACACTAACTAACTAACTCCCTAACCTTCTTAAACCCGAAGGTTCATGGCTGCAGCAACACAGGCCTTCCATCTTTCCCTATCTTGAGCAAGTTCTATATACTTTTTTCCATCCCTACCGATTTCCCTTAGGTCCATCTCAACGTTGTCCCTCCATCTTCGTATTGGCCTTCCTATAGGTCTCTTACCATCAGGTTTCCCAACAAGAATCCTGTAAACTCCTCTTTCCTCTCCCATTCGTGCCACATGGCCTGCCCACCTAAGTCTTCTTGATTTAATTATTCTAATAATATCTGGACATGAATACAAGTTATGTAGTTCTAAATTATGTAACCTTCTCCACTCACCTGTCTCCTCATCCCTTTTAGGTCCAAATATTTTCCTAAGGATCTTATTTTAAAATACTCTCAATTTATGTTCCTCTTTCAATGTAAGTTTCACATCACAACAAAAATACAATAACATATTATTTTTTCATCTTTAAGTAAAAGATGTGGATTTTATTGCCTCTGTATTTACATAATATATATTAACTTAGTTATAATTATGTGGTTGATTGATTTAGTTTATTTTACTACGCTTTTCTGCCATTTTTGTCTAATCGCAAAGATGAGAATGAGTGATAATATGATGAAACTTATGAAGGATCACATACAAAAAATACCCATGCCGGGATTCGAACCAGAGACTCCTAGCACCGTAACGTGCTGTGCTAACCACTCCAACTTGGAGACCAGTAGTTATAATTATATATGAAACTTAATGCTAAGTTGTTGGTGGTCGGTCATCTGTAATGAAATGAATAGCGCACTTGCATTTCATGTTTTGAACCATGCCTTACGAGATATAACTAATGTAGAATAAAATAATTGTAATTGTAACTAAATTAGATACTTTTTAAAGCAACAGTAGGATAATTACAAGGGTCGTTCAAGTTTGACCGGGACTTTTATTTCTGCAGAGGAAATAGGTGGCAGAAGAAACACCAAACTATGTCAGTTTTTCAAAGTATTCTCCGTGCGTGCTGAGGCACCATTGCCATCGTTCTGGCAGCTCCCGAATTCCTTTGGCGTAGAAAGAACTTGGTTGTTGTCGTAGCCACTGGAGGACATCGCTCCGCAGTGCTTCGTCTGTCATGAATTTCTTCCCTCCCAGATGGTCTTTAAAGGGGTGCAAACAAATGATAATCACTGGGGGCTAAATCCAGACTTTAGGGGGGATGGGGCAGAACTTCCCAGCGCATGTCGGCCATAGTTGTTGTTGTCACATTGGCCGTGTGAGGGCGGGCATTGTCATGGAGAAGAATGACATTTCCAGACAACATCCCTTGTCTTATCTTGAGAATGGACTTTCGTACAGCACCACTCAACAATGTGGAGTAATACTGGGCATTAATCGTGCTCCCTTTGTCCAGAAAATCCACATGGTTCTCAAGAATCATTTGCTCAACACGTGCGATATTCACTGGTGTGACTGCAGTCGGGTGAATGTGTCCATGCGCTTCATTTGTCACCAGCTCCCGTCCTTTGCGAAACTGCTCACACCATTCGTACACTCTTGTCCGCGACATAGTTTGTTCACTATACTGTGCTTGAAATCGTCTGAAAATCTCAGCTGGTTTCACTTTCTCCTTCACGAGAAATTTGATTACACACCGCTGCTCCACAGACACACTGCTTGCCGCCATGTTCGCTGCAACTGCTGCGCATGCACGAAATACGTCATGCCGGGCGGTAGTTACTCGCGAAGGAATACATTAAGTCACCCGCACGTTTCATCATGATCCGGCTATTCATCGATTTTTTTACGTACGAAAATCCCAGTCAACCTTGAACGACCCTTGTATAACTGAATTAATTTTTCAAGTCATTAACTTTGAATTATTTTTGAAAAGTAAATTTCCAAACACTGTTGATATCTCTGAGTTCAGCATTACTCAGATATGAATTGTGAGAGGTTTTCTAAGATACAATATGGCAATAATTACCATTAGAATAAGATTCAAATCATTCATGAAGTGACTACTAAAACTATATATTCGGGATATACAAATAAATTCAAATTAACATTTGTTTCAATGTATCTTCACTCTCCTTCTTTCTCATCCTGCAAAACAGTATGTCGTTCTCTCATAGATACGTATGCTTCTTGCTGTCTTGAATTCATCATCCCATTCAGAAAGCAATGAATATCCTAAGATTTTGGGCAAATACCCTTAAAAATTGGAACTAGAAATTTTTTTAAGGAATGTGTGCTACAACTTGACAGACAAGACAAACAAGTTATACCATCCCCATTATTTTCAGTTTCTCGAATATACTGTTCCCAATTGCTAACTACTTGCAACCAGATATTAAGAAGTCTTGTAATATAATTTCTTGAGTACATTTTGGACTCTTGATTTCTTGTAAACCATCACCATTCAACCATGTATCTGCAAAATGTGCACCACACAGACGATGTTGATTCCATAGAAGCATATCCACAAAGTTCCACGGTATTGGATTACCATTGTTAGTCAAATCTGTTGCCCTTTTTACAAATATCAAGGTGGTATTAGAAGACACGTCAAATACGTAGATTCTCAAATGTTCATCTGCAAAAGGAACATATACAAATATTATTAATATGGTGTATGAGACTATGAACTGAACAAAGATAAAAAAAAAACAACACATTTACATTACATAGTTACAACCAGAGACAAGTTAAGTTAATAATAAAATAAAAACAACTTAGATGTTGTGTAATTGGAAGTAAATATAATTGATCTAAACTTCCCATAATGTTTATCCAAGTGGTCCTGTTATAACAGAATTCTTAAAGGTTTGATTCACGGCATAAGTTCACTTCAGTGGCTTAGGTATATTTTTACAGTGCGTGTTAAATATGACTCTGACTTCAGTAGCTTATTGAATCAAATATTCGTAACATAATCAGGACAAATTATGATTTCTCTGAAAATCAATCTATCTTACCCACAAATAAATGATTGGCCTTGCACTTGTAAAATATGTGAACTAATAATCTTTACTAATCTATACTAATTTGTAAATTCTCAGTAAACATGCAAACTATTGTTTGGTAGACGGTTAAGATTTTACACTTTTAGCTGTTAGGGTGTACTTGTACACTTTAAATACATAAAGCATGAACTTATTGGAAATGATGCACTACCATTACAAGGCATTCAAAATTATGAAGAAAGAGAAAACCGAAGAGTTTTATACAGGTTACGAAACCAGTTTTCTGGCCTGATTCTGTGAAAGAAGATAGCAGAACATTGTCCAGAACTTGTACAAAATTCGGGGATCTCACATTAAATCTTTTCCAATCCAACCTAACTTAGCTTAACCTACATAATGCATTTAACATTTGCGAGCTTTATGAACTGTGCTCAAGTTTAAAAAACAAAGGAGAAAACAGGTCAGAAACGAATCGTTCCAACCAATGTACAAGGGTAAAGCTAAATTATAATGAACTGATTTGTAGTACAAATTCCGATGTACATACATGTGAATAGCACCAGTGAAATATGAAAATAATCTCACAGGAATGATAGTAGAGCATTGTGCAATATCGATTAATGCCAGAATATAATTTATATCAAGGTATTTCATTCTCTATAAAAAATTACAAAACTGTAATTATCTGCATTATGCCTAATTTAAAATAACATTCTCTTCTGATGTTACAATTGAAAAGAGTTATTATTTTTGTTTGTAAGGGAAAATGAGTGCTGCGTTGGAAAGGTAGACAAGTTGAAGCGATATTCTCACAGCGAAATTATATCGGAAGGTATTTCCTCAACATGTAAATAAATCATACATTCTGCATCACCCTTGCATATTGCAAACGTTTTGCTTTTGATGGATTGAGTAACAAGCATTTAAATATAAGATTTACCTTGAGTTTTTTCTGATGTTCCCTTCCTCCAGCATGTACTGGATTCGTTATTCTCTTTGTAACTTGGTTTAACTTTCACGATTTCGAAGCACTTGCATTGATCATATCGGTAGAAAACACGGAGTGAAATCTCGGCAACAGTGTTTGCTAAAATCTCTACCTCGGAGTGTATTGCTTCAAAAATTTTAATTAGAACCACTACTTTCCGAAGGAACGAAATGTTTTCATTTTTTCACATTGTATTTCAGATACTTGCGGGAAGAGCATGTGATCCTTGTTTCACCACGAAATCTTCCATACTAGTCATAAAAGAAAAAAATGCACCTGTATTGACAAAACTACCACTTCAGCACCATCTGTGCTCAGAAGTTTGAACATGAGGGAGACCTTTCATTTTCTGTTATTTACTTATATACCTTCAATGGTAACAAAATTATAAAGATCACAGGTTCTAGTGAATAAAACAATCTTTTATATTGGAAAATTTCTTCCTTACCGAATCTATATTAGTTGTACAGTTATCCATTGAAAGTTGGGCCTATGCTTTAGCATGGCTTTAGATCCCCCTTAAGTAATGAATGAATGTATTAGTTTTAAAATTTGAATAAGGAAGTTTTTGACATATTTTCTTTTCTTCTTAGAGGCCTGTCCTGAATTTTTAGTCAAAGATCTTATACCTGTATTGCATGATGAGCAAAAACTAGCCTGTGTGCTGATGTTCTCATAATGTAAAAATCAATTTTTCTTTTATGTATGGCTTGCTTACATTGCAGAGTTGTTACAAGCATAAAAACAGATTTTTTGTTCCGACGTTTCAGGAGAACACACGCTCCCTTCATCAGACGTTTATTTTTAGTTTGATTAAAGATACAGTTGTAACTATGGTTAAAAATTTTAACAAAAAAGAATGTTATACAATGGATCTTGTCAGTGTTACATTGTAACAAAGCAACTTAACTGTGAAACAAGCGGTCTGTTTTTATTATTATTTTATTTGAAGATTTTTAACACATTTTTTAATTATAGATTATAAATATCACGAGGCAATTGAAAATCCTCTTTTTTTACAAATATTCTTGATGTCTTCACTTACATTAAATTTTAAAGATGGTGGCTTACCCCACTTGTGAAAAAGGAAACTCCATGTTGGGTCTATGTTGCCATTCTCATTATTTAATTTCTTCCATTGTTTTTCTGCAATGACATTCCCAGACATTCAAATCTGTCTCCATCACTCTTTTTAATCATACACTTTTCCTGGGTGATGTGAACTGACAAACCTGTTCTTGGGTTTAATTTATAATGTCCAAATCATGTTCGTGCCATCTTATTGCCATTTTTCTTGATGTTTGTCCTACATAATCTTTTGAACATGAACAACTTACATTGTATATTCCTGTGGTTTCCACATCTGGTACAGATTTTCTCATTTTGTATTCATTAAATGCACGTACCAAATTTATTGGTTATCTAAAAAACAATTTTGAATTAAATCTTCTAAACATTTTTTCAATTTTATGTGAGAATTCCTTGTGTAATGGAATACAAAGTAATTTCTTTTCAACAGATTTCCATCTTTGTCCTCTTTATTTTTTCCTTTAGTTTTCTTGTAACTTGATTTTGGATTTTGGTTTGATTCTTAGTGTTAATCAATTTTCTGTTATATTGAAAAGCTTTTCTTTCATGATATCCTCATGGTTTTGAATTGCCTGATGATATTTGGGATCTACAATAAAAAAAAAGTGATAAAAATCTTAATCTAAAATAATAATAAAAACAGACTGCTTGTTTCACAGTTAAGTTGCTATGTTACAATGTAACACTGACAAGATCCATTGTATAACAGATTTTTTTTGTGAAAATTTGATTAAAGATAGTTATAACATTGGTTAACAAACTAAAAATAAATGATAAAGGGAGCATGTGTTCCCCTGAAACAACTGGTGCAGCCAGAGAGCATGTAACTGTTACAATGTAACAAAGGCAACTTCATTATTATTTTGCTATTGCAGTTCAATCCTACAAAATTTTGTATTATGAACCACCTCATTGAGTATGTGTTGAAACGTGAAATGAATAAAGAAGCATCTACCAAACAGTCTTATCTAATTAACCAAAATGTGGTGCTATTTGTCATTGCCTTAAGGATATGTAATCATTTGTTGCAATTGTAATTTAAATGAGAAGATTTCATCCACATAATTTACAGTTGATCTCCAACTTCAGAATTACCATTGTTATGCATGGTGTCAGGCTAAAAGTTTCCAACCACCTCAGCAGCTTTAAGGTTTATTGAATTTTTATTATTATACAAGGCAAGTCACAAAGTTTTTGTGAAGGCTAATGAGGTTCAAACTGGGCACCTTCTATGCCTTGACAGATGTCAAGACAATACTCAAGCTCCCAACAAGTGTTTTACACCATTGGGGACAATTAGATGAACTGTTTCGATGACCTTTTTTTCAAATGTCCAAACCTGAGTTCAGTACCAGCTTGTCTAATCAACTTATGTTGGTTTTTAGAGTATGACTTGTACACACAATTC
This sequence comes from Lepisma saccharinum, assembly GCF_977018435.1. NCBI lineage: Eukaryota > Metazoa > Arthropoda > Insecta > Zygentoma > Lepismatidae > Lepisma > Lepisma saccharinum. The sequence continues at coordinate 96,275 of NW_028143049.1, forward strand.
AGTCTCATTATTCATGTTCCTAGATGTTTTTATGCCAGTTTCACACATGCACGACTACTGTGACCACCAGGGACTTTGATATTGATCAAACAAATCTTGAAGAAATATTCCATCAACTGAGCTTTAGATCGAAAATATATACAAAGTGGTTTTTGGATACTTTTTGCCTGGACACCCTGTATGATTCATGATCCTGATAGTGACAATTTTACAATATACACTGGAACCTCGATTTTACATTTTTCAGGGGACCAAGCTGTAAAAACTTAAAATGTGGGAAAATGTAAAATGGAGGAAAATTTTATAACATATTGCTATGTTGGGACCATCAAGATTGAATGTATAATGCGGAAAAATGTAAAATCAGGGTTCCACTGTACTGATGTTTAACTAACATTTTCTGGTGTGCAGACGTGTATATTGAAAAGAAATCTTCTAGTGTACTAGGATAACTGTGGAGTATCAACTTGACAGCCCATTGGCTAACAAAATGATTGGTGACTGTCAAAATACCTCCTGAAGTCTGTGATCATGCTGAGTAAACTAAGATGTTTTCCCAGCAGGATTTAGGACTTCATTACATGATAACCAAATTATACAAATTGATTGTGTAAATCGCTTTGTTGGTTGCAGGTGATCCCTGGCGTCCGCGAACAAGACTGGGACTCCGACGAGAGGGAGTTTGAGATCGGAATCTTCCACTTCTGTTTCTGGAGGTTTGGCGAGTGGGTGGACGTGGTGATCGATGACTGCCTCCCCACAATCAATGGGCAACTCATTTTTACCCACCCAGCTGCTCCAGATGCCTTTTGGTGTGCCTTATTAGAGAAAGCTTACGCTAAGTAAGTCACCAGTGGTTCATTTTGCTTTACAGTTTACACATGAGACAAGAGTCAATGAAAACCTTAACAAAGCTCGTAGGACAGACTGTATATATATTTTACAGGACGTAAATTTGCATTGGGTATTTGATTATTTACAAAAGGACCTTAAGGCTGCAACACTGATCAAATAGCTTCAAAATGCAGGGTGGCGACAGGCCTGGAAAACCTGGAAAACCGGGAAAAGTCAGGGAATTTGAGGTGTCAAAAAAAGTCAGGGAATTTCGTCTTCATTGACTTTTTTTAATTTATTTATTTAAAGATATCGTTATGGAACTCTGAACGGGAACAGGAAATCTCGTTCGTAAGTTTCGGCATCAACTTTTAGGCCCCTTTTATGCGCAACTCAAGCACTGTGCCAGAAACCAGTGATAACAGGAGGAGAGAAATTTCTCTCGCCCGGGCTTCTCGGCGGGAATTTTAAATTCGAACACTCTTTGGAGGCAAATTGTTATAACTCGGGCACTATGGGAGCAATCTACTTCGGATAAGTTTCGTTTTGCAGCTAAAACATCGGAGCATGCAACAGTGTACAATTCAGAACACCGAACCGAGGAAGGGTGGTTTGGGGTGCAACCCCTGAATTTCAATGGAAGAAAACATAAAAATCTGGAGTTTGTCCCCTCTTCCCCCACTATTTTGGGGAGAAGCCGCGAACTTTAGAATTCTTTTCAAAGAATGGATATTTCTCAAGAGAATGAAACATATTTCATGTTCTTGGGTGCCATACAAGTTGAATAATAAACCAAAATGTGATTTTGTTTTACGAAAAATAGGTAATTTTCATTTTTGGAGGAAAATTGTTATAACTTGGGCACTATGGGAGTAATCTACTTCGGATAAGTTTTGGTTTGCAGCTAAAACATTAGAGCATGCAACCGTGTACAATTCGGAACGCCGAACCGAGGAAGGGGGCTTGGGGGCACGAACACCCGAATTTCAATGGAAAAAACATAAATCTGGAGTTTGCCCCTTCTTCCCCCGCTATTTTAGGGAGAGGGTGCAAACTTTAGTATTATTTTCAAAGAATGGACATTTCTCAAGAGAACGTAACATGTTTCATGTTCTTGGGTGCAATACAAGTTGAATAATGAGCTAAATGTGAAACTCTGTTCGGAAATGTGGCATGGATATGTTGCGGAGAGGGGGATTGGTCATCAATATGAATTTCCCAGGTTTGCTCCAGACCTGTCAAGAGTTTCTACCCAAACATAAGAGTATGAAGGTCCAAAAAGCACATTCATTTCGTAATCAGCACCATGATACCATATGGTATCATCGGGCAAGTACGACCTTACTCTGATGATGCAATATTCTATCATCGGGGGAGTAAAGGTTAAGCCTTTAAATATTAGGTGGAAAATGCATTGAATTATCATTTTTTCTTGTCCCTATGGGAGTAGTAAGGAGACTTGTCAACAGATGGAGGGGATAAGAGCAGGTGGCGCCGTTCGATAGTTGTCGGACGTCGTAGTAAGGTATTTTGATGGGCAAACTGAAGGAACATGGAAACAAATAGGTTCCATTGATACATACGACTTTTGTCGAATATCGCCACCCGACAAAGTATCTCACTACAACATGCGACAGAAATTGCATGGACTGCAACATCCAACAATGCATAAACAAAAAGAGCTTTAGACTGCAAATATATATGCTGCTGGCATTTTATTACTCTTCTGGCTCACTTCACCTTATTTAATGTAGCAGTGCTTACGAAGGTTTTCTTTCATCATCCTGACGTATTACTGGTTTCGCACAAGTTAACATACGTTTACAATGGCATTGCATTATTCTTAGATATCAAGAAGAATCCAACCAAATGGGATATATATTGAATACTATCACGAAACAGTGAAACCTAAATCTGCATTGGTGAACGTTATAAAAATTGGCAAGTGCATGCTCCCAACCTCAAATTTACTGCAACACTAGTATTGCAATGAAATTAACGCCACACACTGTCCTGTCTGTTTAAACTCGTGAGAGATGGTCATTAATCTCTCACTGAGTGAAGTTAATGTCCAATATTATGAAATAAGATACTAATAATAAATACGTAAATATTTTAATATCATATTTACTCGAATCATTCAATCATAAAAGCAAATCACTTTCTTCAAGAATTGACTTTTCTCTGCCAGCCCTGCTAAATGTTCACTTTCCATCTATTGATTTATACGAGGGGTGGCCAGAAAGTAGTTTCCAATTAGTAGGGACATTGATTTTTCGCAAACGCCAAAACCATGAAAAATGTTAATTGCTGCGAAGTTATGTTTAGGAATGTGCAGTAATGTCTGGACAAATTTTTCGCCTGTTCGAAATATCGAAATAATGCGAATTTGGCATAAAATGCAAATGGTTTACGTTTTTAGCGATTTTTTTTTAAAAATAATGTTCTAAAACAACGAAAAATTCCATGAAACCCAACATTCTTGTCTTTTCTAGGCCATGTTTGCGTACATAGAACATGCAAGTTTTCCAACATTTTACTCAAGAGTAAACTATACATGGAATAATTCCGACAGCCACATTAAATCATATATTTCCCACGATTTTTTCAACTTCTATCAAAACCATTTGCATCACAGAGCAAAGTGGCAGGATTCTAACAGGAGATCGAGTGCGTATCTACCGTCACACGGGAGCCACATCTTCGTATTTGTCACACAAGATATGTTTTGAATTACCAAGTTAAGTGTGCACCATCAGCATTTGTTGAGCAACTAAAAAAGGAGCTCAGTCGTTAGGGCATCTGACTACTATTAGTGTTGCCCATGGGACGAGACGGGACGAGATTGATCATGTGTCCCGAGACAAACTAATATTTTCAAGACGAGACAGCATTTCCACGAGATGATACAGGCCAAAGTCTCGTCTCGTGGGCAGCACTAACTACTATGAGAGAGACCCGGGGTCGATCCTCTGCGGGGGAGAACCTGGATGTTTTCCACGTATTCAAACTGCTCCGGTGCCCACCCAGCATCATATGAAGCTGGTACCTTGAGGAAACTTTGAGGGATAAAGGTAGCCAGAAGCATGCTGTTGATCACATCATCCCTACCTTCAGCCGTGATCGAGAATGTGTGGGGTCATAACTCCACACCCCTACTATACACCTTCATGGAAAAGTGCAGGGGAGCACTTTACTTTTACTTCCTCAAAAATCTGTTCCAACATATCAAACTGTCACGAAAATACGTAGACCGTGTGACCTACAATTTAAAATAATAGTTTAAAAGCACAATGGAGTATTATGTTTCAGTATATTTGGCAGATATATGTTCTAAAACAGAAACTCGAATTTTGGGAAATGTAACACTAACAAGTCATAAAAAGATAATGCCAATTTTTGGTGCCATAATATTTATATCGGTATCTGTCACGTGAGATTGATTGATTTTAATTTTTTGGGTGCGTCGCCACTTATGGTCATTGTGAACCCTTCAGTATATACGGGGAAAATTCCATTATCTAAAATCCTTACCTTAAAATTAAAAAAGGAGTATGGAAAATAACTTTCCCAAAATAACTTTCAATATATCAAACTCTCACGAAGATGTGTAGGCCATGTGACTTACAATTTGAAACAGCAGTTTATAAACACCATGAAGGTATAATTTCAGATTTTTTCCAGAAAATGCGCTATAATGAAAATGTGAATTTTTGGGAAAAATAACACCGAATAGTAAGAAATAAAAAATACAACAATTTGAAAAAAAAAAATCAAGGTCCCTACGGATTAGGCATAAATAAAATAAGAATATCAGTTGTAATTTATTGCATTAGTAACAGTGAGTCCTAACCTAATTTTCAGCATAATCACCACCGTTGTTCTGGCATTTGTCGTAGCATGGCACTAAATTTTGTATGCCCATGGTATATGTGTCTGACAGCAAAGACTGGAACTATCTCTACCGCAGTGTAGCTGTCAAATCCTTGCCCTGTCAGAAACCTCTTCAGTAAAACAGAGATATGAAAGTCGGTACATGCAAGACCAGGGCTGTACAGGGAGTGGTCCAAGATCTCTGACCTGAAGTGATGCAAAGGGCCCGTGTGTACTCAGCTATATGCGGTAGTGCACATTCGATTGGCCTTCCTTGAATTGTATGCACCATCGTCTGACCTTACTATCACTCACGACGTCCGGTCTGCACACCTCACACGATGGCTGGTGGCTCTGTGCCAAATTCTGAGCGTGCAATGTAGGCTACATCACAGTCGGTGGGAGACTGTATGAGAGCTGCAAGCTTTAACCTAGAACTGTCCTAAAACTGCTGCATTGCAACTGTACCAGATTACAGCTACATGTCACTTCTTCCTGCTTGCATGTGTGTGTGTGTGTGTGTGTGTGTGTTTGTGTGTCGCTCTCCGACCACTAGCGCTGCGTATAGGCACCATTGGAGCTTTTTTCAGGATGCCCCTCGTATATGAACTTTCAGAAGCTTTTATTATTAGAGTGTTCCTGTTTTAATGTGTGGTTAGCTAAATCAGGTACCTATACAATGCAATTCTATAAATTCCTTGCATTAAATTTCTAATACCTACATACCCTTTTCGTCAGCATTAATGGTATAACTGCATGTTGTCAGTTTCACAGTACTTCACTTGGATATACTGTACTGAAGCAGAAATCCCATTGATAATGTAAGGAAATATGACACTTTATTTTGTTTGATTCAATTGTTTCATTATATGCAAGAGTTAAGCTGTTTGTTTTACAGAGAATAGAGAAGTAGCTTTATACATTGAAAAATTAGTCTGCACTCATGGTTTTTGCAAGCAGAGGGTTCCAAACGTCAGTGGAAATATCAACATACAATACCGAGAATGTATAAGGAGACCGATAAATTACAAATTGTATTTCTTAATCATTCACTCTTCACTCTTATCTCATTTAGTCGTAACTTTAAAAATAATCAAGTATTTTATTTTATACTTACTGCGTATGACAAAATTCCGTAATCCTTCCCTAGCTTGTGAATTGTAATAATTTTCCAAATTCACTATTTTGCAGTTTGAATTCAAATCATAGAGAATAGAGAAATTAAGTCAATTTTATAGAAGATAATATTGGTACTTAACAAAACCATACGCGGATCTGTGTGAGTTTATTATTTTTATTTGCAAAAACATAGATTTAGTTTAGTTTGTAATTGTCAGGGAAAAATGTAAATTTTTTCCTGGAAAAGTCAGGGAATTTCATTTCTGCTTGTTTGTAGCCACCCTGAAAATGCCATTTTTGTCATTTTATAGATGGTGTCTCCTCCACACACTTGCTCCATTGTTTCTTGACCTCTGGAAGCCTAAAAGTTATAGGAATTCTCCTGCAGATGAAAATTCAATCTCCCTTTAAGCATGCAGGGCACTGCAGTTAAGAGTGGAGGGGGAAGTTTGAGAATGACCTAAATTCTCTGGCAGATGGGTGGAAAGACTTCACAAGTGGCTCATAAGTGACTGCATGTGCATCCCAAAGATTATCGTCTTGAGATATAATGGCACTAACTCAGTAATGGGTGTGTGCTAAAATACAGCCAATTTGTGTGACCGTACGTGCATAAATGTACTTATGAAGGTTTTCATTTACTCTCCCTCATATAACTAGGGTTGAGTTGTTGCCATTTTTCTTATGAATTCCCACTGATATTCTAGAACTTAAACGCAGGGTACTTCAGTAGTGTTTAACCCTTAAAGGACGGACCGTGACACGGGTGTCACAGCAGGTATTTCCCTTAAGGACGGCTTGTGACACCGGTGTCACAAGCACCTTTTTCTCATAGTATGTTACTTTTTTAACATACTGTAACTGATAATGATCAGAGATACACATTTTGAGTTCTACATGAGTCTAGAGGTATGTAATTAACAATTAGTAAACTTTAATTTCATTGTTGTCCTCCTCCATGGCCATGTGGTCTAAGGTGCTGTACTTTGGACTCCGACTGCAGGACAGCATGGGTTTGAGTCTGCCTGGGTTCAGTGTCTGGGTTTTCGGCCTGTGTATAGGACCGGTGGCAACCCACCATCGTGAGGAAATTGGGGAGCTACGAGTGAGTAGTGTAACCTGGTCATAGATATCTCCTATAACGGATGGGGGTTCGACATGCTGACCCCATGTCACCTCAGTACCGGTTAAATATCTCCGCACCTCTAGGTAGGACTGTGTGAGGTCGACTGGCAGTCGAGAGATAGGCCTTTGCACACTGTAGAGCCACGAGTTATTTATTATTATATATAATTTCATTGTTACTATTTGGCAAGGGGGTGATGTCAGATATATATATAACAAATCAAAACAAACAACATTTCTCAGTAACATTTTTCTCGTTGGTGCATCATTTCGGCGCTACAGTCGTTCAAAAAAGCCCATTTTGCCGCCTGAATGCCGGCAACCACACACATTTGATTGCATTTGTGACGTCATATCCCATCCTGAAGCGATGCGTTCCAGGGTTTGTCAGGAACACTCATATTCTGTGAAAAATGACATAGCTACAATCAGCCACATTATGTACCGTAAAAGAAAACGAGAAAACACGTTCTTTAACCTAACAGGAAGTAAACAAACGACACAAAAACTGGTACAAAGAAAACAGAATTCAAGTGGAAGTTGTCATATCGAATTTTGTCTCAGCTTACATGTCAAATATTTGCAAATCTACTTACCAAGTTGGCATCTACAATTTAGTCTATCCACTTTGTCCTTCTGATACTAGTTGTCTGTGACACACTGAACAGATGACAAAATGAAAGAACTCAAAATTCCAAAGGTAAGCAACACATAATATAATGTATATTCAGGGCATTATGAGGCAAGTGACAAAAATGGTTGAAAAAACAGGGATATAAGGGGTAGCTAGATATAAGCTCTCAGACGACTGTGTTTATCTATGCACCGGATACAGATGTAATGTAATAGTTTGCAACTGTCACTAGGACAGTATATTCGCTACTGATTCATAATTAGATTGTTACTGTGGTTGTACGTGTTTTAGACATAATGTAACAACGTGAACTTCGGATACTTCCGTTATCAGCACAAAAGTACCACAAGGCATCTGGGCACAAACCTCTAGATATCAACCTTGCAACGAGATTTGCAAATATTTGACATGTAACTGGGCGTAAGCAGCCACGTAAGCCGAAAGTCCAATAAAATGTATTGTTGTTGATATTTGATATGTAGGCTGAGACAAAATCCGATATTGACACTTCATTTTGAATGTTTTTTTACCATTCTCATATCATTGGTTCACTTCTCCCTTCCCCGGAGATGACTGCTGATCTTCTGGCTGGTAGGCTATGATGTTCGGTCTACTGGACGAGTTTCTCGCTTCGTTTTACACTTAATCATGTGGTTGGCAGTTTGTAAATTTTCACAAAATTTGTGTTTTCCTTGTAACCCTGCCGTGCGTAGTTTCGCTGCAGGAAATGACATCACAGATACGATCAAATGTTGTGTTGGATTGCCTGCATCCAGGTGGCAAAACGGTCCTTTTTGAACGGCTGTAGCGTCGAATTGACGCACCAACAAGAAAAATGTTACTGAGAAAAGTTGTTTGTTTTGATGTTCTCTATACGAATCTGTGGTCCGTGGGTGCCATTAAAATCACACCCTGTGTATATGTGTGTGTGTGTGTGTGTGTGTGTGTGTGTGTGTGTGTGTGTGTGTGTGTGTGTGTGTGTATATATATATATATATATATATATATATATATATATATATATATAATATTTATTTTAATTAGTTTCAAAAACATCGCTTCTTTCTCAATTTTGGTGTTTCAAAACACACTTTTGGCAATAGAAGTATGACCTTCCGAAATTCCTGGTGACAAAAGCATGGGTGGGGACAGTGGGAGGGGAAAGGGGAGGCGACGGGGAAAGAAAGTCAGAAGCCTCCAGTCGCCAACAAAGGGTTGGAAAACAGCTGACTGCTCTTTGCTGTTTCACAAAACTGCACCGTAGGATTATAAAGGAAGTATTGTTGAATGATTTGCCTTGTTTCTGTCGGTCATGCTATTTTTAGCCCCTTGCGTCACGTGTTTACGTAGGTAGTTGCTGCGTAGGGTATGACAGACTAACAAAGCAAGTTGGACGAATTGAAATTATTGAGTTTGAACTTTCATTCACTGTGCCCGTTCCCCAGGTTGTGGCATGTGACTAGCGGCGAGCTGTAGCATTGAGGCTTTTTTCTCCTCCAACAAGAGTAAAAGAAGTGTACAGTGGCAAGAATACCCGGTTTGTCACTGAGTGAAATTGACAGAGTTGTTAGATAGATTCATGTCCTGATGTAACCTACGTGGCAGTCCGATGGATTTCAAATTTTGTGTAAAAAAATAGTTACTTCCCATTTTTTTCTTCTTCTAACTGATTACGAAAATTTTATTTCTATCAGGATTATAGTTGAAAGTATACTGAACAAAATGAGGTATCATTTGTACCTCTAACGTTCTTAGTTCCGGAAATACAAAATTTCATTTAGAAGCATGCAGAATTTCAAATTTCCTGCTGGAAACACGCTCGGCGTTAGTGCAAATACCTAGAAAATCAGCCTTGGCATCTACAGGTTAAGTCAACACATAGGCTGTTTTGGCACATAATTTAAAATTAAGACCACTCTAAATACAATTTAATATGGATGGGCCGATATGAAATTTTGGCTGATACCGATTATGTACCGATATAAAATTTACCGATAACAGATATTCTTTTGATCTGATACTTATCAAAATATGGGGTAAGAGGGTAAAATAATATTACTAAAATGAAGAACTACAAATAGTCAATGCATGTAAATTTAACAGTGGAAAAGGGACAATGTTTACACATCCATCAATAACTACGGGCAAAATTATTGATTTGCATATCATAACCTGAGATTCCTTGCCATTGGTAGAGAGAAGTAAAGTTTATGAATAAAAAAGTAACATGCATTAATTTTCTCTTGACTATTGTTTTCATTACTCCTAAATATTTGAATTTACAAACTGATTCAAATAGGAAGTAAGACTTGAAGCTTTCCTGGTGGCGAATGATGGATAGATTTTCTCGGGCTATCGACCAGGTCAGTTGTGGAAAATATTCCAAACTTTCGAGAGCTAACGTCACTTTCATCTTCAGGGTTGAAATGCAGTTCAGAGCATCAACCCGGTGTATATACGTTCATGGGGGGGATCCCGGTGAAGATGGCGGACCAATTGGTGATTAACTAACCCTAACCAAGCTGGCTCTAGTTCGAGCCCCATGTCACCATTAAGATTATCTTTTTCTTCATGAATGGCTATTGCTTCTTCGATGATGCTGTCGCAGTAGTTTGAAGTTTTGGCTATGATTTCTGTATTGCTGAAATCTGGTCTATGTTCCTCATTGATTGAATGTTTTGCTAGACCCGACTTTTCAGGATGGAAATACTTGATGTTGCTTTGGTGTTCTTTACAGTGCTGTTCTATTGTCCTCCCCGTCTGCCCAATGTATGCTTTCCCGCAATTGCAGATAATAGCAACATCAAGTATGTTCTAGCAGAACATTCAATCAATGAGGGACATAGACCAGATTTCAGCAATGGGCAAATCCTGGTTACGGTTGTGACACAGTACACCTTCATCAGGTGGTTACAGCTATTTTGTCTTCTGAAAACATTAATAAATTTTTTTTTGTGTTTAGCATTCACCTAAAGGTACAATATGGAACATTAATTTGTTCACATTTAATGTTGTACTTATTACAAAAGGTGGCCGTGGTGGCTCAGTCGGTAATGCGTCTGACTACCATGCTCAAGGTCCCGGGTTCGATCCCCGGCCGGTTCAAATCTGGGAACTTTTCTAACTGTGGAAGCGGCCCCGGCGCCCACCCAGCATCGAATAACATGGGTACCTGGGGGAAACCCTGGGGGGTAAAGGTGGTCAGGGGCGTGATGCTGATCACATCACCCCCACTCACGACCGGATCAAGAAAGTGTGGGGTGTTAACCCCACACCTCCTATACGCCTTGATGACGTGGTGCTATACACAGGGAAACACAACATTTTTTACCTTATTACAAAAAAATTAGTTTGTTACAATTGTGATGCGATTGGTGACACATTTTTTTTTCTCTTGATGATCACTTCACATTTTGTGCCCCTTAAAGAAAAATACCAAAATGAAAAAAATGTAAAATGTCACAACAGATATAGAGTTAACTATTTAGACTTGAATTCATAAATTTTTCTCTGTAGGTCCCTTAAAAAAAATATTATAAATTTGTTACAGTTGTGACAGGGTGTTATGGTTGTGACATTGTACTGAAATAAATAAAAATTCAACATTTATCCTAGAGTTTATGTAAACTCACAAGTGAGACACTGTCAAGCAAGAAAAAAGCAATGAATTGGCATTATTTTAATTTTAATTATATCCAAAATTAATTACAATACTGCTATGATTACAATGTTATGGAAGCACTAAATTTAAAAATTTGTTATCTTTGAAATACAATTTCCCACAAACTTCTGTGGGGGTAGGCAAATAGCATTTAATCTGTTATATCGCAACATCAGTGTCAAAATCATCATTAGCAGGAAAATCATAATAAGGCAACTTACAATTTTTTTCCTCAAATACTGAATGCAAATTTTGCCATCTTGCATGTGATTACAATACCCAAGATAATACAATGGTTTGACTAATTCTACTAACTTATTGTCTGCTAACTTGGATTTATATTCAACAACTACATATTTTTCAATACACTCTTCAGTAGTCGTAACTTCTTGATCAGAAGTCTTAATGTCTTCACATTAAACTTTTTCTTGTTCGTCCTGTTCAAATTCCTTAATGGTGATCTCATTTTACTAAATATATTGTTGCTTTCGATGTGTACATTGTGTGTGTGTTGTTTATAGTGTAAGCTGTCTTTTACACTGCGTTTACAGTGTAAACAACAGCAACAAAAATTTCATGTGTCAACCATAACCGTGTGTGTGTAATAACCGTAATGCTAATTTTAATTAGTAACAACTGGACAAAATAGCATCTTTGTTTATATTATGTTTGCACACATGGCCACTATTACTTTTGAATATATTACACATGTTGCAAAACAATACTGAGTACAGAATCTATTCTAATTTTATTCTAATTGAAAGGTTAATTTTTGTTACAGTTGTGACATGCTAATTAGTTTTTCTAAAATGAATGTTATTTACCGTGAAAATTGAGGCTTTACAATTCCTTTGATAAAAGACACACCACCTATGTCTCTACCAACTTAGAAGATCAAGTCAGACATTTTGCATTGCATCCATCACTTGCAGAAAAAACATGTTGCAAGATCTGCATCTAATGACAATTTAAAAATGTCAAACAAGCTTTCACAGATATGGCCATAGTATTGCCATTTCTTGATTTCATTATTTTTTTTCTATAATATTGAAGTAGAGATTCCATGTTTTAATTTGATACATGACATGTGCAATTGTGCATGTTGAATTTTTTTTCTTTTCTTTGGTATCACAACTTCGCAGGATTTGCCCCAATACAGAAATCATAGCCAAAACTTCAAACTACTGGGACTGCAACATCAAGGAAGCAATAGCCATTCATAAAGAAAAAGAATCTTAATCGCGACATGGGGCTCGAACTAGACCCAGCTTGGTTAGCGTTAGTTAACCACAAGGGTGCACGCAGCAGATATGCCACCCGATTGGTCTGCCATCTTCACCGGGATCCCCCCTCCACGAACGTATAACAGTTGGGCTGAAAAGTTCGTAGGCTGACTCATAGATGGCGTTAGAATTAAATCCATGTGATTTTTACTTAGTACTAACCTTCAAAAGATTAGTGTATAAATTTCACAGCTGCCGGATAATTAGTTCGTGAGATATAGCATTGTGAGTGAAGCAGCTTTTGTTATTGTGAAAAAATGGATAAAAAAGAATTTCGTGTGTTAATAAAGCATTGCTTTTTGGCGAAAAAAATACTGTTGAAGCCAAGGCTTGGCTTGATAAACATTATTCGGACTCTGCACCAGGAAAATCAACCGTTGAGAAGTGGTTTGCTAAATTTAAACGAGGCGAAATGAGCATCGAAGACGATGCACGCAGTGGACTCCCCAAAGAGGCTGTTACCGACGAAAACATCAAAAAAGTCCACAAAATAATTTTAAATGATCGTAAAGTGAAGTTGATCGAGATAGCTGAGACTTTAAAAATATCAAAGGAACGTGTTGGACATATTGTGCATGAATATTTGAACATGCGAAAGCTGTGTGCAAAATGGGTGCCGCGCGTGATCACAATCGATCAAAAGCAACAACGTTTTGATGATTCGGAGCAATGTTTAGTGATATTCAACCGTAATAAACACGAATTTTTCCGTCGATATATTACAATGGATGAAACATGGCTCCATAACTACACTCAGAGTCCAATCGACAGTCAGCCAAGTGGACTGCACGTGATGAACCGAATCCAAAGCGTGGAAAGACGCAACAGTCGGCTGGCAAGGTTATGGCATCAGTATTCTGGGATGCGCATGGTATTATATTCATCGATTACCTCAAAAAGGGCCAGACCATCAACAGCGATTATTACATTGCGTTGTTGGAGCGTTTAAAGGATGAAATCACGAAAAAACGGCCCCATTTGAAGAAGAAAAAAGTGCTGTTTCATCAAGACAATGCACCGTATCACAAATCAATGAAAACGATGGCAAAATTATATGAATTAGACTACGAATTGCTTCCCCATCCACCATATTCTCCAGATCTGGCCCCCAGTGACTTTTTCCTGTTTGCAGACCTTAAAAGAATGCTCGCTGGAAAGAAATTTAGCACTGATGAAGAGGTAATCGCCGAAACTGAGGCTAAAGAGAAATCGTACTATAAAAATGGCACCGAAAAATTGTATGACCGCTATAATCGTTGTATCGCCCTCGAAGGCAACTATATTGAATAATAAAATCGAATTTTGTCAAAAAAATATTTTTTACTATGTTAGCCTACGAACTTTTCAACCCAACTGTTATACACTGGGTTGATGCTCCTGAACTGCACTTCAACCCTGAAGATGAGAGTGATGTTAGCTCTTGAAAGCTTGGAATGTTTTCCACAACTCACCTGGTCGATAGCCCAAGAGAATCTATCCATGATTCAAATAGGTTATTCTAAATGATTACGTTTTGATTATTACCTACCACTTGATTTTGGTATGTTAGCATGTATTTAGTTTTCTCTGTGCTAACTCCTAATCGTATTGGTTACTGGTCTTGAAGGTACATCATTTCATAGTAGGCAGAGTCCAGTTCTGAATTTAGCTGGATAAGGACAGTAACAATTTTTCAAATAAGACAATTCTCATGTTACATTTCTCCTGACCTCGGCTAGTAGGTCATCATCCAAATGGGTTAACAATTAAGTTAAACTGTTTAATTTTAGACCTTAAGTTGCAAGTTTTTAGAATTGAAACTAATCACCACAAAATTCAAGCGAACAGCATTAATTATTCCAGGCAAAATTTCAGTTTGATTCATGTAGCATTTATAAGATTGGATGTCGTAAAAAATGCCATGTAGCCTGAAAAAGCTTTGTGTGATGTTGCCACCAACAGTTAATGCTATTTGCATTCTATGAGAAGAATTACTCATCTATTAATGCAAATTGTGAAAGAGAAACTAATGAAAAGTTGACTTTGTTTTTAGGCTGAATGGGTCGTACGAGGCCCTGCAGGAGGGTTCCCTGTGTGATGCCCTGGTGGACTTCACGGGAGGAGTTTCTCAGACGCTCGACCTCATGGGGGGAGAGTATGCGAATGACGAGGATGCACAGAGCAGAATATTCAGCATGCTCGTCCAGGACATACAGAATCATGCTCTCATGTGTGCTTCCATTGTGGTGAGTTTTTCTTTCTTTCTCTGCGCAATTCTTTGTTGTCATTCATCTGGAAATCCTAGAAAAGTCAGGGAATTTACTTTTCACTAAGTAGCTGCAGTCCAGTTTGGGCATGTACCGTATTTACATGTGTGTAATCCACACACTGGTTTTTGATGGGGGAAAGTGACAAACAATCATATCTTGTATATATTAATGTTCAAGAAATGGCTTCCTTAGTTGTTGGTCGTGAAGCTGTTGCTATGCTGATCAAGAGCAAATTACATTAATTAGGGCTCAGATTTTTAGGTAAATAAATATTTTTTCTGCGAGTAGATATGACCTCGTAAGTGAGTTACAAATTCCGATCATAGTAACTGGAGCCTATATATCAAATTTTATTTCACATAAAAAAAACATATTTTCCAATTTTTTTTATGTAAATACATATTTCTTAATATTCGCTCATAAATGCATAAAATGAATGTTTTGTCCCAAAAATTTCACATAAAATTTCGTATCTAATACTTAAATTTTCTTATCTTTTTAAGATTTCCCAGAAAAAAATCAAAAGTTTTTTTTTTATAGTCGCTGTATTTATTTTCTCATCTTAGAGAGGGAAAAATTTCTGCAAGACCTGGCAACAGTATCCAGTCTGGATGTAACGAATTGTCCATACTGAGAGGTAAAACGTAAGCTCAACGTTCAGTAGTGGACAGATTGTTCCACAGTATTTGCTTGGCGTGGTATTGCGTGGGAGAAGCACTAGTGTGTTTCGTTCGAAAGGTGCGAGTTTTCTGTAAGTGTGTGCGTGTTTGAAAATGCCGAAAGTGAAATCTGCACCAAGCTATCGTTTGCAGCAATATGTTGCAGAATTCAAGAACACATTTACCACTGATGGAAAGCTACTCTTTTGTCAGCCCTGTGGAAAAGCCATAACAGCAGAACAGCGATCTCAGGTAACCCAACATGTGAATTGCAGTAAACATATTGCTGCAGCTGTGCGTGTGAAAAGCAAACAATCCCTTATTGGTGACCCCATCCCGAGTTCGTCCCAAGAACCATCCAAGTTTTCTCGTTATTGTGCGGATTTGTGTATGGCTTTTGTTTCTGCTGACATACCGCTTTATAAGGTGAATCATCCTCAGGTTCGAAATTTTTTAGGCAAATACACAAACATCGACACCCCAGATGAGTCTACTTTAAGGAAATGTTACCTCCCAAAGTGTTACGAAGAAACGATGCAGAAAATTCGTGATATCTGTGAGAATGAAAAAATCTGGGTCAGCATAGATGAAAGTACGGACTCAAGTGGTAGGAAAGTGGGAAATGTAGTTGGGTTATTGAAAAATTATGAAACAATTTCAAGTAAATCTTTTCTTTTAACGTGCCAAGAACTGTGTGCCACAAATCATGTTACAATTGCTAGATTGTTCAATGAAGCCATGCAGATATTGTGGCCAAGTGGGGTGAAGTTCGACAATGTTTTACTTTTGCTCACAGATGCTGCAACATATATGAAGAAAGCAACAGAAGGTCTTGCAGTCAGTTATCCTAAAATGACTCCTGTTACGTGCATTGTTCATGAATTGCATAGGGTATGTGAAGAAATCAGAAATGTATATCCTAATGTAGATAAATTGGTTTCGAATGGGAAAAAGGTGTTTGTGAAATCGCCAACAAGAATTGAAATCTTCAAAAAGGAAAATCCCCAAACACCGTTGCCACCCACACCTGTAGTTACGCGGTGGGAACATGGCTTAATGCTGTTGCATACTATGCAGAAAATTTTGAAGAATTTTCATCTGTTGTTAATGGACTGAATAAAGATGATGCTTCTTCAATTGAAATTCTTCAAGGTATGTTGAGTGACTCTACATTAAGAAATGACCTGGCTTATATTTCTGCAAATTTGAGTTTCCTATGTAATACGATCAAGAAACTAGAAGCAACGGACATTCCTTTGTCAGAAGCAGTTAAAGAAGTTCGTGAAGTGGAGAGCAAGCTCAACAAACTTAATGGACCAAAGGCACAATTGCTTCGCAGAAAACTCCAAGATGTCATGGCAAAAAATTCCGGCTTTAAAATGATGTGTAACATTTCGAATGTATTGGATGGTGAACAGGAAGACAATATTGGATATTTAAGTGTGAGTGAAATATCATGCCTTAAGTATGCGAGGTTGACTTCATGTGATGTAGAACCAACATTTTCGCAGTATAAGGCACTGTTTCGAGACAATCGTCAGTCCTTTGTAATGGACAATTTGAAGAAGACAGTTGTGGTGTATTGTAATTCACCATTTTTCAGCAAAACATGCTAATTTCATCTGGTGAGTAGAGCTGTTTAAAGCAGAAATTTTCAACATTTTTAGCACATAAAAATGCATATTTTCCATGTTTAAGTACATAAAGTGTAAATATTTTCCATATTTTGAGCACATAAAAAATAAATATTTTTCTGATTTTTAGCACCTAAAAATCCGAGCCCTAGACATCATACCTATTCAGTGAATCACCTGTTGCTATATGGACCATGAGTCACCAACCCATGCCACCTCATCCTCCACTGTGTTTAGCATCCCAAAGCCTTTTACTTTGCAACCATCTTTTTTATTCTGTTTTGAAAGAAAGTGAGATCAAAATTATGTTATGAATTTGCAGTGCTCAGGAAGTTATTTTCTATTATTTTTCCACCAACAAATACCGCTGAAACTGAGCTCGTGTGATGGGAGATGCCTGCTCGAATTCCACCGCTTTACTCGGTGCAAAACATTCTGTTACAAATTAAAAAAATTGTGGGAAATGACTTAAACTTTTGTGTGTGTTTTTTTAATTACGATTGCTCAAGAAATCGAACCTGGTAATTCATATTTGCACCTTTTGATATATACGTGTTATATGCAGTGACATAGTTAAAGCATGCATGGTTTCATTTTGGCTGTCCGAATTATTCCGTGCATAATGCACACCCCAGTTTTGGGGGCAAAAATTTTATAAAGTGTGAATATACATATGTAAATACACTATTTACTTCTTGAGTTACTCAAGCTTTCGCCACATTGGAGTTAAGACAAGAATAGTCAAGGTTTAAATCATGGGAAGGCAAGTTGGTTTAAGGAGATTAAAAATAGAAGGTAAAACACAATGCAGGGTTCCCTGTCACTGCCTCCTACTCTCTCTCAGACTGGCAAATGACTGTCTTATTCAATATGGCTGCCTGGCTGATCACTGCCTGCTACTCATTGAAATGATGGCATGGGGTGAATTTACTTCTCCTGGAACTATATAGGAATCGTACCTTTCCTGGTGACGTGATTCGAACAAGTGTTCTCAAGTTACCCAGCCAGGTTAAGTTGATGTTGGCTTCCAACATTTCGAGCGCATACATTTCTCTCATTATCAGGGAACATCAACATCGACTTAACCTGGCTGGTAACCTGAGAACACTTGTTCGAATTTTCCTGGAACGCCGTGGAAATTATCTGTTTCTGGAAAAATCAACATTTTTTGAAGTAATGCACTTTACATATGTAAAGATAGGAACAATAAATTAAATAGAGATGATGGAAACTTAGATGAAATGTGGATTAGGATGTTCAAAAGGTGGGAAGTAAGCGAGAATAAAAAAATAGGTTTTCACGTCACACCGGTCGTAATCTGCTTGGTTCAGGAGACTCGAGATTTCGAGTATATGACATAAGCGGGAGGGGAGACTTATGGGCAGGGATTGGAATCGGGGCAACTTCCTGCATTCTGCAAGGAGACAAACCAAGCATCTCACGGGCGAGCATGGAATAGCGTGTGTTTTTTAAAGTTTTAAAAGTTTTTACGTTTGACTTTTTACTCTTTTGGGGTTTTATTAAGAGAAATGGGCAAATTGTTAGGAAACCTCTTTTACCAAATAGCACCTATCACCTTACTCCTTGTTTTTACTTGAATTTGACGTGGCTATGAAGCGATTTCGCTAGCCTAGGAGCTACCTGAAGAAGGGAGCCATCGACTCCCGAAACGTAGTTTGATAAACTGTATATACTCTCGAATTGAAACTAAACTATTTTTGTATTTTTAAATATTTTTTAAATACTTAATAATGTACTAAAAGTAGGTTTTGGGCAAAGAAAACAAGCAAGAATTTGTTGTGAACAACTACATTTCACTTCGATATACTGAGTATTTCTGGTAGTTGCAGTAGAAATTGTATATTAAATTCTCTAGCAAAAGGGGTCATGTTTTGAACTATTTTCACATAGGAAATCTGTTACAGTAAGGACTGTTGGAATTTACCACTTTCTTGTTGTGAATTTTTGGTTATGTTTGATAGATATTACTGAATTTTACTATAGTTACACATCATTTTTGCTATGATTATATTTTTTTTATATATACAAATAATTCTTTGTTAGCAATTTGTTAATAGATAAAAGCTCACCCCTGATGCCCCTCTCCAAAAGTAAATTTCTGTTCAGTGTCCCTTCTCATTATTGGTTCTAGAGAACTTAGTTAAGCCAGATTCTAAGTATGTTGTTTATCTAAAATGTAGCAGCCTTCTTACACACATGTTAAAATACTTGAATTGCCCCATGATTTGTCTGGAAAATTGTGGTTCTTGGTCTGGAAAACATGCAGAAGTCAGGAAATGTTGTTTTTATGAAATTGTAGACACCCTGTTCATGTAAGGATGTTTTCTCACAGTGTGGAGACAGATGAGATGAGTTTGTGTCATAGGAACACACAATAATAACAATAATAATAATAATAAGTTGTCTTATTAGCCCTTAACGGCACATGCTCATGTAATTAACATGTGTGGATGTGCAAGGGCAGTGGTCAGAAGTAGCGCGCTACTTGTAGCGTCGCTACAGTAGCTAGCTACAAAATTTGTAGCTGTAGCTGTAGCGACGCTACATTTTGAAAATTGTAGTTGTAGCGGTAGCGAAGCTACAAAATTCTTATAGTTGTAGCAAAAATTTCGCTACAGCTACATTTTCTCTCAGCATTTTGAGGTGAATTTTGAATGTGGCAACAGCGTCAGAAAAAATCGACAATAACCTTTAATTTTGCAGGAGGCTCATAAAGACAAAGTCTATTACATGGAAATACAGATTATCTAGATTGTAGATTATAAACATCTGCATGTTATTTAATTAGTATCTGAATAATTCAGATATCCAGATAACTAACTGACATATATGAATATATTCCAGCTTGCAGCTACGTTTTTTTAGCTGCATCGCTATTTTGGGGAGAAACATGCCTAGTTTGCTGCACCGCTGGAAAAAAGTGCCTCGATTGCATCACCCCCGGAACAAATCCTGTGGATATCCATGGTGTAAGAGACACCAAAATGTCATTAATTGCTGTGTAAAAAACAACTTGCAGTGCAAAACAAGCGATGTTTTTTCCGCTGCACCGACAAAGGAATAGTGCCAGCAATAAATGGTTCAGTACATTAACAGCATTGATCATTGTCAGTATATAGGATCTCACCAGCAAGAAATTATTGTTACATGAATGATAGAGTTTTTGGAATTACAATTATTTTCGCGATAATATTTGTTCACAAATTTTAAAATACAATACGTTTAGAACACTCGGGTTTACATGACAATTTCCTCAATATATTGTATCATATTGTAAAAAGTACGTATGAGTTATTGACTTTCCTGCAGAAACGACAATTTTCTTTAGTTAATATACATAGTTTTCAAATTTATGTATTTTTCCTACTTTTGCGTCACTTTTCTCTAACTTTTAGTAATCATGACATCATCATCATCCTTCGCAGTTACCTGCCTCTGGCTGGGTCGGCATAGAAGTCAAGCCTCTCCATTATTTCCTGGTCTTCCACCACTCCTCTCTTTTCACGGTGTTCCAATCTTGTCCTCTTCTCCTAACATTCTCCGCTATCTGCTCTTTGCACCGACATCTTGGTCTCCCCCTTGGCCTTGTGCATTATAATCTCTTACTGGTAGTCTTTCTGCATCCATTCTCTTCATGTGCCCGAACCATCTCATCCGTGCCTGATCTATCCTGTCCTGAAGCTTCACCACACCCACCGTCTGCTGGATCTCCTCATTCCTTATTCTATCCCTTCTAGTCTTCTCCCATAGACTCCTTAAAAATTTCATATCCACTGCCTGCATCTTTTTCTTGTCTCTCTATGTCACGTAATTATTGGCACATAGTATGTTATATATTACCTTCTTGCATTTCATAGGTACATCCCTGTTCCATATTAATCTTCGAACGCTTTGATATAGTCCACCACCCATTTGTGCTCGTCTGTTTACCTCCTCATCTATTCTTCAACTCTTCTCAATCATGACAATGAGGATGAATGGTTTATTTAATTATTATCTTATCTATGGTCGCTTTCTGCCACTTTCGGCTTATTGTGAGAACGAGGAAGAATGATGAATGATGAGCAGTGTGGGGAATGGAGGAGCAAGAGGATCTCATCCTCCCAACTTGGCGTCTTTCCTAGTTTTTGTTTTGAGTCCATTTTATGCATAGATAAGCTGATCGAGACTGGATCCGAGCCATTATGTGCCTCCGCTGGGTATCGAACCTGGAGCCTTTGTAAACAAAGAGCCCCAGGTACTTTTCATTTAAAATGCTGCCTTCATATCAGTCTATTAAACAATGAAATATTTATTCTCAAGAAAAATATGTTGATGTGAACATAAATACGTAATCCTACCAAATTTCATTGGTGTATAGTTGTAATCATTAATTTGGGTAACACCCTAATTGCAATATTCATATATCAAATTTGAATTGAAATGCCACTTGAATAGGTATGTTATTCTCAAAAACTATAGTAAAAATAAGTAACTGAAGTAACACTGCTATCAAAATTATCGAATGACTGGAATCATGATAATAAATAATAGCATCTATTTACCAGTAGTGGATTTTTTTAATATCCACATGGTTATTTTAAATTTTTTTTATGCAGAAGTAGCGCAAAAAGTAGCGAAGTAGCGAGTAGCGAACAGGAGTAGCGTAGCGAGCTACTTTTTGGTAAATGTAGCGGTAGCTGTAGCGAAGCTACATTTTGGAAGAATAGCTGTAGCTGTAGCGAAGCTACTTTTAAAATGTAGCGTTCTGATCACTGTGCAAGGGATATAGTATTAATTTTTTCACACAAATTGCTTGTAACACCACATGCTGCACAGAACATGTTAATTTTATCTGTCGGAAAGCAATAACCCCAAGCACACCTTGTCAAAGGATAAAGTGGAGCTAAAAGGAGGTATGACAATTCCATCAGGAAGTCCGCAAAATGTTAGAATGTTAGAACTCTTAAAGTTCTATTTTTGTGTGTGCTGAGTTTTCTCCTTTATTCTCGTCTCTGACAGGTAAGACGAACATACCTTATTTCTTAGGGACCTTTTCATTTCTCCTAAATTTGAATACTGCTCTGATTTACTCCATGGCATGACCCTTATTTCTAGCTAGATTGAACTCCTCTCTAAATGTCTTCCTAGCCATTGTTTGTCAGAGTTCTATCTGCAAGTCTCCTTCCTGCGAGACTTCAATATCCACATCCCTGGCTAGAGTGTCAAATTCACTTCAGAGTGCTATCCTTCACTACCTGGAACAGTTATTCACTTAGGCCAGCCACAAACTGAATCCGACATGACGAGTCACGATGCAACACTACCGAGAGACAAAGCAAGACTAGTCTTGTGTTCTTCATACAAGAATGAGAGGAAAAAAGGTGTTGATTACTTTAAATTCCATTCATGCTAGTGTTTCTGGACAACATAGCTTTACAAATTGCTAACCAAAATGAAGTTGGGAAGGGATGCCCCCATAGGAGCCAATTATTCCTGGCAAAAAAGTTAAATTTCCTACACAGGATGTTTCTATTTCCCTGCCATTTTGGTACGTTATATGTAAATATAATTAATTTTGATATTTTGTTCATACAAAAACTAAATATGTTGCATAACAAAAAACAATCATAAACATATACTTGAAACCATGAAAGCCATTGTAGCTTTGAAAACACATTCTTTGTGTGAGGAAATGAGTAATCAATTGCGTAGCTTTGTAATTTTTCATTATAATGTTAATTTATTTTCTATCAAAATAGAGTGGATTTTCTTGTAACTATATTTCCTGTTTACACATGAATCCAGAAATAGATGAACACCCTGCAGAAAAGGAAAAAGTTTAATTCGCGAACTACTGCAAACACATAGTTACTCAAGCAATAAATATCAAACTGGTCTGAAGATTGTTTTCCTGTACAGTTTACGATAATTGGTGCACTACATTCGCTGTCCAAATGCAAGATAATTCCCAATATGTATTTTTTTCAGGTAATGCGATTGTGCCACTTCATTCCACAGTGCATCAATTTTGTCTTTATTATGGTAACCAGTCTAGAAATAATTGTACAACAGAGGCCTTGCTTGGACAAGAACGATTAGCTTCTCTGGACCAAACTTCATTTTTAACCTTGACCGCACCATCAAACCTACATATAATATGTGCTCTCAAATGATACAGTGATGAGTCACATGCAGGTGGTGTACTGAGGAGAAAGGGTTCACACATGCGCAGAGAGTTTTGTCACATCGTGCTCCTGAGAGACCAAATTCCACCAATGTTCACTGTTTTGTCGCAAACAGTCTCAACGTGACTCGAGGTGACAAGAGTCAAATGTTTTGTCTGGTGTGTGCCTATAAGGGCCCCTGTTAAACGTTCCCTGAGTCAGTTTGTACAAAAATGACTTGTTGCATGTCTGAGCCTTACCCAAAATCAAGGTTATGCCCTACACAGATTACACATGCAACATAAGTGTGTCTCAAAGGGCATGTCCATGTTACTCTTGTAACTATCGCAGATAGGTTAATACAGTGGAACCCTGATTTTACATTCCTCGGTTTTACATTTTTCCCACATTATACATTTAATCTTGATGGTCCCAGCATAGCAAAATGTTATGACATTTTTCTCGAATTTACATTTTTTTTTTGCATTTTAAGTTTTTTTTATCTTGGTTCCCTGAAAAACTTAAAATTGATGTTCTACTGTGTATATATAGTATATTTTTTATAGCGTAGAAGTAGTGAGTTTTATAATGTAACTGTCTGTAATGTGTAATGTGCAAGTTGCCGGATGCTTTTATTCTATTGGGGCGAACTGGACCTCTTTTGTTACAACAATTTCCTAGAGTCGTGGATCGAAATTATGTGCATCTCGGCATACGTCACAAAATCTAAATGGGGGGAGTGATTTAAAGATGGGAGCGTAACAGCATTCATAAGTGTATTCCCAAACAATTGTTAATGCATATAATATCCAAGGGATGAAACAGTATTCCCAATTAAGTCTTCAAAAATGCGTTGCGCAAACCCTGCAAAATAATTATGTCACTAAACTATTACTACACAATTTCAAGCAATCTACAAATCGCTAACTACTGTACCATACACGCTCTTACGTACTAGTAAGTATTAGCCCGTAGTAAATTGGGAAGGTACTTAAAGTAAATTGTATCAACAGAAAGTCAACGATTCAATTTTAACAATTTAATAACAATAGTGTAACTCATTTTTGGCATTCTAACAATCAACAATGATTTTGAGCGTAAACTGCTCAGTAATAATCAATGAATTCAACAACAAATTCAAAAAGTGACAATGCATCAAAGGTAAGTCAAAAAGGCATATAATTTATAAAAACGGGCGAAAACCACCTTTTAAAAAAAAAAAAAGAAACAAACGTCTCCAAGAAATTACAAAAAAATCTTATTGGTACGTACAAAAGGTTCTACCCCTTTTAGATGCTCATTCCCAAATTAAGTGTTACATTGCCTCGTTCAATTTAACAAAGTTTTAACCAAGTCTAAACGACCAAAAGGGGGAAATGTGAGGAAAAATGACGTTAGCGGAAACTTCGTCGCGATTACCTAATGTACCTTTTTGCGACGTGTCTTACAAAAAATGTCAACCGTTGCTCCAGTTAATACAAATGTGAATGCAAGCACATTGCGGAATAACCAATATGATACACTATTTTGCACCCGCGTATTTTGAGTTTTCCTTTTATCTATTTAAAGTGAGGGGCAAGTAACGTGGTATCGAGATGAATAGTTATTTTACGAGAAGCCGTATTCAGTTCTCTATTACGCGTATTTTTGTCTTTTTGGACAAAGGAAAGTTTTATTTCTGTAATATGGCGCACTTCGTAAGTAACTCACGCGAATCGTGCATAGAATATTGAATTCATGCTTTTTGTCTATCGCACATCAATTCACCACTAATATAACAAAACCACTGTTGCCTACCTTGTTTTTGCACATTGCCTCTCTCGTAGTCCTGGAAAAAGGGGGATGCACAACTTCCTTCACTTTTTGGTCGTCAAATCCTCGTAGATCAGCGTACGTCTTGCTTGGATTCCAACGTAGTACATTTTTGATTGCCAATTTTACTCCTAAGTGCAGACTGTCAAAATGGACTTTTTTCACAATCCGCGTTTCCACATAGTAACACGTAGCGTAATTCAAGAAATAGTGCTTACCGTCTTTTCAACAAATGTTCCGGAACTGTATTTAATGGATCTCTTGCAATTCATCGCGTGTTATAAGTAACATGGTATAGAACGTCAATGTTCAAAGTTTGTTACCGATGACGCATTAAAAAGCGTATCGAAAGTGTAGTCGACGGAACCAAACGCAAAACACGACTGTTTTACCGCTACCTGCACATGTCTGCTGCTCTTGCCTTCACTTCCTTTAGGGGGCGTGGTTTTTTACGATTCGATGACTCGAAAGTGATTATAAGTGCCGTCTGTCGTAAATCATGAGCGATTATACATCGCGTATTTTTGAGCGGAGCATTATTTTCAACAAAGTTGGAAGTTGGAAGATTTTTGCTAATTTACTTGCAACAAATCGTTACAAATTCTCCCCCCACTGGCAATGGAAAAAACAAAATCCCCCGCATGAGCATCTTTACAAAAATTGAACCTCTAACCTGTTTGTATCAAGCAAACACATATGATGAATTTGAAATATTCAAGAATTAGAATGATTTACGATCAAATATACAATAGTAATAAAATGATATATAGTATATATAGATAAAACCTAGGAATTATCAACAAACATGAATATAAGAACACTTATATATATACCTGGTGAAAAATTAATGACCTATACACAAAATGCACCAAACAAGTAATTACAATTTCAAAAAAATGACTAGATGCAAAAATTAAACATTGATTATATAAACCTGTATATAAATGGAAAATCACACAATTGCATTGTAACAATATAAATATATATATAAATAAATATGATTGTTGGTTCTGAAACAAAAACAAAACAAGAAAAGACATAGAATATACATTGTTTGGATACTTCCATTATAGAATCTTCATAATAACAAAGGTGTTGCATACACGATGACCAGAAAATGATGCAAATGGAGTCATAATCGTATGTTGTCCCAAAATATGCCAAGGATCAATTTGGTAAAGAAGATTTTGATGAATGTTTCCTCCGAAAAAAATACATGAAAAGAAAAAGAATCTAAAATTAAAATATTGAAAAGAAGAGGGGATAGGAAAGAATGGAGGAAATATTGATGTTACCGAGACATTTACGGAATGAGCATCTTTACAAAGTTATTAAAGACCATGGTGAAACATATATGCAAAAATAAGTAAATTTATGTTAAAGTCAAAACCAGCAAGTATATTATCAATTATAAGATGCAAAGGAATGAAAATTGATTTTTATGCAAATTGTAAATGTAAATCATATGATAAAAATGACACTACCATATATATATTATGAAAAAGAACACATGTACACATTACACAATAAATGTCCTAATTTTCTCATAGAAAAACTCATATCTATACACTGGAATGGTCAAAAACAGAGCATTAATTTTGCCAAAAAATTATTATATGTAGAATGCAACATTAACAACAAGAACACTCTTATAAACATCTTATCAAAACATGGGTTGCATAATTTCAAATATAGTCAGTACCCGTATGTCAAGGTTGCGTACGCATTCTGGAAAGTCTTAGGCGACAAGAATGTACTTTGTGTCCAGCTTTACGGCAGAATGAACAAATTAAGGGTGGTTGAGGTCTATTTAATGGTGGTGGAGTATTCTCAACAAATCGAGCATCTTGAGTGTGAGGAAAAGAAACATGAGGTAAACGTGGATTACGGTTGTCATAGAACTTCTGCATTTCCATGGGAGTAATTTCTTGTGCCATACTTAACAACTCCGGCATGGAACGAGGACGGGAGAAGAATAATAAGCAAGCAGTAGTAACCGCATTAAGATGTTGCAAAATTAAGGTCACGAGAATAGAATCCTCCCAATTAAGTGCTAAGGCCTGTGCAGAATTGTTGACATCTGATACGTAAACATGTAAAGTTTCGTTAGGATACTGAGAACGTTTTACATGATGATCAACTAAGGTGGAATAGAGGGACATCGGTACAGACTGACGCCAAATGTAAACCTTAATGTCCCACCAAGACATATGTGTCGGCAAAATTGATAACCATAATGAGTTAAAAACTCCCTTGGTACGTCGTAAGACGTTTCGCAAAATCCATTGGAGGGGAAATTGCTGAGATGTCACTAAACAGTGTAAAGCCTTCATGAAGGCGAATAAAACATCATGAGTTTGTCCATCACAGATTGGTATGTCATCAATCGCAAAATTTAGATTACGGATGTCCATTTTGTTCTCCAGTGAATTAGCGCAAGATGGAAGCGTTAGATGGTTAGGAACAACCGACGCTTGCGGAGAAGGCGAGGCAGAAGATATAGGGTGTGGGATTGCAGTTGACAAAGTTACTAGTGGGTTATTATAAGTGCAATTAGTATTCGCCCCAGATGCCTGGACTAAAGATGGAACAGGCCGCGTGAATGTCAAAGGAAAAGGAGAAGGATAAGAGGATGGAAAATAAGGACCTTGTAGAGGTGGAGGGTTTGGGAGCGAAACAGAATCCATTGGAGACACGATAGTCACGTCTTCCTTAATGGGAGAATCCGGGGTTGCCATGTTAAAAAAAAATATTGATACGTTACAAAATTTCAAAGGTATGAATTCAATTACAAAAGCCCCAAAACTTTTTCTGTTAGGATTGATTTTAAAAAAAAATTGACAACTTTCAAAAAAAAAATTTTATGTCTGTCCCCAAAAAAATTTTTCAACCATAGCTCTGCTGCCAGAAGTTTTGTAACGTGCAAGTTGCCGGATGCTTTTATTCTATTGGGGCGAACTGGACCTCTTTTGTTACAACAATTTCCTAGAGTCGTGGATCGAAATTATGTGCATCTCGGCATACGTCACAAAATCTAAATGGGGGGAGTGATTTAAAGATGGGAGCGTAACAGCATTCATAAGTGTATTCCCAAACAATTGTTAATGCATATAATATCCAAGGGATGAAACAGTATTCCCAATTAAGTCTTCAAAAATGCGTTGCGCAAACCCTGCAAAATAATTATGTCACTAAACTATTACTACACAATTTCAAGCAATCTACAAATCGCTAACTACTGTACCATACACGCTCTTACGTACTAGTAAGTATTAGCCCGTAGTAAATTGGGAAGGTACTTAAAGTAAATTGTATCAACAGAAAGTCAACGATTCAATTTTAACAATTTAATAACAATAGTGTAACTCATTTTTGGCATTCTAACAATCAACAATGATTTTGAGCGTAAACTGCTCAGTAATAATCAATGAATTCAACAACAAATTCAAAAAGTGACAATGCATCAAAGGTAAGTCAAAAAGGCATATAATTTATAAAAACGGGCGAAAACCACCTTTTTAAAAAAAAAAAAAAGAAACAAACGTCTCCAAGAAATTACAAAAAAATCTTATTGGTACGTACAAAAGGTTCTACCCCTTTTAGATGCTCATTCCCAAATTAAGTGTTACATTGCCTCGTTCAATTTAACAAAGTTTTAACCAAGTCTAAACGACCAAAAGGGGGAAATGTGAGGAAAAATGACGTTAGCGGAAACTTCGTCGCGATTACCTAATGTACCTTTTTGCGACGTGTCTTACAAAAAATGTCAACCGTTGCTCCAGTTAATACAAATGTGAATGCAAGCACATTGCGGAATAACCAATATGATACACTATTTTGCACCCGCGTATTTTGAGTTTTCCTTTTATCTATTTAAAGTGAGGGGCAAGTAACGTGGTATCGAGATGAATAGTTATTTTACGAGAAGCCGTATTCAGTTCTCTATTACGCGTATTTTTGTCTTTTTGGACAAAGGAAAGTTTTATTTCTGTAATATGGCGCACTTCGTAAGTAACTCACGCGAATCGTGCATAGAATATTGAATTCATGCTTTTTGTCTATCGCACATCAATTCACCACTAATATAACAAAACCACTGTTGCCTACCTTGTTTTTGCACATTGCCTCTCTCGTAGTCCTGGAAAAAGGGGGATGCACAACTTCCTTCACTTTTTGGTCGTCAAATCCTCGTAGATCAGCGTACGTCTTGCTTGGATTCCAACGTAGTACATTTTTGATTGCCAATTTTACTCCTAAGTGCAGACTGTCAAAATGGACTTTTTTCACAATCCGCGTTTCCACATAGTAACACGTAGCGTAATTCAAGAAATAGTGCTTACCGTCTTTTCAACAAATGTTCCAGAACTGTATTTAATGGATCGCTTGCAATTCATCGCGTGTTATAAGTAACATGGTATAGAACGTCAATGTTCAAAGTTTGTTACCGATGACGCATTAAAAAGCGTATCGAAAGTGTAGTCGACGGAACCAAACGCAAAACACGACTGTTTTACCGCTACCTGCACATGTCTGCTGCTCTTGCCTTCACTTCCTTTAGGGGGCGTGGTTTTTTACGATTCGATGACTCGAAAGTGATTATAAGCGCCGTCTGTCGTAAATCATGAGCGATTATACATCGCGTATTTTTGAGCGGAGCATTATTTTCAACAAAGTTGGAAGTTGGAAGATTTTTGCTAATTTACTTGCAACAAATAGTTACAAATGGTCACAAGAGTAAAGTGGACATGCTCCAAACCAAATACGTCAACATACAAGGGCTGTTAAAATAGAAACCGAACTTTTACAAAATTGAGAACATGGCAATATTCACCAGCTATTTGTACCTGTCTCCTTCAAAGTACTCCCCTCCACTGTGTACACACCGCTCCCAGTGTTTCTTCCAGTCCTGGATGCCTGCTGGAACTACAGTTCTTGAATGGGCTGTAGGTCCCGTAGTGAATTCTCCTTTATCTCTTCTATTGTCTGGAGTCTCTGACCTTTGAGGGTTGATTTCAACTCTAGGAAGAGGAAGAAGTATGCTGGTGCCAAATCAGGGGAGTAGGCTGGTTGTGGGATAATAGGAGTCTGATGCTTTGCCAAAAACTCCCGGACAGCGAGTGAGGAATGAGTACCGTATTTACTCATGTATAATGTGCACTTTTTTCCCAAATTTTTGCACCCATAATCTTTGGTGGCACGGAATATTTTTTCATGTTTACGGAACTCTTATCATGTTGTAAAGCTTGAATTCTGTAGTTTCTGAATATGGCAACAGTATTCCATTCAAGATGGCGACACTAATGTGAATGCAGTTGAAATAAATTTATCACAAAATGAAAGAACATTCTGATTTTTGTGGTACTTTGGATGAAAGAAAAGAGAAAAGAGAATAATAATAAAAATGTATTACTGGCCAAATAAAAAAACATATATGGATTGTGTAAATGCTTTAATGAAAGAAATCTTGTTCTGCTGACTGCTGGTTTGACGGTGCTGAATGGGCCTCTTATAAATGTTACGTTAGTCGTGGAAAAAGTATATATTTTGAAGTTTTTTTTTTTTTATTATTATTATTATTATTTTTTTAGAAAAATTAAAGAGAAAGAGCAAAACTACACGTAAAAGTTTAAATGCCATTTTCCACGATTTTTTCACTTTGTAATATAATGTTCAGCAACACAAGAAAAGCAGTGCTGTTCTGGCAGATTTCGAGCATGCACCTCCCCATCACATGGGATGTGTATCGACGGTATTTGTTGGGTGAGAAAAAATAGAAAATAACTTCTTGAGTACTTCAAATCCATAACGTAATTTTGATCTCCCTTTCTACTATTACAGAATAAATAAGGTGGTTAAAGAATGAAAGCTTTGAGATGCTACACAGTGGAGGGAGAGGGGGAGGTGGCTTGGCTTGGTGATTTACTGTTTACACAAGAGGATATTCTCCTATTGGTCCACATAGCGACAGGTGACGCAATGAATAGGTATGATGTTACTAGCTCTTTATTGGCATAGCAACAGCTTTACGACCTACAACTAAGAAAGCTGTTTCTTGAACCTGGATTATACTGCGCATTATACAAGAGAATTTTTTTTGTCAGTTTTCCCCATCGAAAACCAAGGTGCGCATTATACACGCGTAAATACGGTATGTGCATTATCGTGATGAACCATCCAGGACTTGTGGACACTCAAAACACCTGTACTGAGAACGTGATCTACTGCATTACTGTGGTTAGCATCTGCTTTAAAACTGGGCCAAGTTAATAACTAATGACACTGCTAGGCACCACCACTGTTGGTTCTCTTCAAGAAATGTACATACAAACTTTACAAAAGGAGTTCAGTTTCCTTTTGGACAGGCCTGTATTTGTAAATAAAGGTTGTTTTAGGAGGATGTGTAAGTCTATTTTCCATGGTCTTTCACTCTATTTCCTCCCTTAGTGCATTACAATGTAAAATGACAAAGTGAGTGTATTCGGAATTTTTTCATAAAATAAATTAAAAGGTGTAAGTTTAAAACTTTCCCAATGTCAATTTTGATATTCAAATTCGTACCTGTAATCTGTAACAATGCAGATCAGGCAAGTGTTTTTAGTATCATGGTTCCAATGTAAATAAACTAAAAATTGGGAGATTAAAATTTGAATTAGCTACATTTAAGTGGAAGATATTAGGGTTTATACTCTGAAGATAATGTTCTTCATTAAATAGAATGCACATGTTCTTTATTTTGATATATGTTGTGTGTATTTCTTAGAATTTTTAATCTGAATGAAGACATTGTCTAAGTTAGTACAATCTTATTTATTATTATTTTATTTATTTATTTATTTAGGCTACTGCCCCAGAGGATGTTGGAGTAAGATCTGAAGTAGGGCTTATCAAAGGAAGAGCTTATGGCATCACGGCTGTGAAGAAAGTGAGTGTTGGTGATCATGGGCTGAAAAATCTCTTCAGGTGAGCAACTGAATGTCACTGTGTTTGACCTAATATCTCATTAGTGATATTTAACCATTTGCATTCATGCTGTCTTTATTGATTTTGCAAGGTAAGCCAATCATGATTGTGCCACCATGTGATGGGAGTTTTTTTTTTAAAAAAATCAACAGATGTGATTACATGTGAAAAAGAGTAGTTTGTGTTCCTTGAATAACTCTTTGGGTACCATTTTCTAATGTAGACCTGTTGAATTTTTGTTAACAAACTAACGAAATTTTCAAACATTGCAGAGAACAAATTGGTAATAACAAGATTATTATACATGCATGAAGAATAGATTTGCCATTACTTGCCTGTCATATATGTGTGTCAAGACATCTTAGAAGATGTCTTCTACCTATCTTCTAGAACAAGGAAAAGTCACAGTTGCCAGGTCATGGTAAATCTTTACATGCATCATCATCCTTTGCAGTTTCCTGCCTCTGGCTCGGTTGGCATAGAAGTCAAGCCTCTCCATTTTCTTCTGGTCTTCCACCATTCCTCTCTTTCTACGGTGTTCCAATCTTGTCCTCTCCTCCTAACACTCTCTGCTATCTGCTCTCTTCACCAACATCTTGGTCTCCCCCTTGGCGGCCTTATTCCCACTCCTTGTGCATTATAAGCTCTTACTGGTAGTCTTTCTGCATCCATCATATTCATGTGTCCAAACCATCTCATATGTGCCTGATCTATTCTGTCCTGGAGCTTCACCACCCCCACTGTCTGTCGGATCTCCTCATTCCTTATTCTATCCCTTCTAGTCTTACCCAATATACTCCTTAAAAATTTCATCCCCACTGCCTGCTTCTTTCTATTGTCTCTCTCTCTGTCATTGTCAAAGTCTCTGCTCCATACATAATTATTGGTACATAGTATGTATTATATATTACCTTCTTGCATTTCATAGGTACATCCCTGTTCATATTAATCTTCGAACGCTTTAATAGAGGCCACCTCCCATTTCTCCTCTTCTGTTTACCTCCTCATCTATTCTTCCACTACCCTGAACTCTTCAGAGTCCATCTTTATTCTTGGTACATTTCTGGCTCTGTTTCTTGTTATTAGCACCTCAATCTTTTCTGTGTTGAATTTCATTCCTGCTCTTTTGATTTCCTCATTCCAACTATCAAGCTGTCTCTGTACTACTTCTTCACTGTTTCCCCATATTACTAGGTCATCAGCGAACAACAGGGCCTTCATCTCTTCCTCTCTTATCTTCTTCCCAACTTCTTTGTTAATTACAGCCATTGTAATTATGAAGCAGTGGAGAAAGCACTTCTCTGTTTTAGTCCATTACTTATACTGAAAAGTTACTAAAACAAATATCTTCTACCATCCCCCCTCAAAATGATATCTTACAAACATCTAAGATCATTTCACACAATTTCTTTTTAATCAGCATTATGAATAATACTCTTACAATGTTTTTCATGCAGATTACAACTTAGTGATTTGGTAAATAAGTCTGCTGGATTATTTTCGCTTGATACAAATTGCACTTCAACTCCTTCCATTACTTTCTCTCTTACGAAATGATGTTTTATTCCAATGTGCTTGGTTCTTGACTTATCCACAAAGTTCTTAGTATGTGCAATGGCTGTTGACTGTCACTTTTGATCACTGTTTCTTCCACATCTGCATCTTCTAATTTAAGTGAATTCAGCATTTGCTTCATCCAAGTAATTTCACGTGCACAAGATGTTAATGCTACATATCCAGCTTCCATGGTACTTAATGTAATTGCAGTTTGCTTCATGCTTTTCCAAATAATGGGAGCATTTCCAAAAGGACTAAGTAACCAGTGATGCTCTTGCGATCCTCTTCACAGTTCGCCCAGTCAGCTTCGCAGTATACCACCATTGGTTTTCCTACAGGTTGATATGTGATGCCATAATGTTTGGTGGTTTTCACATATCAGAGAATTATTTTGGCTGCCTTACAATGTTTTCTATTAAATTTGGAACAATATTGTGCTAGTTTACCAACGGTGAATGCTATATCTGGTCTGATCCTTTGAGATAAATATAATAAATAAATGTTTCCTTACAAACATAGCAGATTGTCTTTTAACTTCATTTTCCTGTTGTCTTGCAGCTTCCGCGATCAGAGGTCTCTTCACTGTTGCACATGTAAATTCACTTCCAGGTAGATTACATTGGGCTGAGACCTTTGTATCCCATTCATCGGACAAACCACACAAAATTGTCATAGCTAAATCTGAGTTCAATTTTATCACCAACAAGGCACCATTTCATCAGTTTCATTGAATTTTGCCCAATAATTTTTCATATTTGCACAGTCATACAACCTTTGTGAGTGTAACTTACTTCGCAATTGCACGGTTCGAAACTTGCTACAACATGGTGCATACAACCTTTGTAGTTCTTCCCACACTTATTTTGCAGTACACAAGTATCTTATGTGCATTTCCTATTCATCACAAGTGCAAGTTTTGCTAATGCCTTACCTTGTCACGTTTGTAACTCGTGTTCTTCCTCTGCATCATTTTCCACATCAGGCAGACTTCCCTCTGGCTCCACGGTTGCTTTCCATTATCATCACAATCTTCATTTGGTCGCTCAATGATGCATAATTAGTTCTATTTGGTTTGCATATGCTAGTAAACTTATCGCCTGACATCTTGAAGTCTTCACTAGTGCCGGTACATTGCAAGTCTGTATGTTCACTTCTTTCGTACAGTTCGCATCAGGCACATGGGCCCATAACCATTGTTGAATTATTTATCAACAAACTAACGAACATTTCAAACATTGCAGAGAACAAAACTGTAATAACAAGAATATTGTACATGCATGAAGAACAGATTTTCCATTTCTTGCCCATTATATTAAGTGTGTCACGGCATCTTACAGAAGAAGATATAACAGACTACTGCCTGGCTTCTAGAAACAAGGAAAAGTCAGTGGCCAGCTCATAGTAAATCTTTATATACAAAGTTACTAAAACAAATATCTCCTACAAGACCACTGAAAGGAAATTTTGCCTGTGGGCATAAATGAATAGTTTCTACTCTTACAAGGAGAGGATACAGCTTAGGATTTTTTTTTGGGGGGGGGGGAGGGCTTTGTGTAGTGGTAGGGTACCCTATAGGTATTGATATGCCAAGTTACTAACATACACTAACCAGCAATATCTGAGAAAGAGTGCTTCAAAGTTTCAAAATTTTATATGCGCACCTCATTAGGCGAGGATATTATCAGACTGTCGGGTGGTAGCATATCAGTTACGTATGCCGAAAGTTCTGGGTTAGATTTCTGCTTGATTGCCCCTATTTCTTTTCTTTTTTTATTAACTCGAGCAAATATTTACTGTGAAAATTCATTTTTATTTGAAAGGAGTATTTTCCCCTAAATCATGTAAATAAAATTTTATTTCAATAAGTTATTAAATTAAATGTAATACAGTTGCTAAATGAAATCAAGAGCAGCCAAAAGGGAATTGAATCCAAAATTTTGTTCCCCCACCCTCCCATCAAGCAAAAAGTACATGACAGTGTCGACATGCACATGGAAATGATTGCTAACATGTAAGGAACACAAAAATATTTGCATTTTTATCATATGACCAATGTAACTTGAGTTATACCCCCAAAAGGAATTGTCGGCACGCCACTGATTCAAGCTTCAAAATGCACCGGTACCTTGAAATGACTTTAGCTCAGAGACTATTTGCCCTGGAGATATGAATGATATACCGTTGTATGCAGAATGAATCACAGATTCAGACGATATATAATTTATGCACATTCGGCGCACATATGGAGGGGGAAAGGGGGAAATCCCCTGAATTTTTTTTTTAAAAAATGGGGTTTCTCCCCCCTGCCCCCCGAAAAAAAGGATATGAAAAGTTCAAAATGCACATAGAAATTATCGCTAGCACACTTTTCACAAACACGTAGATGACAAAAAAGTCTTGGAAGTATGTCACTTCAGTCAAAAAATATCCTCGCACTTGGGCACAAAACGACACACACCTACGCACAACTTTCACGGACGAAAAGCTAGAACGCACTGGAAAATGAACACAGATTCTTGCAGCTGCTTGACATTCTATTTTTAGACAATGCTGGGTGACCTCTGTTCAACATTGTGGAACACTTGTGCTCACAAACAAAGGTTTCCTTCAGCACGCTTCGAATTCCCATTCTCACAACGCAGATTCAACAACCAGTTTTCCCCCTCCCCCCACCCCCACCCCCTGCTTTCGCCCTCACGGAAAACTTTCATTTTGACATCGGATACTTATAAACAAGCTTCCTTCGAACGCAGATAGCAGGAGGGAGTGAAAAAGCATTGCTTTAGAACAACAAAGCCAATCTTCCTTTGTCGGCAAAAATTTGACGTTTAAAAGAGCTGCAAAAGAGAAGTACCTTTTCCCGCCTTTTCCTCTCCATTTTCATGAAGACAAAAAAAATGCCAAAAACCATTTCTGTTAAATACATGTGTTAGGAACAATATAAAAAAAATAAAATCGAAATTCTAGCCAAAAATAGAAAAGTTATAACGTAAAAACTACGACCTTGACACAGCATCTCGATCGAGACGCTTGGGACAGTGAGGCTTACATTTGGGTATCTCGTTCGAGACGCTTGGGCAGCAAAAGGTTAAGGGCAAGGCATACCAAGCCATTGTTCATTGGTTGATGCCTTCCACCACTGTTATCTGGATTTGTAGACTGCAGTCTTTGGTGGAAGGGGTGTTTGCCCTCCGCAAGACTTCTAAATCCATTAATAAATCATCAATTAACATGGATGTAAATAATAATCAGTGGCATGCCCAAAGGGGGTGATGAGGGTCATATGCCTCTTCCCTCTGGCCAGTATTTCTAAAAAGAAGAAAAATAACGTCAAAGGCAGGAAAAGATGGCATGAGGGCTGACTACTATAAAAAGTATACGTAACCCCATTCCCACTTTTGAAAATCCCTGCACGCATCGCTGATAATTTATTGCTTGTTTGACAAAGCTTGTTTTGTTCACTTCATGTGGTTGGGCTGATCGGGACTGGATACACATGCAGCTCAAAGGGGAATCTGAACCATTCTGCATGTCTTCAGGACACTTTGATTACACTATATAAAGATGCGTCTACCTATAAATCATCACCCCCCTCCAATTACCCATGACTTCTAAAAATAGCAACTAATTACCAGTTTACAGGGTAAACTGAGATCTCACACACTCAGATGCATAAACTGAACCTAATGGGTAGCAGTTAGAAGCAGTCATCCACCAGTTAGAAGCAGTCATTCACCCACTGTCCCTACCCTCGAAAGTGGGTCTCGCTAATCCGTCATTGACTTTAACAGCATGTCTTGCTTTTGACGTTAGAACTTGATTATCATACTTCCTTCGTGTTGTTAAATAATTTTTCATACAATATACCCCATAAAAAGTCGATTGTGTAGTAATTTCTTACTGACGCTTGAGTTTCACCCCTCCCTTATGCTTTCCTGCTTTTTAAGTTTCCTGCATTTTAAGTTTTTTATTTACGGGTTTCTGAAAAACGAAAAATTGGGGTTTGACTGTAATCCAATTATTACCTATTTTGTTATGTATCACACTAGGGTCATGACGTTTTTGTAACCCCATGTTCCGGTGTCATAAATTACAAACTTACAAATAGGAAAAGCATAATTATAGCATAATACATAATTAACATGTCTTGTTAGACAAAATAAATCTGAGCTGAAGTTGCTCCTTCATTTTACAGACATTAAGATCTTGAAGACACTTGCCCATTCTGCACACTGATTTGTCTGGAAATTCCCAGTCTTGATGGTTCTTGGTTCCAAAACGTTTTCACACAGTTGAATGTTTTTTCATTAACCTGCAAGCTGCTACATAGCCCATCTGTAAGAGATGAATTTTGCATAGTGAGTGTCTTCTCTCTGGTAGAAAAATAAATGCCAAAAGAGCTAGTATCTTGCATTACTTAATTTAGGTATTTTCTGAATCTTCACTTCAAATTTCATATCATCATGACATCCTGCTGTTTCAGTAATCTCTTCTTTACCATTCTCGAAATGAATATTGAGCAGCTCGTAGTTCTTTAAAAGTTCCTTTATTATGCGAAGCACTAGGTCAAGAACATGATGTTAACAACCAATCGATTGCGGTTATTCCAGTTTCTTTTCAGCAAATAGTCTTTAAAACTGAATCACAATCCCATTCTTTCTTCCAATGTTCACATTCGTAGGGTCCGCAACAATCATCTTCTTACTCTTCCATAAATTGTATTCAACGAGAACAACTGTTATTCTTTTGACAACAGTATCCGCTTTTCCGTCTGGTAGATCTAGTGCTTCTAACTTAACTTCATTCTTCAACACTAGCACTTGCTGTATTCTTGGCCATCAATACGTTTACCATCAAAATGCAACGACCAGTTTTCTAAGTGTAGTGTTTTCTTTATTTCTTCTTTAAGTTTGACAGCTTCTTTAATGGTGGTCCTGTAAATACCAAATTGTGAAGGTGTCTCAATGTCGATCCCATCTTGAGATAACTGTTGGCAAATGGTTGCTGCTTTGCTGGTTGATAACTTTGAAGATGTTACTAATTTGGTTGCAGATTTGGTTTTGTTATACTTCTTCCTCGTCCTTGTAGACTGTTCACCTGAATTTTCGGACTCATCATATTCACTCTGTCATATTCAATGGACCGCCCCGGATTGCATGTTGACGTAAAGCGGGGTTGGTGTGCAATGTGTATGCACTATCCCTCCACACAAAGATCTCATGTATAGTCTCTATAGACTATTCATACACACTGCACACTAACCCCGCTTTACGTCAACATGCAATCCGGGGCGGTCCAGTCCCCGGAGATCTAGGTGGAAACCTAACTGTGCCACACAAAGCCTTGATCGTGACCTTGACATGGTCATCTGACAAAGTGGAGCCTGGCCCACTGATAATCTTACCTGGCATTTTTTTGTATATAGAGGTCCTTGTTACCGACAGACACGGTGGAGCCTAGGCCACGAAGAATAATCCTCCTAGGCAACCATTTATGTGATCTAACAGACTACACGCTACCCTGAAGACGGAGCCAGATTGAGCTTCCAAAACGTAGGTAAATCTCTGTAAAAAATAACAGTGGTTAAAAGTCCAAAAACTGGAATGAATAAATCACTGCTGATTAGCTACAAAGAAGAAATGAAAATGTATATCAAGAAAACTGTTATGAATAAATGCAGCAGGAAAACCAAAGGAATTTTGCCAAGTTCTGTGCTCTGCTGATTACAAATGGATCTGTATCGCTAATTGAGGTTTCTTTTCTTGTCCTCCTCCTATTAAAATGTAATCTACTAATCACATTTGTACAGTAAATGAAGGAATAATAATTTAGATATATTTTGGAAGGCTGAGGCTCTTTGGGTAGCACATGTTGCACTCCTATGATGTCTCTGGTACTAACCATTTCACTACACGGGATCCCATTTACAAAACCTGTCTACCAGTAGAATTTGGAAAGATTTGGAAAAAGTAAACAACTTATTTATTGCCATATGATCTTGATCATACATAACTTGATTTTTGAATGTTTCTGTTAATTTACTTTTGTAAACACACTACTTAATTGGATATCATTTATCATTTAATGTGTAAGTAAATAAGCAAATTCAGCCAAATGAATTAGATCCATTCTTATTTGCAAAGGTGTCACTGGATCTTGAACCTGTATTGGCAAAGATTTTGGAGGCATATTTCTCTTATCAAAAAACAGCTACAATATTCATATTTTGAAAAATTACACCTGGTTATAATTCCTTCCAGAGCATTCAAGTGAATCTTGTGTGGTTTGCTTTCGCTGTTGTAGAGAGATGTGATGGTTTTGTGCAGCTTATTTTCTAGATATCTAGACAAGTGAAAGCACACTGCACAAAGATTCCTTTGAGAGTTCTAAAAGAACTTCTGATGAGTATTTTTTCAAAATAGACATATCAATTTATGCAACGTATCCCTCCACTTGTTCTTTGTCACCATGATAAACTATAACAGCATCCCCCAACCATTCCGTGGCTCAAGCACACATCCTCCAACTAACATTTTCCACTTCAAGGGCTGGCTGCATATTTCATTATTGTTGTTCCTTTCCTTTAGATCTATGTGGGTAAAAGGTTGTCTATGCCTTGTGCTTTGCAGGGGCAAGGAGAAGCTGTGCGTGGTGCGTTTGAGGGACCCATATGGAGAGAGCACCAGGAAAATGTCTGAACCACCCGAGGAGGATGAAACGAAGGAGGATTCAGAAAGTGTAAAGTAGGTGGCATTTCATTTACATTCTAAATTGTTTAAGGGGAGATGCTACTTTAGCTCCCTGCTTTTGTTACATATCATGTGATAATGTTATGCAATCTGATAGATACTGTTCTGATAGAATTTAAATATAATATTCTGTAAAAAGCCTGATATTTATTGTAAAATTCTACCATTTTGCTATTGTTACTATGAATGTAAAGGTACAATTCATATTCAAATTTCAGATGTCTTTAGGTAAATTTTTCAACATTAGGGATGGGACAGATTAATCTGTATTGGCCGATATAGTCATGTTGGTTTGTCGATAATATTGCCGATAATTTTACAGATCCAATGTAGCTGTAAACAGCCTCTAATTTAGTGTAAAATTCTACTACGTATATTGTTGTTTTTATGGATATAAACATTATCAATACCCTAGTTTTGTAAATATCAAAGTAGTTTTTTTTCAAAGCAAATCCCATTGCAGTCATTTGCTTATTTAATTTATCAAGGGGGTTAATGAACCATTCATGTTCGAGAAACATTTGTAATTTTGTATTAGATTGGTGGTTACCGGTATCTAAATTTTATATCAGTGTCAGCAAAATTTCATATCAATCCATCTCTACTAAATATGCATTTTTTATGCAAGTGCTTTATCAATTTCATATCTGTCCATCTCTAATATGTATATTACATGA
Organism: Lepisma saccharinum; assembly: GCF_977018435.1. Taxonomy (NCBI): domain Eukaryota; kingdom Metazoa; phylum Arthropoda; class Insecta; order Zygentoma; family Lepismatidae; genus Lepisma; species Lepisma saccharinum. Next base: position 137,268 of record NW_028143049.1, read on the forward strand.
ACCTTGTACATTAATCTTGCAGCCAGTCTGGGAGTTACGCTTACTCTTCTGCCAAACTGACTCGATTGTTATCTAAATTCTCCGAGTGGTCAAAGCTGACTGAATCGCAGCGAGAGGGCCTCGGGTTGACCTTTGATGCTGAAGGAGAATTATGGTGAGTTTCTTCAAAAATTTTCAGGAATGCTAGAATAAAAAGATGAGTGTGCATGTGTGTCTTGCAAGTGCTAAATATTCTTTGTTCCTTGATAATCCTTTGCATCCGTATATTAAACCCCACCACACTTTGTTTCACTCTAAAAATAAAGGCTTGCAATTGAGAAGAAAGGGGGAGGGGGTGGGGTTGATTCTCATCAAAGATGCCCCCATTTTTTTATTGCCTGGTGAATCTGTACATAAACTGGACTAAAACATTTGACCTACTCTAATATATATATATATATATATATATATATATATATATATATAAATAAATCCCGGTATCATTACGGCAACCACTATACTCTGCAGGAGTGTGGCAACCACTGGAAATCTTTGAGTATACTCGTTTTTTAACGTGTATATTTATATATCATATCGTACTGAGAAGCCTGTTTAACTTTATTTGTAAAATTTGGATAAATCTCTAGTAAATTCACTCCGATATCATTGTGAAGGCCATTCGCACCACTATCATTGTAACACCCAATGTATATATTTGTTATGTTGCTATCATTGTGGAACCATTGCAGCAACACTGCTACCAACTGTTGAATATCATACTTTTTGTCCCCGGCTTTGGTTATCAGTTGACATCACGTCTGTTCGTAATAAAAGACAAAGCAGCTTGACAAATATATTGTAATGATGGTCACGAAGAAGGAGAAAAAGAAGAAGAAGAAGTTAGCTGAAAGATGCTCGTATGATTTAATGTGGTGTAGTACTGTGGTGTCAATGAAACCTTTTGAGCATAGCTGGAGTGAGTTGAAGGATGATTTGCGAAATTATTTCCCTCGCACTCGAGCATTGGAATTTTACGTAGCATTAAATCGGAACAGTTCCGCATTGTGTATTTCAGGCTTGTATAAATACTGAACTTGTGTTGCAATTTGCAGGAATAAGTACCAATCGTCATGAAATGGCATATCTTATGGTGTATGGTACCTCAACGAAATCAATATCAAACATATTCAATACTTAAAAGGTAATTGTGTGGTATGTAGAGACTGTAATGTTCCTACAAATTACTTATGTTTGCAACCCACGAAACTGAAAAAGTGCCATATATTTGCAGAAATAAATATTCCGAGTGAAAAATACGGTGAAGTGCACCACGAAAGTGAAAAAGTGCAATATAATTGGAAAAATAAATATTCCGAGTGAAAAATAAAGTGAAGTGCACCATTTACATTTATTATAGAATTGAGAAGGTATGTAGTAATTTGCACAAGATAAGCATGTTAATTGCAAACAATTATGCGCAGCAATTATAATTCTACTGTACAGTTTTCGTTATCATGGTTGATTCATTCTTGTAGTTTTCATGAACGGTATTTGTACTCGGTGTTATTGAAGATCTCTTGTTCATGAAGTTTTATTAAATTATGTGCTAGTTATTTCAGAAGAAAAGGAAAATTTGTAAACATCCAAACTAACTTTTTTAAAAAAATACGTATGGAGGATACTCACTGCTAAAAATCTGTAGTTTCCAATCTGTAATTATATTTATCTTGAGACTTTATCTTCCTTAAAACCCTAAATAAACTTAGTGAATTTTTTCATCCACAGTTGTATTATTTTCTCTTGTAATTAGTTCTTCTTCATGCAAAAAGTATGACAATTATACACTAAAAAAGTGGGAATCAAGTGGGAAAATGTAACATTATATTTCATGTCATGTATGTAGCTGAACGTTTAAGGGAAACGTGCCTTTTCAAGGATGTTTTAATTTTGAAATCATGGTAAAATTCTGTCCCATAGGAGACGCCTGGAAATCATCGAATTTCGCGTATGTTACATTTGTACTTACTTATTATGCATTGCTAAACGTCGTCTGCGTGTTTTTTTTTTTGTTTTTTTTTTGCTGTTTTCACTTCAAAAACTTCGATTTCTGACAGTATTCTTCGATGCGTTTTCACTTACGTTACGCAGAACATAGCGACCAAATTTTGACGACCGTTGTCTGTGATGGACCACAAACCATTGGCGCTAGCTCCACACACCATTGGCACTAGCCCCACACAGCATTGGCAATAGCCCCACATACCATTGGCATTAGCCCCACAAATCATCTACAGGTAGCCCCACGCACCATTCGCAGGAATGAGGTATGCCTATGAGGTTAGGTTAGGCCTGTTAGGTTAGGTACTATTAGCATAAATACAAAACAAAAAAATTCCCGTAACCCCACCAAAAAAAAACATTGGCACTAGCCCCACACACCATTAGCGTTTGCCCCACACACTATTGACATTAGCCCCACAGACGATCCACGGGTAGCCCCACGCACCATTCACGGGATCGAGGTATGCCTACGAGGTTAGGTTAGGCCTGTTAGGTTAGGTTCCATTAGCATAAATACAAAACAAATTTACAGATTTTCGTGTTAATCAGAAAAAAAACACACAGACTATGTTCAGCAATGCATAATAAGTAAGTACAAATGTAACATACATGAAATTCGATGATTTCCAGGCGTCTCCTATGGAGCAGAATTTTACCGAAATCATTTGTGAAAAACTGGAAGTTTTTTTTTTTTTAAATGGAATTAGACGGAATGAAGGTGTTTTGATATTTTATACCGTTGACCTGTTTTGTTGTGTGTTTATTTTAGAAGGGCACATGTCACAACGCCCTTTTATTTTAAAATATTCCTTTGGTAAACAATTTCAAAGTTTTACATTCTGTAAATATTAGAAGAATGCTCAACACTACTCAGCTGGCTTATGTAAATAGTATGTGTGAACACAAATGCCCAAAAAGATGAGATACATCCTTTTTACCAGTAACTGCACACTGGACCAGCATTGGAATTAACTTTTATCTGTATTAGCACTTTCAAGCAAGGCTTTGAACTCAATTTAGCCAACACTGGACTTATACCACTTTCCCTTCTCTTCTCTCCCCCAACATGATAAATTTTTTACCAATTCTCTTAGCAGGAAGACTAATTTTTGTAGAATTTTGGCAATCATTGTTACACAAAATTTGAACAACCTTCATCAAAGTAGTGAGCACTGTTTGGATTTCGAAAAATGGGTAAAATTATCGCAAAGTTAAAACACTTTTCAAAGACATTTCTGTACAGTTTTTAATGGTCATTGATATTTCTTCTTGTGAAAGAAACACATTCCCAGTTAATTACGATGTGTTTCTAACGCCAGAAACCATCTACGGATAGCCCCACACACCATTCACAGAGACGAGGTATGCCTACGAGGTTAGGTAAGGCCTGTTGGGTTAGGTTCCATCAGCATAAAAATACATTACGATGTGTTTCTAACGCCACAAACCATCCACGAATAGCCCCACGCACCATTCACGGAGACGAGGCATGCCTACGAGGTTAGGTTAGGTTCCATTAGCATTAAAATACATGATTTTCCTCTTAAATTAAGTTATTTTGCTTCTGAAAGTTTGCGTTCGAAAAGAATACACTTCCATAAACATAGGAGAGTCCACAGGAATGTGTTAAGGTAAGTAGTTTCTTGTGTAAAACGTAAGAAAACTGTTTTAACTCTGCGATAATTTTACCGAAAAAAGTTATTCGTAAAATTCTTGATGACGGCGAACACTATTTCTACAGAAGAAATTACTTAGCAAGTTTCTGTACCATTTGTGATGTTCCTTGATGTTATTCCTGTAGAGTGTATTGTGTTTAACATGAAAATTGGTATATTTGCTTTCTATTTATGCTAATGAAACCTAACAGGCCTAACCTAACCTCGTAAGCATACCTCGTCTCCGTGAATGGTGCATGGGGCTACCCGTGGGTGGTTTGTGGGGCTACAAAATCGATTCTTGTTTCGCGATTAAACGTGATTCCCACGTTAAAGAATGTTTTGCAATGCATAATAGGCGAATTCCGATGGAAAAAAATAGAAAACTAACGTGGGAAACGTGCTCGCCGTCATCAACAGTTTTAATATGTTATTTATGTTTTAAAAAAAAACAACTTATAAATTACCGTATGCAAGTATGCACGCTTCCCATGGAAAATGTATTTTCCATTGACAAGTGACTAAGTATCGTACACAAGTGGTAAATAATGTAGAAGTAAATTAAAACCTCAGTAGAATCCATTTACGGAATTTATATTGATGCTAAAGAGAATCAAACATGTCCTGCCTAACCTAACCAGGTGGTGAAGCTAGAATTTGAACTATTTTCACCAGATTTTAAAGTATACACGTGCATGATCTACGCTGTGGTCTGGCATGCTATATACATGTGTGTATTCTTCAGTTGTCAGTGTGCATTTATTTTCATGTTGGCAATATTTTTTTTCTGCATGCCATGGAGTTGGAAAAATACTGCAGGGTGTTCTGATAAATACTGGTGCTGCTAATATGTCACAAGGCATTAGTATAAAGGGGCATTACATTCTTAAATGTTTCTTTGTTAGGTTAGGCCGGTCAGGTTTAGGGCTATTAGCATTAAAATTACTTCGTTAAATATTCCCAACACCATTGATGCAATTTCTGGTTTGAGTACTTTCTGCTACTGTCGCTACTTGGTGACTTGTTAGCAGTAAGTTCTACAACATTGCTAATGAATATAATGAAATAAGGTAAAATACAATGTACTGTTATGATTCAGGTAATTAATTTTGCTGGTGAAAATAGCCACATATGATTTTCTCAGCACTTGGCGAAAATATTCGAGGCCTTTGTTTATAACATTATATATATGCTTCTTTAGTAATTTTTACACATAAAATGTTTCTGAGATTGAAACGTGTGTTTATTTTTAACTTCAGGCAAGCAACCTAACCACACTAAATGAGCATTGTAAGTGTTAGATAGGGATGCATTCTGACTTGAGCGCTACGGAAAAATCTTGAAACACTAAGGGTGCCGTGAAACCATGCTCTACAGCTTGTTAGTCTATGCCTAACGATTTATTATGTGTATATTTTTTATCAATATAATATTCCACACTTTTGCGAGTATTGGTAAATGCATAATTATTAGATTTATCATCATATGCAAACAATTTTAGGCAAAAATGTTGCCCCACCTGTAAAGTTAAAGTGTTATTTGATGCTACGTGCATGTTGTGCTGTACTTTACAAATGCTTTCTTTTGTTTCATAAAGTGGCACACATTTCCACTGCTGAACTATATAAAATGTGCGACATTATGTGAACAGGAGTGTACCAAACACATATGCTTTGAATTTGAGATTTAAGTCCACTTTTATGTTCAGTTAAACTAATTGAGACTTGACCAACAGTTTAAATTGGGAGTGGGATCTGAACCATTTAAGACTCAAACGGATATCAATCCCTTGATTACAAAGTGACGGTGTTACCAGTATGCCACTGACGAAACCCTTACATATGCTTTGATCAATGAAAATGTTCAGTGAATGAAACAAAAGAAACCTAACCTAACCTTTTCATTTGTACATCCAGTACTGTTTTGCATTTAAAATATAATTTTCTATAGTTTGACGAGTGTTGACTTTTTCCCCTCTGCGACCTTTCAATTACTAATTTAGTCAGCAATACTGGGTTATTAGAACAATGGTTGCAAATTTGACTTCATGCTGCGACACCTTTAAGGGTCAGAGTATGCCTGCCAAGCAGATTCTTGTTGGTGACACATGCATCAATTTCCATACAGGTTGGCATGTTTAAAACTACTTGTTCTAAACATTTAAAACACAAAACTTTGTTTTCTTTAAAAATACTTTAAACATTTCAAGCACACTGCTGTAAGCATGTTTTTTCAACTTTGTCTTGTTTAAAACATATTTTGAAACTTGATATTTGAAATTTTGTTGTTTTACTTATCCTTAATCTCTGTTATTTAGTTTATTGTGCACAGACATTGGCCAAATATGTATCCATTTCACAAAGAAACATGCCATTATGACTACCTGTAGGTTACATTTAAAACACGTGAATAGTGTTGTTCCGCACTCATTGTTTATTGTTGTTATTGCGATTTGTTTGCATCCACAATAAAATGTGATATTTGGGAAAACAGTAAAACAACTACAGAGATTGATTTGCTTTATTTTAATCGCTTTCATGCCACTTCTGGCTAATTTGAGAAGATGAGGGTGAGTGACGATATGATGAAGGGACACTCACAAACATCCATGCCTAAGCTGGGATTCTAACCCGGGATCCCTGGTGTCGTAGCACGATGTGCTAATCACTTCAACACACGTGTCGGCCACTAGAGTTAGAGTGGGGACTGACAACCGTGGATTAACTAAACCTTGAGCCTACATGTAAGATTTAAAAGTAATGTAAATAGATATTTTAAGAAGTTCTTCAAATGTTTTCCGTGTAACTAGAAATGCAGTCCTTCCTTGCATGATAAACATATTACTTATCAGAAATGTATTCTTGGCACTCTGTTTAAAACACATAGCTATTTTTTCTTTTACCAAAGTTTAAAACACATTTGTGGGACTGATACATGGATGAACAGTTTTGTTCTGCACTCAATGTACATTCCCCTTCCTGTAAAATGACACAAACTTTGTAGGGTTGTACAGTTAATGAATGTGTCACTTTATCTGAACTGGAATGTACATTATTGTTAATGTTTTTTTTGCATTCACAATAAAATGTGTGGTATTTCCGGCAACAGAGTGGCTAGTACAGGGATAGAGTGGATCCTGGTAACTGTGGATTAGTTGAACATTCTCAACAGCCAACATGGAAGACTTAAAAGTATAACGTAAGTATTTTAAGAAGATTCTCGGGTGTTTACATTATAACTAGAAACACAGTCTTTCCTTGGATGATTAACCCTAAACAGCTAAAGTGGAAAATCAGTAACAGTAACGCTAAAGCTAAGGCATTCTCATCTTGACGACCTTATTCTTTGGCTTTATTGGCTACCAACATAATTTATTTCCGATAGTAACAAACAAAAAAGTTTTGACATGATTTAACGTTCAGTTGCATTAAAAACAGCAATTTGTTTGGTATTTTCCACATATTGCTTTGGAACAAAGACTGCAATACATTTTTGTTGTACCCTCTTTTCCTTTGATGGTTATCACAGGTTATTTGGAAGTTTGATACATTGGTGCTGTGGTGTGAGTTGTCTAAAGCAACAAAACACATATTTTTAGTTTTGTTCTGAAAAACAAATTATTTTTTTTACCTTGTTGAAACAAAAAATAGATATGGCAAATTTGGTTACATTAAAGCCAATGCTTCGTCACAATGACTACCCACATAAAATAATATCAAATAATTTGTCAACTAGACAGAAATTGAACCCAGACAGTATCACTCCCTCTTTCAGAGTTTAAGGTCAGTTGAAAGTATCGAGGGTGCCAAGTATATCATGTGGTAAGAAAAGGTGGAAGGGGGGATACCTTTTTGTATTTACTAGTCTTCATTTTGATAAAGCTTTATCTTTTTGGGTTAACAGATAATTATCTGAATATGTTTTCTTGGCATTATGTTTTAAACATTATTTTCTTCATGGTCAAACGGCCTCCCCGATGGCGCAGTGGTAGCGTCATTGCCTTGTAATCAAGGGGTACCGGGTTCGATACCCATTGGAAGCACATAGTGGTTCAGATCCCACTTTAAACTGTAGGTCCAGTCCCGATTAGCCTTACTGTGCATAAAGTGGACTTAAAGCACCAAATCAACCAACCAACCAACCAATCTTCGTGGTTTAAAATAATTTAAGAAAACAAGGAAAGTTGTTTCTTCATTAAAAAATGCGAACCCTGGTTTTATAGCTGCAATTATCTGGTATTCTTGACTTAAAAATGACAATTTTGTTAACTTTTCCACTTGGAGTTTTTAAGTCTAGTCTATGTATAGTACAGCTAATTGGGACTGGACCTACAGTCCAAAGTGGGATCCAAACCACTTGTGCCTCCGCCAGGTATCAAACAACTTTAGCACTTATTGAAAACATTGAGTTACATAAAAATATGTCACTCTGTCCTACCTGTAATTATTAAATTGCTGATGGGCATTTGTTACTTCTTGTGTATTTCACAAATAGTGATTATATTGCTAATATTTGAAAAAATCTTAAAAACTCTGCTAAGGCAATCTGCCTTCTAATAACTTCAATGTTGACCTTTTAAACAACGTGCCTTCCCATATTTTAAACTTTGGCTAATATCAATGAAATCTTACATCTTTAGATAAGTGATAATTGAGTAATTTGTTAATCGAAGTGAGAGAGGCTGTGTGCACTGTACATGATTATTTTGCTGGTATTGTAGTTTACTTTATAAGTGTTTGAAGTTTCTTGGATAACTTTTTAGTGTAACAGTTCTGTACAAACACTTTTATTTTAAGCCAATTTTTATTGTTCAGTATTTCAGGAGTTGCTTCAATCAACATCTCACATTCGAGTCTCCTTGGTGGCTTCTTTTTGAAATGATCCCCTGCGACATTATTTATGCATGAATCTGCTGTGTTACACACATCGCCCAAATCATATTGCTGCACTGTCATCATGTTATCACTCAAATTAAGTCCTTTCACGTAGTCTGGATCTTTTACACTATCACGAACAGTTGAACAAGATGAAGATTCAAAATTATCATTAGTTTGAGTTTTCAAACAACCTAAACTCTGTGGTTGAAAATTTGTGAAATGATCCCCTGCGACATTATTTATGCATGAATCTGCTGTGTTACACACATCGCTCAAATCATATTGCTGCACTGTCATCATGTTATCACTCAAATTAAGTCCTTTCACACACATGAGGAAATTGCTTTGCATGGAATGGGAATCTGTGAATGGATCATGAAGCAAATATTGCTTGCATTCGTCACCACTGTACGCTGTCGAGGAAGGTGAAGGTGGAACAACTTCTTCAATTTTCACTTTTGGATCACTGTGTAATAATAGTCCATAACCTCCAGCATCTTCTAAAACTTGGCATATTGTCTCTGTTACGTTACTATTTACACTCCATGACATGGGTTCGGAAACCGTATGAGATTTATTTTCACAGGACCTTGTTTCACTGTTGCTCACATCCAGCATTTGGTAAACTAAAAATAAATACATGAGAAAAAAAATAGTAAATACTATCTTAAATATCTTTAAGTGAACTACAGTGAATGACCATTACAGTTATCATAAAACTGTATTCATGAAATGTAAGCAGATTTATTAATAGACACTATTTTGGGTGCATTCCGAAAGTCTTAACGAAACAAACGCATCCAATGAAAATAACTGGGCTTGTGAATCTGTTGAAACCTGTTATTTTACAGACTTATGGGACACTCTAGGCAAAAGCGCAGGTGCAGCGTTTTGTTTAGAAAAAGTTTCCACATGGCGTCTAGCGGAAGGAATATCCTTATTGCAAAAACAAACTCTACTGTGGGCACTGTTACTCACTTTACTCACATTCTAAGAACTGTTATAGTCATACTCATTTTGTGCATGTTGCTTCATATCGCTATCTGTTAAAATTATAATACATTTTCCGAACTAGTGCAATTTGAATCCAACAGCACGTACGTTGTCTGGAAGCAGCAACTATTCTCACCGAACAAACGAGCCTCCTGATCCATGCCTTTGGTGAATCTCATTCTTGCCTGAAACACACGGAATGAGACTTTTGGAACAGCATAATGAAACTCACGGAAACACTTATGTGACAGCCAGTTACCATAACTCATTTAATGTGTTAAACTCGTGTGACTTTCGGAACAGACCCTTTGTTATTTTGTTTATGAATAAAAACATATAATTCATATCTCATGTTTTGTACATGTTTATATTCACTGTTTGTTTTTCAAAGGCATATACATTAATTAACGATGTGAATGAACTATTCACATTTTGCTATGCATTGAGGAAAGAAATCTAAATTTCAGTTTGTGATGTACAAATTGCCATAAATAATAAAAATTTTAAGTCCAGTGCATTTCAGGCAGGGCTGAAGCACAATAGCTTCCCTTAAATGAATAATTGGTGTGACATACATAATAGCTGATTTGGGGGGAGTTCATCTGTGCTTAAAATATCTGATGGTAAAATCTTGTATTTTTTTTATCTCCAGAGAAATTGTACACATACTTGAATACTTCTATTGCCATTATTAAATGTATGTTTGAGAGCAAATGTATATAACCTACATCTCACAATGTTTGCAAGATGATGGTCGGGTGGAGCATTAACAACCAAGCAAAATGCATTACAAAAAGTATTGCTAATGCAAGGGAGAAACATTGCTTAGTGGTTCTCACAATTTAGAATATTAATATTGTCGAACATTAGAAATTCCTCAGAATTAATGAAATGGTACAAATAATTTAACTGATATTGTGTCAATTTATAATATAAAGTTTTGGAGTCCGAAATAGTTTTGTTGCAATATCCAGAACTGTGGACGTACAGTATTTCGAAACCACATAATTCATTTTATTTTTTATTCAAATGTGTATCTTAATAAATATATTTTGACACTACTACGTAAGTACAGTGTTGGCAATAACTATTGAATTTGCATTATATTACGTACTGAGACATTGTACCATTATGAAGACCTAAAGACTCAATCCCATCCCTCCCTCCCTCCCAGTTGGCTTGTACAAGTGTAGTTAAAGTAGCAATCGAATAATACATAACAATTTGTTTGAGGTAGTACATATCATCTTATCTGGATTTTTTTTAAAGAGGACATTATAATATTTTTTCATAGCAACATTCGAATATTATCCACAAAATGTTGTTTTCGGCTCCTCACTCTCCTTTCCTCAAGGTTCTCATTTGAAAATAATAGTAATGGCAGCAGTAATGAAACTTCTGAGAGTGCCATGAAGATTTGTACTGGTGTTCTTTTTTTCAAAACACACAAATTACACATGAACTCGCAATGAATTACAATTTCTAGGAACAACCATCTGATTTGTCTGCATTGATTACTTCATGAAATACCAAATGCAAGTATACAGAAAGAAAGCTGTTTTTTTTTTAAATAAATAAATAAATAAATAAATAAATGTTCATGTTTTGAACTACATCATAACGTTTTTTGTATGTACACACATTCAAGCGCCTGTTCACTAGGCAAGAATGCAATTCAACATCAACAGCATATTTTCGTGAGTAGTTTGGGTTTCATATATACAAGAAAATGAATTAGTCTGATCACTTAAATTTTAGTCTGCCATACAGAAGTAATTTTGGACTGAACCTACAGTTTAACACAGAATCCAAATCTCAGGACCATTTCGCACATAGGAGCAGCTTAATTTAAGTTTCAGCCTGACAGGCAATGTGCTAACAATTATAGCAATGTGATCCTCAAAAGTGCATATCATATAGTAGCATGTAATCAAAATATTATGCAAATCCAAAATTTTCAGACTTGGTAAAAATTAACTTCTTTAGCCTTCTTGGACCTGGATAGCAAAGTAATACAGAGTCCTTATTGTGATTTCACAAATGTCAGTTATTTAGCAAATAATCGTGAACTCTATATTTATGGGATGGCATTTTTTTTTCGATTCTGGCCCCCAAAGTTAATCTTAAAGTAAGATTCTGCCCCTTTAAAATTAGGCCCCAAGTTACGTCCATGTAAACAATCGTATAAACAAAGCCTACAGAAACAAAGAAACTTACAATTTTGCAAAACGCAGCTTCTTTCCTCTTCTGACAGTCCTTTTGTGCTTTCATATTTTGGTTTCCATCCAGTTAGGGTGTATTTTCCACCACCTCTACTCTTCCGAACCATTTGTAAGATCTTTTTCGCTCTCGACGCCTGGAAATAATAATCAAGTTTTTAATGGTATGTTGTTAAAGGTGTGCATGCTTCTACTGTAACACGCTATTCGATAATTTATTAGGGATCCCTGGTTCGAATTCTGGCCTGGGCATGAGTGTTCTCTGTGAATGTCCCTTCATAAATGTCATCACTCCGTCACTCATTCTCATCGTCGCGATTAGTCAAAAGTTTTGAAATGGTACAAAAACTCATTTACATTGATTGGAAATATATTGTAACGGCATGGGAGAGATTCATATCGCAAATATAACATGTTACAAGATAATAAAAAATTGAATTAAAAACATTTATGACAAATTTAATGTAAATCATTGCCACTTCTATTTTTACAGTGCTTCGCCATCCTAATACTATGTATCTCAAACTCTGGTCTTAGAGATTACTTCGTACACAGATCATGAAATAAATTAATTTCATGAGCATTCAGGCTACTAATGGACGGCTCTTCTATTTCTTATTTGTTATTCAGAAAGAAAGCTTTCCAGCCGCTGACAAAATAGAACAAGAAAAAGCAGCCCTAAAAATATGAGAACAAAGGCTTATCAAACAATGAGTGACAGATTTGTAGGAACAGAACATGTACCTTGGCTTTCTGATGTATTTGTTCGTTTCCGGTTGTTTTTTTTTTAAAAAAAAACAAACGATATTTGCAATCTGCGCATGAAATCATTGATTTGATTTAATTTTAAACGTGGAACATACGAAAGTCCGATCTCACTGCAGTAGATTTAAATTAAAATCTCCACAATCTTACGCTAATAATTTCGGCCTCCCCCTCCTCCCCACACACATACACACAAAGTAACACCGATTTTAGCTTGATAACCTCATATTTTGTCTGAATTGAGAATATTCTAGTTACTTACGTACATGCAATAGTATGCTATTTAAATAAAGTTACTGAAACTTCAACTTACCATAGTTTTATTTGAGTTTGTACTTCTTCGTTTTCCTTTTGCAGCTAGCGCATGTCGGAACGCTGCAAGCAAGACAAAGCATTCACATTAAATATCACTCCTGCTTCTTCGCGTTGGTGGACCGTGTGCTCGGTAGTCTGAAAGAAATGTATATGAACGCTCACGTGGTTTATCCAATGCTACCAACTTCGTTTTCGGTTGCCACTTTAATGAAACTACGAACAAAGTGTATAAAATCAACATATACAGCGACCGACTGTCGCGCTCCAAGCGGAGGAACCGTGAACTAAAAAAATATACAATCCAGACATTCTGCTACCAATGTGGCAACATGGTCGAATTTTCGATGACTGTTTATTGTACTATTACTTCAAAATTTCACAATTTTGACATTCTACTATCATTGTGGCATCAATGACGTATTTCCAACGACAGTTCATTACACTCTCTCGAGTATCAGGAAAACGATAAGCAGGGTTGTCTTCATGGCAACCGTATACGGTCGTCCTAAACACCCGGTCGTCACTTTAAATGGAATTTTCAAATTGACGGTAGCCACATTGGTTGTCGGATAAATATATATATATATATATATATATATATATATATATATACACACACACACACACACACACACAAACAAACAAATGATGGAGACAGTAAACACTTACCACACGAAGAGAAATAGTTCTATATTTCGCAATATGTATCAAATTTTCAAAGTAGAAGATAGATAGATCGGCGTCACATAGAGTAGAGGCATAGAATACTGACGACCGTAGCGTCTCTACGGTCAGTGTTGCCAGAAACAGTTGATAGAGAACAAAAAGTATGTTAACCAGTGTTTACTGTAAGATGGGTGGGTAGTTTCGGGGAGGAGAGGAAAGGGTTACTGGTTGGCTAGGTTGAGTCCAGGGGTATAGTGGCGTGCTGCCTGCTATATACAGGGTTCCCACACAACTGGAAAACCTGGAAATCTCGGAGAATTTGAAAAAAATACAAATCTCAGAGAAAATCTTGTAATTGATTAATGGTTCCCAATGAAGCAAAACTGAGGGATTATAATATCCTCCTGTCTGTGGATAATCCAGGCTGTTGTAGCATTTCTCTTTCAGCAAGGAACTCGTATCTATTTGTTTGTCTGTTTCTTGTTTTTAAATGTGATTCCAGGGCTGGTGACCAAGTGTATACCCTCATAAATTTTGTGCTTTTTAAAATTTAATTAACAGATTTCGATCTTTTACATGATGTAAAATATATTTCAAGATGTGAAATACGCATAATAAAGATAACCTGATGTCTAAAGTTAACCAGTGTTCATCTGATTTCCCTTATTATGGAGTAGTTTTAAGTTTTTCTTCTTTCTTTTTTTTACAAAAAGACATCTTGAACAATGCCAAAAATAGTTTTAAATTAATGCAAATTGATGTCAGAAATTCTGACAACTTGATTCCTTTGACAAAGATTGATATCGGAATTGGTGTCAAAGCTGCTTTGGAAGCTAAAGAGGTGAATGAAAAGGAGAAGCTTATTTTTTTTACTAGCTGCAGAATTTTTTTGCAACCAACAACAGAGAAGATTGTGGAATGTAGTCCCCATAAGTTCAGGTTTGTGAGAGCCGCTAGTTGTTTAGTTCTGAAGCAAATGACTGTTTCCAAAGCGATGTGCTCAGCGCATGGAAGACCTGATACAATGCATATGTGGAAAGTGAGTTTTCTGTAAATAAGCAGGTTTTAATAGAAAACTTGAAACAAGAGTCTGTTGTGGCTATTCGGCAAGTTTATGATGCAGTGAAAGTGGTAGGAGGAGTGTCAAATGTAGAAGTAAGCAAATATATGATCCAGAGTGTTACAGGTTCACGTATCAGATACAAAGAAGCATTGCAGAAGATGAGAAGTATGAGAAGTATTAAAGTATGGCGGAAGTGTGCTAAGGACATGCTGATCGGCTCCGGAGAAGATTGTAAAATTCTGCTGGACATCGGGCTGCTGGCTGATTCTTACCTTCACACAAGGAAGAGGTAGTGTCAAGGTTCGGGACTGACGTGTGCAAGTGCAACTTCAACGTTAATTAACAGAAAATACTGGAATAATTATCTGACGCTCGTCGCAAGCCATAACCACTGTGCTTCACGCGTACCAACCCAAGATGTCTCGTGCTGTGGCCAAGGAACTCGGCGACCGGCTGGAAAGCTTCGAAAAGCAGGTGCGTGGCGAGCTGGACAGTTTCAAACTAAAAATTGATAATGAAACACAGCCAAGAAGCGGGGACCTAAGTGCTGCGTACGATTCCGAAGGAATGAAGAAACTCAAAGACGAACTGAGTAAATTGGAGGCACGGTTGGAGGAAAGTTTCAAAGTGCAAAAGGAAGACTTCCATTATTTATTGGATAGGATAGAATCCCAAGAAGATAGGCTGGACGATT
Organism: Lepisma saccharinum; assembly: GCF_977018435.1. Classification (NCBI taxonomy): domain Eukaryota; kingdom Metazoa; phylum Arthropoda; class Insecta; order Zygentoma; family Lepismatidae; genus Lepisma; species Lepisma saccharinum. The sequence goes on from NW_028143049.1 coordinate 152,555, forward strand.
TGGAACAGTATTCAAGGCGCGAGTGTCTCCTTATTCACGGAGTGCAGGAGAACGTCCAGGAGAACGTGGAGGAGAAGGTCCTGGACTTATTCCGAAATAAGATGCACGTCGACATCAAGAGTGACCAGATCACGAGGTGCCATCGTTTGGGAAAACCAAACCGTAGCATGGCCGAGGCCGTGCAGGAAGGAAAACGCTGTATTATTGTTAAATTCGCAACCTACAAAACCAGGCACTCCGTGTGGTCGGCGAAGAAAAAGCTAAAAGAAGCCGGGTCGCGAATCTACATCACCGAGTCGCTGACTCCAGTGCGACAGGAGATGCTGCGGGCGGCGAAAGAGAAGTTCGGGTGCCGCGCGTGCTACACGGAAGACGGTAGGATCGTGGTGCGCACCGCTACAGGCAGGAAACTCACTATAACAAGAATGAAGGAACTATCCCGATTGGCCCCTGAGCCTTACCCCTCAAAAGACTAGACCCATAAACAAGACTGCTCGGACTCCTTAGCCACTTTAACATTAGTAACCGGTTTACATTGAAATACTTTTAATAACTCTTTTATTTTTATCATTCTATATCTTTTTATTATTATTATTATTACTAGTTTTTTTCTCTCAACAAACTTAAGTGTATAATCAAAGTGTATATCCATGATGACCATCCTCATTTTATTTCTTAGTTATATGTATTATGAACGTGTGTTTGAAATCGTTTCCCTATTATGTCCATTGTGTGTGTCTTGTGTGTCAACCATATCCCTTTATGCGAATGTTTATGTTTCTCTGCATGTGATTATGATTACGTGTGCAAGTGATTATTTCATACAGTTTTCTTTGAGTGATGTTTTAGCGTCAAATATACCTGTGATTCAAGAACATCCAAGACTTCACAAGAAGGCAACATGTAAGTACCCGAATTTCCTTATGTCTTTCTTCTCCCAATTTGCACCTACATTCATATTTGAAATAATGCTAAAATACGCTATGACGTTGTGGAAGGGAAGGTTCGGTTTCCCTCACGCTCGCAACAAATGGTACCCCTGTCTTTGTTTTCTCCCTGATGTCGACTCCACCGCCTGAAATTCCTGCAACTATAGGTTTGCTCCATCCCGGTCATCGCTCCCCAAGGCCACCCTTCCTGACACTCGCTCAAGAGAACGTCAGGTCCTTGTCGTCACCAAAATTAGAGGAGTTGGCGACCACGGTGCTCGAGTCGGCTTTCGATATCTTCCTGGTCACCGAGAGCTGGTCTTTCCGCGAAGCCCTCGCCTCGACCTTCTCCATACCGGGTTACGCAGCAATAAAAAAGGATAGAACAACAAAGGGTGGGGGTGGCCTAATCTTGTATTACCGTAAAGACCTAAATGTCAAGATCATTCCCTCTTACAACGAAATTGACGACGAAGTCGAAATGATTAGCGTAACTGTGAAGCTCCAGCATCTAACTATGGGAATAATTGGTGTGTACAAAGCCCCTAATATATCGTATACAAAATTATCGCGCCTAGAAACGACGGTCTCGGAAGTTTTTCCACTCGTTCACAAATTACTTATTTTAGGTGACGTAAACGCAGATTTCCTTTCTCCCCATAAACCAGAAACAGTATATTTACAATCAATAATCGACTCTTTCGGCATGGTCCAGATCATTAACCGACCAACCAGAATAACGGCAACCACCCGATCACTCCTCGATGTGGTAATAACGGATGACCCGGATCTTGTACGCTCATTTAACGTAACCGCTCCCGTCGGAACGTCCGACCACTGTCTAGTAAACGCGACACTTGCCATCGAAAAACCAAAATTAATTAAACAGTTTATCAAATCTAGAAACTTCTCTACCCTCGACAAAGAGATATTCGATAGGGATGCTGCAACAATTGAATGGATGCAAATTGATAGCTTCGACAACATCGATGATAAAGTTCACTTCGTTACTCAAAACGTAATAAACCTCTTCGACAAGCATGCGCCCCTTGAAACTAAATTATTAAAATCAAAAAACTCTCCGTGGATATCCGAAAATACAAAACTGCTCATGAAACTCCGTGACAATGCCCTAATAAAATATAAGCGCACAAAATCCCAGGCAAACTGGGACTATTACAAAGAACTGAGAAACTTCACCACCTCGGTCCAACGGCAAGAAAAGAAAGCATATTTTAATCATCACCTCCGATGCAACAATAACAGCAAAGAGTTGTGGAAAAAAATAAAAACTTGGGGTGTATATAGTAAAAATATGAACGAGATACCTTCCGACCTGATAAACGTAGATTCAATTAACCGGCATTTTTCTAGCGTATGCAGCAAAGCGAATGTCTCAGAAGATGCCGTTAACAAAACTCGAGAGTTCTTTGATGGTAACACTTTTAACGAAAGCGCTCAAACTTTCCACCTGCAAGAAATAAACGAAGCCGAAACAATGAAAGCTATAAACGAAATATCATCCAATGCATCTGGTAATGATGGAATATCTATAAAAATGATTAAACTGTTATTACCGCACATCTTACGTCCTCTGACGCACATCGTAAATTTCTCATTCCGGACTGGACAATACCCGACCAGCTGGAAGACAGCACGTGTTGTTCCGATACCAAAGAAAAAAGTAATAACGTCCCTGAATGACCTTCGACCAATAAGTCTCTTACCTATATTTTCCAAAATCACTGAAAAAATTGTTAGCAAGCAAACTCGCAAACACGTTAATGACCTAGATCTGCTTCCGAAATGTCAATCCGGTTTCCGTCCCTCACACAGCACGGCAACGGCTTTACTTAAAGTAACTGACGATTTATTACGATCAATCGACAAGAGAATGGCAGTAGCGTTAGTATTACTGGATCTCACTAAAGCCTTCGACAGTGTCCATCATGACCTGCTCTTGAGCAAATTAAAATACTACAATTTCTCACCTCCCGCTCTTCGATGGTTTAGATCGTATCTGAACAACAGACAACAGAGAGTATTCATAAACGCTGCCACGCCCCCTCTCTCTCGCACCCTGCCATTGGAAACTGGTGTCCCACAGGGATCCATTCTAGCCCCTCTCCTCTATACCATTTTTACAGCCGACTTACCTACCGTAATCAATCACAGTAAAGTTCATTTTTACGCAGATGACCCTCAACTACAAATTCCTTTTCCACCGAAATCGCCAGATGCAGCCTTAGCTTTGCTCAATGATGATTTATCCAACATAAATACCTGGTGTAAAAGTAACGGTCTAAAAATAAACCCACAAAAATCAACTTTCTCTCTTATTGGTTCCCGAAATAGTCTCTCTCTGATAAATCCTAACGAGATATGCATCAAACTAGACACAGCTATAATCCCTTATTCAACAAATGTGAAAAATCTAGGCGTCATTTTCGATGAACACCTTAACTGGGATATTCATGTACAAGAACAAATTAAAAAAGCTTACGCCGTGCTAAGATCGCTGTACAGCTTTAAAGAATACCTAAAAACAGAGATTAAAATGAGACTAATCCAATCACTTATCTTTCCTTTACTGGACTACTGCGACGTAATTTTCGGACCAAATCTATCCGTTCGAAACAAAACCAAAATCCAGAAAGTCCAAAATTCATGTTACCGTTTCGTGTACCATATAAGAAAATACGATCATATCCTCCCAGCCCTAAACGCAAACAAAATGTTGAACATGACCAGATGCCGAAAATTACATCTGTGTTGTTTTATTCATAATCTTTTACAAACCAAAACACCTAGAAACCTATTCCAGAAATTAAAATTCAGAAGGGAAATACATGATTACAAAACAAGGGGAAAATCGAAACTTGAACTTCCAAAGTACACACTAGTGCTTTTCGAATCATCATTTACGTATTCAGCTGCAAGAGCGTGGAATGAACTTCCTCCTTCCATGACGTCCCTCACTAATCGCAACAACTTCAAAGACAAACTAAAAACTCTATTGTTAAATGAACAATATCTGTGTTCCAGCACTCACGAATAATAGCTCGCATATCTGAACCAACTTCCTAATAACAAGTATTTTCATCTTCATTTTGCTTGTTTACTTTTCCCCTTACATGTTGCCAACCCTTAACAATATTTTGTCCTTTCTCACATATTAAGAACATTTATATGTTTTTTACACATAACATTAATATTAATTTGTATTATTCTTAACCATATCACACCAAGCACAATTGTGTCAATTAATTTGTGTATCCTTGTGTATTTGTTTTCAATCTTTTTATTATTATTATTATTTTTAGTGTGTAGACGAGCCTTTGTTCTCAATTTTGTATTTATTCTTTTTGTGTCTTCTTTATGTTTCTCTCTTTCTTCCTTGTTTGTTATTGTACAAACATTTAGTAGGTAGAATGTATTTAGTATGTATATGTATCCATCGGGGTTAGGTGGTAGAACAGCCACAAGCTGAACCTCGCCCTTTAATAAAGGAAAATTGAATTGAATTGAATTGAAATGTGATCACAAAGAAAACAAATGGAAAGAAATGAAACGTAAAGCAAGTGAGATCCGTGCTTTACAAGCCAAATAACAAAAGATGCAAGAAGAAGCAAAGGCTATTCCAGAACAATTAAAAAAACTTGAAGCTTCTGAGATGTAAATTTTCTTAATTTGCTGTATCAGACATTAAGTACATTTCTTGTTTTATATTTCAGTCTCAGTAACTTATTATTCCTTTTTAAATCAGTACTAATAATTGTCACTTCATTTTTATATGTTTTAAAAATTCCAATAATTTGTTTGTCTTAACTATTATTGTACGCATTACAGATTAATTGATATTGTATCCATTTATAAACATCTATGAAAAGTGTGAAAATATTTCAATATTCTATATCAGATATGTTAGAAATTGTTTCAGAGTTGTTTAAAGTTCTAGAAAACTGGTCATCTTTGTTCTTAACCCTTTACCTGCCAATGTTCCCAATTGGGAACATCAACTAATTTTCAATTTCAACTACACTGAAACAAACTTTTTCATAGTTTTCTTGTTTGATCTATTAATTCAGGGTGTATATTTACTATTAACAACATTTAATTAATATTTTCATTATTATCATCTGGATAATATACTATGAAATTACACCAAAATGGTTAAAATTGCATTCATAATATTATATATCTTTTAGTTACACCCAAATAAATTACTTTTTTCTTCTTTGTACAATATCGGGCAGAACATAATGCTAGTATTACATGAAATGCATTAGAATGGGTTTTTCATTGATTTCTATAAGTCTCGACCTAAGTTTATTATTATGTTCCCAAATGGGAACATTGGCGTTTTGCATGAACAATGGTTACAGACAACAAATAACTCGCACAAAAAACTGAAGAAAAATTTTCCTCTCTCACAGTTGTAAGGCAAGATTGTTTTGTAACTTGGTCAACAATAGAAATAAAATCATGCTTATTGTTGGCTACAAGTACATTTGAAATAATTGTTTTTACATGTTTGTATAACAAATATCCCGGCGTGTTTTGTGCCACGTTCTGTTAGCTGCTTCTGTTGATTCATGCTGTCTCGTTGTTATAAAATTCAGTCTTTCAACAACATTTGTACGAACAACATGGCATCGAATCGTTTCCTGACATTGGGAGCAGCTTTTCAGTATTTGAATGAAATTTTTGATGACTATACTGAAGACATTGGAGATGTAGTGGATATTTGTTAGTTGCCTCCAGAAGAAACTGCGGATCTTACCGATGAGGAGAAAATTGATGACAACGTTTTGGAAGAAGTGGTTCCTTCAGATGTGTGTGGTGAATTGGTTGTCACAACTAACGTGGAACAATCTACTCCGGAGTCTCTTCAGACAACCACATCAAGAAAGGCTAAAGGGGCATCAAGTAAACAGGTAGGACATCCTTCGTGGAAGAAGTCTACGGTTATAGAAAACAATTCGCTCCATTGCCATGATTCATTTCAGTGCTTATCCGTCAAACACCCAGAATTACTGCCACTGGAACCTATTGAGTTGTGTCATAAAATTTTACCAGAGACATACCTCGAGCATCTCTCTTCAATGACGTGCCTATATGCAGCTCAAAATTTTGAAACGTTTCACCATTATATGATGAGCTAAACAACAATCTTCAGCAATATGGAATTTTTCATAAACAACTCAGCATCGACGAATCAATGGTTCCCTATTATGGGCATCATTCTTGCAAGATGTTCATAAAAGGAAAACCGATTCGTTTCGGATTCAAAATCTGGACTATTAGTCCAAGTGATGGATATCCTTATGTTATGAAAATCTATCAAGGAAAGGAAGAAGATGAATCTAACTCTTATTGAATGTTGTCACTAATCCTCTGCAAGTTGAAGTTTTCTTTGATAATTTATTTACCTCATACACATTGCTGAAAGAGCTGAAAATAAAGGGGTTCAAAGTAATAGGTACAGTACGAGAAGGAAGGACTGGTAGATGTCCCTTGGTTCCAACAAATGAAATGAAGAAAAAGAAAAGACGAGAGTTTGACTTTCGATGTGATGGTGATATTTACATGTGTAGATGGAATGATAATTCCGTAGTCACCTTGGCATCCAACTACCAGACACACTTGCTATTAGGAACAGCAAAGCGGTTCTCTCGGCAATCAAAGAAGAGGATTGATGTCCCTGAACCTCACTTAGTACAAAAGTACAATAAAGGAATGGGGGACATTGATGTCTTAGACCGTATGCTGTCCAGCTACAACAGCTGTGAGGGAAAAAATGGTGTTGGAATTTATTTTCCAATGCTTTGAATGTGGCAGTTGTTGCAGCCTGGAAAATTCACCAAGAACTTCATGGGAAGAATTCAAAGAATCACTTGGATTTTCGAAGAGAAGTAGCTACCGTCCTCATTCGCAAAAATCCACGAACATCTTCGAGGCCAGGACCACGATTTGAAATCCCAGGGTCTATGAGGAAAACTGATGGTCATTTTCTGATTGAAGGAGGACCAGGAAGGTGTGCATTTTGCCCAAAAAAATGCTCGCCTACTATGTCGCGAGTGTGCAAGAAATATTCATTTACACTGCTTCCCAGCTTTCCATGGCTCATCACCAGTTTAGGACATTCTGTGTGTGTCTGTATTTTTTTTTCATTTTCAAATGTGTAAACTACATATATTTAAAATTTGGTATTGCTACATTTTCAATAAAAGAAATCATTTTCTCCTTGAGTAAAATTACACAATGATGTTTTCTCATATTTATACAATTATGTTATCCTATTATGTATTTGTATTAGTATTTTGTATTTTGAAGGTTGTAATGTTGTCTCACTCTCTGTAAGCTTATATGTAATATTTCTGTACATTTACTATGCTAATATATAAACGGAAAAGATGCTGGTCCAGTTGAATTATAATTAGAAAACTCTGTAATAATACTTCACATGAAACGCCAATGTTCCCAATTGGGAACACTCCAGTTTACATTTAGAGAAAATAAAAAATAACAATTTTTTTGAATAATTCTCTTTAATGTACACCAAAGAGACAAAAATTACTGATAAACTCATTAATTTCAAATCCAAAGACAATTCGGCGTGTAAAAGGTTAATTACATGCAAAGAAGTGTAATTTTATTTTATTATTGAACTAGTTTTGTTATTTGCATCAGAAAACAACAGTAATAAAGAAGGTGAGGATGGTATGGCTATGAGGGAAATGGAGGAGGCCATTGTAAAATTATAGTAGTCATTTACTGTGCATTCAATACTCTGGAAAAATTTTGAGGATTCTGGAAAACTCAGGGAAAATGGATTTGGAGTTTGCGTGGGAACCCTGTATATAGGCCCTTTCCCATCGTCTGCGGAAAGATGTCAGAGGGGGGGGGGGGGTAAAAGATGGATGATGGCAACACTGAAACAGTTATTGAAGGTGGTGTATGGCTGTTGGTGTGGATGGCAACTGTGAAATCTGAGTTTTGGGTGGAGGATCGGTGATTATTGATCCTTAGGTTCAAGGGGGTGGAGGTTTCGCCTAAGTAGAAGTTGCCACAGATTTGGCAGATGAGGGTGTAAATCAGGTTGGATGAGTGGCAGGTGCCCTTAGGGTGAGGGGTGAACTCGCCTGCCGCTGTGGGGATCAGGAGGGTGGGGGAGGTGATGAGTATGGGGCAGGTCTTGCATCTGGGTTTGTTGCACCTGTGAGCTGGGGGGAGTGGTGTGGATGGGGTGGGGTGGGAGTGTTTCGGACCAAGATGTTTTGGAGGTTGGGGGGGCGACTGAAGACGACCCTGGGTTTATCCCGAAAGATGTCCCTGGTATCAGGATCACTGTGCAGGATGGGGAGGAGGGAGTGGAGGGTATGTCTGATTTTCGTAATATGGGGGTGGTATTGGGTGATCAGGGTTGGAGGGTTGGTTTTAGGTTGTTTGGTGCGGTTGTGGGAGTTGGCTCTGGTGATTTGTTTGTTGATGAGGGTGGAGGGATAGCGACGGTTGGTTAGGGCTTGGTGCAGGCGTAGGTTGTAGTTTTGGCAGGATGAGGGGGATGAGTTGAGGCGCTAGCCTCTGAGGGCAAGGGAGAATGGGATGGCTTTTTTGGTGTGGTAGGGGTGTGAGCTGGAGTAGTGGAGATACTGGAGGTGTTTGGTCGGTTTAATATGTATGGAAGTTTCCAAGTGGTCTCCCGAAATGTGGATGTCCACATCTAGGAAGGTTACTTGGTCTTTGGAGTGGAACCAGGTGAATTTGAGGGTAGTGAAGTCGTTCAGTTAGTTTAGGAATGTAGTGAGGGAGGGTTCGCCATGTGTCCAGAGGGGGAAAATGTCATCTATGAATCTTAGCCAGAGGAGTGGTTTCAGTTGCTAGGAGTCAAGGAATTCCTGTTCCAGCCTGCCCATGAATATGTTGACATAAGAGGGTGCCATAGCTGTGCCACGTATCTGCAGGTAATGTTGGTCACCGAAGGAGAAGAACTATTTCTCTTCGTGTGGTAAGTGTTTACTGTCTCCATCATTTGTATTTATCCACCCTTCTGGCACCTTTTCTGATCCTAATCCTGCGATGCAGAATGCTGTTGTAATGAAAGTGGATTTTTCAAAAATATTCATGGTATCAATCAATTGTTGTTTTACAAGAATGCACTCTTAACCATTTTAACACCTAATGACTTTACTTATCATTACTTCGTTAACACCAGAGATAAAAATGTTATGGAAATTTACCAAAAAATTTTAGACCCAGTGGTAATTACTGCATTTACTTGGGTATAATGCATACTTTTTTCGAAAATGTTTGCTCCCAGAAACTGTTGTGCATATTATGCACAGAATAATTCAGACAGCCAACATGAAACCATGCATGTTTTCACTAGGGCACTGCAGATAACATGTATATATCAACATACAGGCGGAAATTCAAGTTGCGTGATTAGATTTCTTTAGTAATAATATTTTTTAAAAGAATGCTATATAAGTGAAATAATGGCCATTTCCCATGATTTTTCACTTTGTAATGGAACATTTTGCTACACAGAAAAGCAATGCTGTTCTGCCAGAATTCGAGCATGCACCTCCTGTCACATGGGATGTGCATCAGTGGTATTTGTCGCGTGAGAAATGATAGAAAATAACTTTCTAAGTGCTGCAAATCTATAAGATAATGTTGACCTTGCTTTCTTCTACTACAGAATAAACAAGCTGTTTGCAGAAGTGAAACCTTTGGGATGCTAATGATAGTGGAGGGAGAGAAGAGTGGGCGGGAGGTGGTGTGGGTTGTTGATGATATTCTCCCCTTGGTCCACATACCAACAGGTAACTCATTGAATAGGTATACATATGATGTTATTCGCTCTTGATCAGCATAGCAACAGCTTTACGACGTACAACTAATAAAGCAAGTTCTTAAACATGTACGAGATATAATTGTTAGTCACTGTTCCCATCTAAATTCAGGGTGTGCATATTATACACGCGTAAACACAGTATGTAAGTTGTACTAATTCATAGCCACGTGGTTAGCGTTCTTGGCTTTGGTTCAAGCGATCCCTGATGGGAGCTCCCAAAATTTTGACATTGACCCAGCATCGTGAGAACAATTGGGGAGCTACTTGAAGAGAAGAAATAGTGCGCTCCGTTCATGAAAACCAGAAACAGCAGCTTGATGCACTGACCGCATAAATAACCTGTGGCTCTAGAGCCCGCAAGGGCCTTGGTCTATCTCCCAACTGCCAGTCTCCCATAATCCTACCTACAGGTGTGGTGATCTTCAACTGAATGGGGTGACGTGTTGTCAGCACATCTAACCCCCGGCTGTTATATCAGATATCGATGACCGGGTTACACTACTCACTCGTAGCTCCCCAATTTCCTCACGATGGTAGGTTGCCACTGGTCGTATACACAGGCCGAAAACCCAGAGACTGAAGCAGACTCGAACTCATGCCATCCCGCAGTCAAAATCCAAAGCTGGGCCATGGAGGAGGACACTGACCACATATCACCCAATGAAAAACGGCCAGTCGTTTTGGCAGGCTCTGGCCCATAGAGGGCTGTTGCATCATGGAGTTTACTTTTAGTTTAGTACTAATTTGATTATTTTTATAGTATTTGTCCTTTGCACTAAATGCATTATCATCATTCACTGATTAGATGAAGAACAATAACTTAAAATTGTTTTTGGACATTTACCAAACTATTATGACCTAACAAACTACTTGGTTCATTCTATTTCAAGGATGCCTTTCGAAGACTTCCTGACCCACTTCAATGAGCTGTGCGTCTGCCGAATGATGAACACCAACGTCTTCACCCTGACGAAGACCTGGAAGGAGGAGAAGGCTCGGGGCGGCTGGACTGTCGGTATGAAAGGGACGTCTGCGGACAGAGCAGGGGGCAGCACCAATTTCCCAGAGACATTTCTCAGGAATCCTCAGGTGAGTGTTTCACTCTGCTCTTTGGTATGTATTCTTGGACTTCAGAGAGGGAGGGGAGAGGATTTGAAACACAAGTGGAGAGAATCGGTAAAAGTCAGTTTTTCATCTTGGACTGTAATAAGTAATAATAATAGTCATGGTGGCCTAGTCGCTAGGGCTGCTTGATTGCCACGTGGGAGACCCAGGTTCGATTCCCAGAGTGGGTGATCTAAGGTTGGAATTTTTCTGCCCTTGTCCCTTCATGAAGCAGCTCTGGGGCTCACCCAACCTCAAATCAATGGGTACTGGTGGTGGGGGGGGGGGGGGTGGTTGGAGCTTGTGCTGATCACATCACCTCCAAAATGGCAGAGATAGAGTATGTGTGGGCCTACCCCTACATTCCCTAAATGTGCCTTCATGACACACTGCTATGTGCACGGGAACTTTCCCCCTTTAGTAATAATAATTATCAGGGAATGGATTTATGTATAGTAAAAATGTGCTGAATATGTAAATACTATTTACAATTTTAACTCCATATTTTGTTGAAAATAACTAAAGATTTACCTTTTTAATAATATAAGGCACTACACAAGCTAAATAAAATACTGTCTTGGCATTGTAACTCTTACCGTGACTATCTTGAAGAGAAACCAGAAGTGAATCCCATACTTGTGCCACAAAATTTTACTTCTGGTGCTGCTGTCGGACACATAAGTAGTAGTAAGGGTGGGTTTAACAATGGGCTGCTTGACTTGGGACTTTTGTAACAACCAGGAGCCCTCATTCTCTATTTTTGACAACAATTGTAAACCAGAAGTTCAAGTGTTTTATAATAGCAAAAGCAAACAGTTGGGAGGTGAAAAGAAAAAACATTGTTCGAATGACAGAAAAACTTGTAATTAACTCTATTGAAGGGTATAAAAAATGTCTTGAACTTTTGTTTGTGTAACGTTGCTTTGGACTTCATCAGTTATTTGCAAAAAGATCACCCAACGCTTTCATGTCATACAGACATATAGTTACTGCACAAATATGGAAAATAGGAATTGAAGCTTTCCTGGCGACGTGATTTGAACAAGTGTTCTCGGGTTACCAGCCAGGTTAAATTGGAGTTGGCTTCCAACGTTTTGAGGGCATACATTGCTCTCATCCTCAGGGAATGTAGAAATGGAGACCAATGTAGGTTAATATACATGACTATGATGTGGCGGAGTTTGGATTCTGTCTTCCTATTGGCTGTCTTTGGATCCTGGTGTTCTCATTGGCTGGTGTCTTGTTTTTGAGGAGGAGTGGGTTCCAGGTGTGACTGAGCTGGAGTCCCACATCCTTGTTGAGATTGGTGCTTTCCCGTGATATGGCTATGGCTTCCTTTACCCATCGGTCCCAGTAACCAGCACATTTGGCTATTATTTTGGTGTCTTCAAATCAAATTCTGTGTCCCTTGGTGATGCTGTGTTCCGCAAGTCCTGACTTTTCCAGTTGGAATAATCGGATATTACGTTGATGTTCATTCCGCAGCTGCTCAATGGTGTGTCCCGTTTGGCCTATGTATAGTGTGCCACACTCGCAGGGTATTCGGTCTACTCCTGGAATACGGAGTTCCAGGTCATCTTTAACTGAACGGAGTAGGCCATTGGTTTTCAGTGACGGCCTGTGAATGGTCTTCACCCTGTGCCTGGCTAGAATTCTGCTTAACACAGCAATAGCATGCCCCCATTTGTAACAGATGAAATCTGCAACCTCCTACAAGCCTGCCTCACCCACAACTATTTCCAGACAGTTTCTTCCACCAGACAGGCCTCCTAGCAATGGACAACCCCCTTTCTGCACCCCTGTCCAACATTGTACTGGATGTGGCAGAGAAATCAATACGTGCCCAACCAGAGTTTGCACATATATTATACAGAAGATATGCTGATGACACCCTAAACATTTACAAACAGGAAGAAGACTTAAACCATCTCCTAACTGCCCTCAACAACATACACACTAACATAAATTCACTCTTGAAAGGGAAGAAAATGGCCACCTCAATTTTCTCGTCCTAAGCATTGGACGACACCAAGCCAGATTCATCACGTCCGTGTACAGGAAACCAGGTTCGGGCATGCATAACTGAAATAGGACTAAACAACGGTTACACCAAACGCCAGCTATCCATGTGGTGTGCGAAAGCAGAAGCCCAGCTCAGACACCCATGAGACACAGATAACCCGAACCAAAATCCCAAACCCAAATGGATCGCCTTTCCATACCACCCCACCAGATCAGGCAAATTATCCAAGGCCTCAAACCCTTCAACATCCAACTGGCACACAAACCTGTATCCCAAATCGGAAGAGCACTACCCAACTTCAAGAGATACTACCTACCCAAACTTGCATCCCCTGGTGTCTACATGGCCACATGCCAATGCCACAACAGCTACATTGGCAGAACCATCTGCACTGTTCGAGAACGAATTGATGAGCACTTAAAAGATGCCAAAAAATATGCACCAAAATCAGACCTTTCTCAACACCCCCACATCCATACTTCACCCAACCAGCTCTGTCATAGAAAACACCATCAAAGAAACCCATGCCATCATCAAACAGAAACCAGCGCTGAACCTGGACAATGGACAGGCACACCCTACTTGGCACCCCGTATTCAAAAAATCGAAAATTTGTGTATATGAAACACAAATATCTTTAAATAGCATAGTACATCTAGGATGTAGCAAAAAAAAAGTAAGGTATGGACCTAGAAATCCATTCCCTAGTAATTACATCTATATGGCAAGCCATTAATCACAAATAAATACTTCGTTAGCTGCCATCTCACGAGAACGAAACACACAACGATATACAGTGGAACCCCAATTTTACGTTCCCAGATTTTACATTTTTCCCCATTATACATTCAATTTTGATGGTCCCAACTTAGTAAAATGTTAAGAAATTTTCCTCGATATTACATTTTCCCGTATTTTAAGTTTTTTCAGCTTGGTCCCCTGGAAAACGTCAAATCGAGGTTTCACAGTATTCTGTGCCTTAAACCTGTGGCAAGCAAGGTTCAAGCTCGCTCAGGGAGCAAGTGAACAGCGCTCGCCGAGTACTGCTTATTTGGCTGTCAAGTAGATGAGTAATCACGTTGCTCGTTGACCGCTCAGATACTAGATGTTTGTACACAATCAAATCAATCACGAACAAGTCATTGAATTTAATACTAAAGTCAACAATTGAAAGTCATTGAACAGCGTTCCTATGGGAAATCTTAAATGGTCTGAAATTGCACATATGCACGATCAAAGAAAAATTGGACAAGTTCACATTTTACCAAAACGTGTCAGTGTGTATGGCATGAAAAGAAATAAACAAGACTAGCGATTAGTCGTAATAAAGATAATAATTTTATTTCCAAAGGATTATGTAGAGCAGTAGTGGCTGCTGCCTACTCGCACGGGCACAACCAAATAAATGTGCAATGTCGTTAATTTTTATTATATTTATTCATTGAGGGCCATTTCTTCAAAACATTAAATGTTCCCGGACCACATCACCTTCCATTTATTTCCTTACGCCAGCTCTCTGAGTATCACACCTCCAATGTACATGAACAAAATTGGAAAGTGCACACTGGTGCACACCAAAGTGACTCTGTTTTTAATGTCAAGTACAGACTGCAGAAATGATCTTATGGTTTGGATTAGTGGGCTCTTGGACTCGCTTTGCACCAAGAATTGAGACATAGTACCTATGGTCATGGGCTGTTCCCTCTTCGTCATGTAGTGTTGCAATATTTCCATTCCTTGCCATGGGACGGAGTCTAGAAATACTCACGCATCATTGCAAATTGAAAGAATTTTTTATTTCCGAAAGTGAAATTTCGATCTCACCTTACCTGGTTCTGAGCATAACATCAAAATACAAATCAGGGAAGGGCAGGAATGGAAGGGGAGACTGAAACGGGAATTGAAAACAAAATGTTGCATTGCAATAATGAGCCTTTGTTTAGGGAGAATCCAAAAATAAGTTTCCCCTGGCGACTGTGGACAGAGGTGGGAAGGAAAAGCAAAAAACGTAAATGAGAAAAGGAATAGCATACTTACTTTATTTTTCCACATAGGAACCCTGGACATTCAGATATTTGGCATACCGCTTGATAAGCTTCAAAGAACCCTCTTGGAAAAAATGAGTGTCCTGTATATGGAAGAAATGTTGCACGAAATGTGTCACTGCAGCATTGCTTCCAAAGCACCTTCCTCCGAGAGCCTTCTTCAAAGCCGGAAACAGATGGAAGTCACTAGGCGCGAGATTGGGACTGTACGGCGGATGGGTAAGGTGCTCCCAACCAAGGGTTGCAAGATGGTGTTGCGTAGCCCTTGCCGAGTGCAGTTTCGCATTGTCATCCAACAACAACACGCCAGATGTGAGAAGGCCAGGCCACCTACGTCGAATAGCCTGCTTCAATTTGGACAGGGTGTGACAGTAACGTGCAGCGTTGATGGTTCCTTGTTCCGAAAAGTCCAACAAAACACCATGGGCGTTCCAAAAAACTGTGAGAAGCACCTTACACCTGCCGAGGAAGTTGTCTTGAACTTCTTCCGGACAGGAGATGAGTGATGTTTCCACTCCATGAATGCGACCTTTGATTCGGGTGTGCTATGGTGGACCCATGTTTCATCCCCCGTCACAATCCGAAAGAGACACTCATTTCCTTCCCGGTGATAGTGCATGAGATGCTCCATATCTGCCAGACCAGGACTGAGAGGTACCTCCCCTTGTTTGCATGCACTACGCTCACGCCATCTGTTGGATCGCGGTCGTACTTCACCCACTGGTGTATGGGTGTCTGTTGTGTTCCAACATGGCCTAGTTGCCCCCATTGCTGTATGATTTCCCTGTCAAAACTGGGGGGAAACTTATTTTCGGACTTTCCCTCGTATAAAGAAAGAATGCATTTGCTGACAAGTTCCATGTGGATCTGCGAGAGAGGAAGGATGTTGTAAAACAAGAACAAAAAAACTCTGCTCAAGAAACAGAAGTTTGATGTTTTGCAGTCAATGGTGGAAAACTAGCAGACAGAGAGAATTATTATTTGTCTGTTTTTGAGAGTGGAATCAACAGGTTGCAAATATAATAGAGCTTTGATATATGCTCATTCATGGTGTGTAGCGACAAGCGTATTCAATGATGCACGGCCAGATGCAATGAGTGGAATATGTACATTGATACAGGTGCTGGAAAAATAGTTTAAAAATGTCAGCAGTTTGAATTATAAACATTTATAATGTTTTAGGAATTGGTGTCATTTAGATGCTCTGACTTGTATTAGGAAGTTTAACGAAAATTTCAAATATTCAGAGTTTAATCTTGTATTTGTCACAGAACAGTCAATCCAATTCGTTATTCAGTGCATATGAGAAACTGTAACTTGTACTATTATGTCGCACATTTGACATAATTTTTGTAATTGTGCTGGCAAGAACTATTCTGTTTCCAGCTTTAAAACGAAGTAGGTGTGGCCAATAAGTTACCGAAATTTGTATTAATGCGCGCGGACCCCACTTTCTATTCGCCAGCACTTGCCCCTCCCTCCAGCGCACGTGTTGTCTTCGGTGTCAGTATTTTCCACAACGTTTCGAAACTGGAGTGACTTTTAAAAATGTGCAAATATTAGTTTTTAAAATGAACACTGTTGTAAATACGACAGATGAAGAAAATATAATAAAATAGAGGTAAACACTTACCAACGATGTCAGTTCTCGTCAATGGTAATATGCCATGTAAGAAGAATTCACACAGCTGGCCGTTGTAGCGGAGTGGTTATCACTGCGCTACGACTCCAGGAGTCCCGAGTTTGAATCTTGGCCTGGGCATAGATGTTCTTTGTGAGTGTTATTTCATCAATTTCACCATATCATCACTTATCCTCATCCTTGCGATTAGCCTTGGCAGAAATGCGAAGTAAAATAAACCAAATGAATTATGCAATAATTTAACCAGCGTAGACAAACTCATATCCATGAAAAAAAAAAAAAAAAATCCACTTTCGTGCTGACGGCAGCAAGTACAAAATCGGCTAAAATGTGCCATCCGCGTTTTTGTTCGGCTGAATTTCCTTGCGGACCGCATAAATGCTTGTTTTTAAGACACCTGTTCAGAAGTTAACGATTCAACACAATACTCTGGATTCACCGCAATTTTGTTATCGCCACTTGTTCAAGGTTTCAAATGTAGATGTTTTGTAACACTTGCTGTTGAAGCCACATCAACATTCAATGATACTTACAACCTATAAACACTACGCAAAATCTCGAGAACCACCACACGGCAACGGAGAGGAGGGAAGGTTTTGCAGGGTCGAGGGGAGGAAAGCTATAAATAGCCGTGTGCTTGAGGGTTTTGGAAGATTCTTGACCACGAGAAGTAGTGTCTCCAACTATGTTATTTTTTCCCTTATGAATTAGATACAAGAAATGTAAAGGTCTTATTACGTACACGCGTGTTGGAACATTATTAAAACTTTGTAGTTGCGAAGTTGGCTATATAGCAATTAGATACGATAACAGCTTTGGAATCTTACCGAATTGTAACGATGTTTCTATAAAGGTCGGGTAGCAACACTGAATGGCACAGTTTGCCCATCTGTAACGCCAAAAGCTTGTGTCCCCACCCTCTACAAATTCCTTCGTGGAAGCACTTGCCAGTGTATGCATCTGGCATTTTTCTTTGACAAGCTGGGGGAATTCAGGTTCCTGAAATCTGAGCATGTTTTATGTGGGAAGTAAAGGAAAGGAAACGTAGGTGGATCATTTAATAAATGCTAAAGTAACATTCCGTACGATTTTAAGCATCACTGGTTGTATTTGCACCAAGCACTTTGGCTTTTCTCAAAGGTTTCCCTACAATCTTTTGCAGTGTTGATTTTACCTTTCTAGATAAAACGCATGAAGTTGAAAGTAGTGTGTGCGTGTTTGTGGTATATACATCAACACGTGTGTAATCTAGAGATTCCCATGTCAGTCACTGTCAGTCTAAATCATGTTTTCTGATTCTGTCTAGTCCGGTGTTTCAAGATTATAGACTTAACTTAATATTGCGAATTTGCAACACTGCACAACACAGAGTGACGGACAAGTAGCGGGAATTGCGTTAATTTGAATGAGTGAATGTCGCCGTAGGTGCTTTACTAAAGAATGGTTATGAATTCATAAGCAAGGATAAGGCTAGTAAATGCTTTGAACAGCATACAATGCTGTATTACTCTAGTTTCAAGACGGCATTGAATGGACTATCTATCAGGGTGCAAAAGGTCTGCGGAGGGACTACTGCCAGAATCCACCAATAGGGCTGCACTGGCTTTCTCTAGAACACGTGCTTTTGTTTACATCCACTTCGTAGTGGAAAAAAATGGACTTTAGTTGCATTTGATCAGGGTTTCGAGGATCATCATGACAATGACTAAATTGAATAAGTACATTAAAAATGGCAATTAACTTAAGTGTACGATGAAATGTTTGTGGCATTAAACTTGGGTTTCTGATGGGACATATCTACAGGGTGTATCAGAAGTTCCTTACCACCCCTTGTAAAGTCCGCAGTGATGTATTTTCATGGAATTTGATATGGGTGATACAAAATAGGCCTAGGGGGACACCTTTTGGAGTATGTCACGGGGATGGCTGCCATCTTGGTTTCGCCATCTTGAATTCAACTTGACACGTCCTTTCCCATTGCACAAATATTTATTGTTATTAATTATCTTTTCTCTTGTGCAAATGTTTATTGTTTTTTTTTATATCAAATTCTGTAATTTACCTATCACTGATAATGTCAGGATAGTGACTAACCTGTATATAATTATCTTGTTAAGAGCTGTTGCCATGGCAATTACGAGTGTCTTTTGTCTTGATTTGGAAGTTCAGGCTCGGTTTTTGAAATAGAGTGATCGAGTTGAATTGTAAGAAGATTAATTTGTTTGAGTGACATGGATTATATGTTAGAAATATAAGTATTTAGTTTGCAAAGAAGTAAAATAGACTTCCTTTTTCTTAGTGCAAACTTAACTTTGATTTTTATTTGGTTTGAACAACGAAGAGAGATATTACCCCATACCCTGAGAGGCATCACGTGTATGCTTTCGAGTCTTTCATGTGAACTTATTATTTGTTCTTTTAGTTAAATCATGTTCTTTTGACTAAAGAACGTGTCAATATTTTGGCGCAACAACGCGGGGCCCGAAATCTGTTGTTTCGTTAGTGGTGTTCATTTTTGTGTGTTCGTGAAGAGTAATTGATTTGTGATTGTGATGGAAATTCTGTGCTAGAAGAATATGGATAAGAAGATGTTGAGAAGTGCAAGTAAATTGTCGGCTGAGGAAAATGAATCTCCAGTGCAGTCAGTTCCAGTTACAGCAGACCTGCTTTCTTCAATACGGATTATGTTAGAGGAGAGTACAAGGGCTATGGAAACTAAAATTCAGGGAAACATTAGAGAAAGTTCCAGCAATCTGGAAGCTAAGTTTCAGGAGAATGTAGCCATGTTGGAATGCAGTTTGAACTTAAAGTTAGAGGAAAGTGGTAGAAATCTGGTGGAATCAGAAAGGCGCTTAGAAGAGAAGTTTTCACAGGGTTATTCAAAACTCACAGAATCAGCTTTGGAGATGGGACAGAGACTGGACAATTTGACTGTAAAAATGGAAGAAAATCAACAGAAGATAAAAGAAAGCATTCAAATAGAGATCGTTAACTTACGTCAGACATGTGAAGCAAACTCTCTACAAGTGGAATCAAATGTGCAAAAAGAAATTGCCCTGTTGAGAGAAGAGGTTGAACAATCTCAGGGTAACTTTCGTAAGGAAATCGCTGAAGAACAGAGCAGTTTCAGAAAGGAAGTGTTTGAAAATGTGAATCACCAGGTAACTGTTATCACAGACAAGTTAGAAGATACCATTAATCACAAAGTGGCAGAGAAACTTGCTGAGAATATAAATGAAACCGAGGGATACCGAAAAGCTGACGAAGAATGGAGGAAAACAGTTGAAACTAAACAAGACAAATTTTCCTCAGATGTTGGTCATATCTGTAGTGAAATTGTTCATATTTCTGATCAGCTGAATAGGTTACAGATCCAGACGAACTCTGATCATCCAAAAATCCACCGTGTTGATGAAGGTTCTGGAAGATCGACATTTTATCCCATCTGTTCAGATGAAGCTTCAAACCTACAAGAAAAAAGAGGTACAAGAAGATGAACGAATCCAGCTCCTCAGACAGTGAATCAACTGCTCGCAGCAGAAGAAACAGAAGAGAGCCTGCTTCACGCATGTTACACACTGGGGTAACTCCTAGAATGGCAGACATCAATTCTATGAGAAAGTTCGACGGCAATATTATCGCTACTTCAGCTGAAATATATTTAAAGGAATTGAATACAAACCTTGAAATTCTACAGATTCCTCAACATTATAGGCTTGAAATTATTCCACGTTTGTTAACTGGAAAGGCCTATCACTGGTTTTATTCGCATAAGAACGATTTCCGCACTTACTCCGATTTCTGCAGAGAGTTCAAGAAGCGTTTTGCTTCAACAGAAGCGAAAGAGAGAGAATTGGCGTCTGTGAGGACTAGGCGGTACAATAAGCAGAATGATAACAATGTGGAGGAATACGTTTGGTCTGTGTACTCTGCCTATAGGAATCTGAGTAATCATTACACCGAGCAGGAAGTAGTTAACCTAATCATCGGACAGCTACCTTTTAGAGTAAAGCAATTGTGCTTGGCTCATGCTCCGAACACCGTGGATCTCTTAGCGGATTTTGTTAAGAGATATGAGCAAGCAGAGGAACAAGATGCTTGGCGGTCTACATGGAGACGAGAAACTGGCTCTCAACAAAACAGCAGAGATGTTCAAAGAACGTCTAGAATTCGCTTAGTTCAGCAACAAAATAGGAGTAACCCAGCTGAGAGTCCATACCCTAGAAATGGAAATAATTACCGTCAACAGCGTCAGTTTAGATCACGACGAGAATATCCATCTTCCAGAGGTAATCCTTACGATAGACCGTATCCTAACAGCGGGTTTTCTTCGCCAAGTCAACAACGTTTATCTCCACCGAGAGATAGCAATAATGCTCCCGGAACTCAAATGACGAGCAGTGGCGTGCAGACAGACATTGTTGAATCATATCCCAGCGTTGAGCAACAGCGTAGTGTGGCAGTAACGAGGAATTTCTGTTGGGATACCGGATCTAATCTTGACCAGGTGCGGGATTTTACCCCTCGCCTAGCATAGAAACGTCCCCTTATGTTAGGCAGTCTCGGGTGAAACTGGGGGCAGCAAAAGACTTTTCCCATTCTGGAGATGAAGATAAGAAACTAATACTTGTAATAAATCACGAGGAAAAGGAATTTAGATGTAAATTACGGCAAGCCGTTCAGTGTAAAAATTCAGTAAGAGCCCCAGAAATTAAGGCACGTGTGGCAAATGTAGACATAACCTGTGTAGTCGACACTGCAGCGGAGGTCTCAGTGATGAGTTTAAATGTTTGGGCAAAAATAAAACAAAATTTTCCCGGGGCTACGTTGCAATCTGTACCTGAAGTTAGACTTGTTGACTTTAATGGAAAAATTCGCACTAGAGTTGTTGGCAAACGTAGTATTGTGCTGGAAATTGCTGAGAGCGCCATTCCAATGGAAATCTTCATTGTTAAGGGTTTGCCTTCAGATTTGCTTTTGGGTTACTCGTTCCTGCAAAAGTATGAAGCAGAGATCAATCTTAAACATAGAAAATTATATTTAAAGGTGGATGGAGAGTCGATTGAAAAGGAGCTAGAAGAGGATAATTCCGTAGATAAGCATATGAGCATCCGGAAATTTGAAGCTAGCTATGACAAGTGGACCACTCCTCCCGAAGATATAAAAAAGAAGATTGACTCTAGTCTGTTGCTGAGCATGGATCAAAAAGCCAAACTGTATGAAATTTTCATGGGTCATAAGAAGGTGTTTTCGGAAAGGCCTGGCACAGCCAATGACTTAGAATGTGTAATCGAATTAATGAGTAATGTTCCAGTGAGCCAGAGACCATATCCAATACCTGTAGCAAAAAGAGAAAAATTGGAAACTGTCATTGTGCCATGTAACTCGCCCTATTTAAATCCTCTTATTGTGGTAGATAAGCCAGATGGTACAGTAAGACCGTGTGTCGATTTTAGATCGCTCAACAAGCTGATTATTGTTCCAAGGAGTTCAGTTGAACCAATAGATGAAGCTATCCAGAAGTTCAAAGGTGCAAAGTACTTTACCTCTTTTGATTTAGTATCTGGGTATCTTCAGATCCCAGTTAAGCCTGAGTGTCAGCGATACACGGCGTTTTCTTACAAAGGGCGTCAATGGATGTTTGCGAAGATGCCGTTTGGTCTTGCAAATGCAGTTTCAGTGTTTGTGTCAGCGATGCACTCCAAATTTGGACCCGAAACTGATTCTTTCTTAACTCAGTACATAGATGATTTGTTAGTTTACGACAGTAATCTGCAGATGCATTTTCAGCATGTTAATTATGTTTTGTCTAGATTGAAGGAAGTCGGAATGACTGTAAAACTAAAAAAATGTGATCTGGTCAAATCCGAGATTTTATATTTAGGTCACATTATCTCAGGGGATTCTATCAGAGTAGATCCGAAAAAGAATGATGCTATTTTAAAGTTTCCTAGACCTAGATGTCGAAAGGATGTTCGAAAATTTTTAGGATTTGCTGGTTGGAGAAGGAAATATATTAACAATTTCGCTGTGAAGGTCGAGCCCCTCTGTCAGCTTCTGTTGAAAGATAAGAAATTTCAGTGGACCCATTTAGAAGATGAGGCTTTTGAGTTGATGAAACAGGAACTGATTAGTGCTCCTGCCCTGTCGCAGCCTGATTTTTCAAAGGAATTTTGTTTACAATCGGATGCTTGTGCAAAAGGATTTGGCTGTGTACTTTTCCAAATTTTTGGACCAGATATTCATGTTATCCAGTATGCCAGCCGGAAGTTACGAAACAACGAACTCCATTTCTCTACCCATGAATTAGTGTGTCTTGCGATTTTGTTTGGAATCGAACGTTTTGCAGTTTATCTTAAAGGACGAAAGTTCAAAATTTATACCGATCACAAAGGTCTGCAGTGGCTGCAGAACAGTAAGAATTGGAACAGTCGCTTGACCCGCTGGTCGCTTAAAATACAATCTTACCAATTCGAAATAGTATATATAAAGGGAAAAGATAATTTCGTTCCTGATACATTATCACGCTATCCTGTAAGATTGGACAATGAAAGAAATTTGGAGACAGAGGTGCTACATTATCACATTAATCAGCTCTGGGAGGAAGATGAAGATATGGAAGTGAGTGAATGGAAGCTCGCTCAAGCCAATGATGATTTCTGCTCTAAAACCATGTTCCGATTGAAACAACCCAGCGAAGACGATGATTTGTCTCTTACTAGATTACAAAAATCATTTAAAATTCATCATGAATTACTATTTAGATGTTACGGTGGTGAGTCACCACAATACAAGTTGTGTGTTCCTAGTTCGAAACGACAGCCATTGTTAAAATCTGTTCATGATGATTCTGGTCATTTTGGCATGGGAAAGTGTTACAGACAGTTGCAGTCGAGATACTATTGGAAAAAAATGAAAGCTGATATTTCAAATTACATACGGGATTGCCTCATATGTGCTAAGAGCAAGCCTGACAAATTAGGGATATTGAAAGAGAAGCTTCATATCAGTGGCAAGATACCTCATGAAATGCTTTCGGTTGATATTATTGGAAAGTTACCGCCTTCTTCTGGTTACTGTTATATACTTAGCCTAATTGATGCTTTCTCCAAGTTTGTTACGATTTACCCTCTGCGAAGAGCCAGTACTTCTGAGATCATCCGGATAATGAAGGAGAGGTATTTTGTTCATTATCCAATTGTGAGAGTTGTATTGTCCGATCAGGGATCCCAGTTCACTTCAAAATCTTGGAAAGATTTTAGTGAATCCTTAGGAATAAGACATGTATGTACAACGCCTTATCATCCGCAAGGAAATCCAGTTGAGAGAACTAACCAGGAAATAGTACGTATACTTCGTGTGTACTGCCAACATGACCATCAGACATGGTCCAAGCATCTATATGATGTAGCTTGGTTGCTAAATAATTCTGTGTCAGATATCACCGGCTGCTGTCCAACTGAGTTATTCTTCAGACATCCAGTTTCATCTCACGTGCTGAGAAATTTCCCATGGCCTGAGGTGAAGGAGAAGGATGAAGAATGAAAGGATAAAATTATACAGGCACAGTTAAGGGAACGATACGCTCTTCTAAGGAGGAAATTAAAACAGAAGTTGCATGCTTTGAACTTAGAGGAAGGTGATCTTGTGTTACTAAGATGTCATCGGCTCAGTTCTGCAGTCAACAAAACTATTTCCAATTTGTTCTATTTATGGACCGGCCCTTTCGTAGCTAGTCAATTAAAATATAACACTGCTCTTCTGTTGGACCCCAGAACAAGGAAAGAAGTGAAGAGGGTTAATTTTGACAACCTCAAGAAATTCAACTGTTCTCCTGAGATGAAGAGGAAAATCGTCGGTGACTGAATCCAAAATCTCCTAAACTGGTAGTTCGTCGTCGATTTTGATTTTTCTTCGGAGGGGGCAATTGACACGTCCTTTCCCATTGCACAAATATTTATTGTTATTAATTATCTTTTCTCTTGTGCAAATGTTTATTGTTTTTTTTATATCAAATTCTGTAATTTACCTATCACTGATAATGTCAGGATAGTGACTAACCTGTATATAATTATCTTGTTAAGAGCTGTTGCCATGGCAATTACGAGTGTCTTTTGTCTTGATTTGGAAGTTCGGGCTCGGTTTTTGAAATAGAGTGATCGAGTTGAATTGTAAGAAGATTAATTTGTTTGAGTGACATGGATTATATGTTAGAAATATAAGTATTTAGTTTGCAAAGAAGTAAAATAGACTTCCTTTTTCTTAGTGCAAACTTAACTTTGATTTTTATTTGGTTTGAACAACGAAGAGAGATATTACCCCATACCCTGAGAGGCATCACGTGTATGCTTTCGAGTCTTTCATGTGAACTTATTATTTGTTCTTTTAGTTAAATCATGTTCTTTTGACTAAAGAACGTGTCAAACTTTTTTATTTAAAGTGATAGGTGGGTCATGTGAAACATGACCATCGGCTAGAATTTCGTCAGGATGTCAAATCTGAAATCAGATTTCATGTAACTTCATTTGGTGAAAAGTTATTGGCAACTGAAAGTGATGTTTACCTGTTACAGAATGTGCTTCACATGTTGTCTGTGCTGGGCAATGCACATGTGCAGACGCTTCTCCCAATGTCTGTGGATACCGAGCAAGGTATCTGGTGAAATTTGCTGAAAGGCAGCCATGATACATTGTTCCAGATGACAAAGATCATGAATTTTCACACCGATACATTGTTCCAGATGACAAAGATCATGAATTTTCACACCGTACCCCATAGCCTTAACGTGTCCCCAAAGGTAGAAGTCCATTGGAGTTAGGTCTGGTGATCGAGCAGGCCATTCAACTGGCCCACGTCGACCAATCCATGTATGCCCCAGGAAATTGTTCATCCAGGTACTGACACACCTGGATGCCATAATGGGAAATGTACCATCTTCCGACATCAGAGCTGGCAGTATCTGTTCCTGTAGCATCCCCAGGTATCGTTACATATTTAAATTTCTTTGAATGAAAAAAGGACAGATTATCAGTGTTCCGCATATGCCTGCCCACTCCATAATTTTGTCTGCACCAGTCATTTTGGAGGGATGTGTCCATGCGGGGTTGTCATGCGACCAGTAGCACATGTTTTGCCTATTCACCTCCCCATTTACATAGAAGTTCACTTCATCGGAATGGAGTATCTGCATACAGTCGTTTGGATTTAGCAGTAATTGCACCATAGCCCACTCGCAAAACTGCACGCGATGATCTGGATCATCCTCGAAGAGACGTTGCTGCATTTGCACCTTGTACGGATGCCACTTGTGCCTCTGTAGCACCCTGTACACTGAACTGTGACTCATAGCACATTGCATTGCTATACGACGTGTGCTTCGCTGGGGTGATGTCGAGAAGGAGGCCAGCACTGCCGTAGCTGATGCTTCATCCGTGACTGTTCGTGGTCGTCCACTACGCAGTCTCTCCAAGACCATGAGTCTCCTCGAATTTGGTTAATAACTGTGCCACTGCAACATGTGACACAGGGTGACGTTCTGGATGACGCAGGTTGAAATCGGCAGCCACTGCATGGGCACTTCTTCCACCCCACAGTTTGACAATCTGGATGCGTTCCTCAGTTGTTAACGACTTGGTTCAGCACCTGCAACAAACAGGTAAACATCACTTTCAGTTACCAATAACTTTTCACCAAATGAAGTTACATGAAATTTGATTTCAGATTTGACATCCTGACGAAATTCTAGCCGATGGTCATGTTTCACATGACCCACCTATCACTTTAAATAAAAAAGTTGAATTCAAGATGGCGAAACCAAGATGGCAGCCATCCCCGTGACATACTCCAAAAGGTGTCCCCCTAGGCCTATTTTGTATCACCCATATCAAATTCCATGAAAATACATCACTGCGGACTTTACAAGGGGTGGCAAGGGACTTCTGATACACCCTGTACATTGAAGAAAGATAATATACATTGTTAAATCATGGTAATTGCACAAAATACTGGTGATATTATTATCCCTTACAAACCATAGCAGTTTATTGGTATAGCATTGAGGGTGATTTTGTGGGGTCGTCGAATGCTGAATTTTCTACAGGTCACGAAAAAGACCAAACAACACATCTTCTCTCATGATCAAATAAAGAAATCAATGGGGTATTTCAAATTTGTAATAAACCTTATTTTTATAAGTTTTCATGAAATATAACTATAGTCTCATTATCAGTAAAATGTGTCATAACTGGGATTGTCAGTATTAACAATAATAAATAATTAATAATTGGGTGGAGGTAACAACACTCCTTCTCGACATGAGGCTGAGGTTCAAACCCAGACCACCAGATGCCACTGATGTAGGACATATTGGAAACTCGAGAGAAGTATGATGTTGATGTATTTTCTCAGTATTAATAGTCTAAATGTAATCTGAGACACCAGAAAAACTATGTGAACACAACAAAATAATTTTATAAGAATCTAATTTCCACAAATATACAGATAGTTGTGTTTTATCGTGTTTATCTAAACTTCAATCAACATAAAATATTATAGTTTGCCATTGGTTGTTGAATATACAGTAGATTCTCCATTCTACAACCCTGGATATATTGACCCTCTCAAAGTAACGACCCATTTCCTGGGAACAGTGAAAAATTTGGAAAAGTTGAAAAATTTAAAGAAATTGGCTGAAAAATACATTTGTTGCAATCATTTTATTTGCTGTGTTGCCATTCCCTTCACGAGAGCTCTACTGCTGGCAAGTGGGTCTAATCTAAAAATAGACACCACCACACCACGCTTGAGTGATATCCTATAGCACTTGACCTCTGTCCTCCCCTCTCCCAAGTGCATGGGATGGCCGCTACTTACGCACCAGGCTTGTTTTGCCATTGTGATTTTGATACACTACCTTCTCTTTGTGCTTGTGCTAATACGACTTGGATTTGTACATTGTGTTTTGGATTTATCTTGACTTTGATTACGGCTTATTGACAACTTACGCTTTGTTATATTTTGATTTTTTTGCATTTTTGGATTTGATTTTGTGAACAATTTTTGTTGACCCATGCTATTTATTACGGATTTGTGATTTCGGGAAAAAGTTAAGAGGACATTCTTGACACTGATAAAGAACTAAGAGATCATCCAGGAAGCGGATGAAAATAAAATGACAGACAGAGATTGTGCGGCGGCATTGCATCCCAAAGTCTGCACTTTTAATGATTCTCAAAATTAAAGATGAAATCGTGAACGCAGTGCAGAGGGAAGGCCACAATGTAAAATCCAAAAATTTGAAGGGTGCGACGCATGCAATCCTGGAAAAGGCTATGCTGGAGTGGTTTGGCCAGCATAGAGTGCAAAACGTGCCTATTAATGGATCAATGATGCAGAAGAAGGCAGACGAATTTTCCCTGAAGTTAGAGATAGACAACTTTAAATGTTCAAGCGGGTGGCTGGAGCGTTTGAAAGTGTATCACGGAATATCCAAACACAAAGTCATTGGTGAAAGTGCATCGGTTGATCCGCAATTGGTGAGTAAGTGGCTGCCGATGCTCCAAAACATCCTCAGCCTCAAGATGTGTACAATGCTGACGAGCTGGGGGTATTCTACAACCTGATGCCAGATCGCACTCTTGCCGTGAAAGGGGATAAGTGCAAGGATGCGAAGAGGAGTAAAGAGCGTCTCACCATCCTTCTGTGCTGCAACATGGATGGCAGCGAGAAAAGGAAGCCCTTCATGATTGGAAAGTTAAAGAAACCCCGAGATTTCAAGGGTAACATCCTGCCTTGTGATTACGACTTCAATATGAAGGCATGGATGACCTCAGGGGTGTTTATGAGGAGCCTTCAACTCGGGGATGGGTGTGGCAAACAGGAAAGTCACGCTCTTAGTCAAGAATTGCCCTGCAAATCCTTTTCTCTACAATATCCGGAACATCGAGCTGGGTTTCCTGCTCAAGAACACCACCAGCATGCTTCAGCCTCTGGACCAGGGGATAATCCAAAAGGTGAAAGTGAAGTACCGTGAAATGCTTGTGCGTGGTGTGGAAACTTGACATGGGCCAGGAGGTCAAGAAGTGGGACGTGTTCAGGGCCATGGGAGGAATTGTCGCCATTTGGAGGGCTGTGAGGCCTGAAGTGATCACAAACTGGTTCTGACATTCCCACTTTGTCCCACCAGTTGGCGAAGAGTGTGCCTTCCGCTGCTGCCAAAGACTTCGACAGCCTGCCACCAGTGGATGCCGAGACCCAGCCAGGCCCCTTCACGAAACCGCAGTCTGCCCAATTGACAGCTCCTACATCTGTCCCCCTGACTTTCTCTCATCCGTGCAACGAAGAAACTTGGCAGAGTTTGGCCCCAGGCTGCATGTAGGAGGAGTACATAACAGCGGACAATGACATTGCTGTCTGAGGCACCCTCAATGACACCAATATAGTCAGAGGGCAGCAGGAGTCTAGCGATGAAGAGGGGGAGGAAGAAATGGAAGATGAGCCTGAAGATGTCCCCACAATGAAAGATATTCTGAAAGCAGGGGATGTGGATGCAAGCATACTTAAGAACCGGGGTGCTAGTGAAGAGATGTGGTCAGACTTTTTATAAAGTGAAAGACTGTAGAACAATCTAAGAAGAAACAGACATCAATAATGGACTTCTTCAGGAAGTAGTGGGAAGGGGGGAATCAGTGAATTTTGTCAAGGACAAACTGACAACTGACGAAGATTGCCTATGGGGTCAATCCATATGAAGTGGTAAAACATGGTTGTTTGACCATTTTTAAAAAGTTTATTTTTTTGTGTGGTGTTAGCCTCATATGTTGACAGTTCAGAACCACTGTTATTTTATTTTTACTATCACCGATTTGAAGATGGCAGGCATTTCTTTATGATGGCGCGCATAATTTTCTCCATTCGTAAGTATCAGCGGCAACTTTTTTATCTCAGCTCTGGTAAGTCCTACAACAATGAGACAAAATATGTGATGTTAAGCACATTATAGGCTACAATTATATTTGTGTAATTTTCTAAATATTATTCCTTCATAATAAATTTTAAGGTCAAAATTGTGTATTTTAATCTCTCAAAATGACATTTTTGGATTTTTTTAGGGGAAGACAGTTTTTTTGACACTTGAATTTTTTTTGTGCAAGAACCTGTGTACCAATAGTTTGTGTCAAAATTATTTGAAGCTTGAGACTTTAATCCTTTTTTTTCTACATGGTCATATACATGTACTTTTTTTTAAAAAAATTCCAAATTCAGGGTTAAATATCTCTGGTGGGCAGCTGTTTAAAAATCTGAAATTTGTACACAATACAGTACTCCCAGTACTCCATGATAAGTAACTTCAGTAAAAATTTTGAGTTTGATATTCAATTGGTTTATGTGAGATACAAAACTCGTGAAAAATTCAATATTTTGCATTAAATATGGTATGCCTAATTTCATTTCTTATTAACATTTTGTGTTAAAATTCTGCAAACTGTAATTTGGAATGTCAATCAACAACATTACAATCCTGAAATGGCTCTGCAATAAAGTTTATATACGAGGGTGTGCTGAAAAGTAAAGCTTCCTAGGTTTTTATTTTTTTGTTACCTTGTAAACTCATTTTGGATTTTGAGTAACCATACATTGCACTTATAAGACTTTCCCGCTTCTCCATTGAAGGTTTCAAACTTCTATCACCAGAGGGTGCTGAACTATAGCGAGGAAAATGGCAGCATGTAACCATGCAATGTCGAAGGAGTGCCTGAAGTAGCGTGCTGTGATCGAGTTTCTAACCGCAGAAAATGTGCTACAAATTGACACTCATCTGAGACTGAAGGCATTTTATGGGGATGAATGCGTAGACATCAGTACTGTGCGATCTTGTGCTTTTCATGCTCGTAAAGAAAACACCAGCTGAAGAACTCTCAGCATATGTGAGAGAATTGAGTGGAAGGCCGTGTATTGTAACTGATGGAGGTCATTGGAATCTTGTTCAGCAGGGGTTTTCTTTAAGAGTATGAAAAGCTCAAGGTTGCACAGTACTGATGTCTACGTATTCATCCCAACAAAATGCCTTCAGTCTCGGATGAATGTCAATTTGTAGCACATTTTCTGCTGTTAGAAACTCTATCACAGCACGCTACTTTACTCGTTCCATCGACATTGCATGGTTACATGCTGCGATTTTCCTCGCTATAGTTCAGTACCCCCTGGTGATAGAAGTTTGAAATCTTCAATGGAGAAGCGGGAAAGTCTTATCTTTCTCCCCTTCTCTACCGTTGTGCGTGGCACTGCTCCAAAGATTCACAGTTCAGAGTGTAACTAGACTAGGAGAAAGTACTTGAAAAATCATATGTAGAGTTCAACAATATGAGAATGAGAGACAACAGTGATAACTTCTGAGGTAACCCGGTCCTATAACGGCTGGGGGTTTGACATGCTGACCACACGTCACCCCGTTACCAGTTGAAGATCTCCACACCTGTAGATAGGATTGTGGGACGGAGGCTGGCAGTCGGGAGATCGGCCTAGGCCCTTCAAAGACTGTCGAACCACGGATTATTAAATAATGCAAATATTTGCAAGCAGGTCATTTTAATATTGTCAAAATAAGACAATTAAAATTGTATATTCTATCCATTTACAGCACATGGACTACTTTAAAATTTTACAAACTATTAAAAATGTTGTTTAAATGTAGCACATATGAACAAAAAACATTTAAATGTGCGCACACAGCAAGTGAAAGTGCTCGCACCCATTCAAGCTTTACTCGCTACGGGGCAAATTTTAGTAGCAAGCTTGTCATCATTGGTATCAAATTAAAGATAATTTTATACTCCACAACTTTTGTTTGG
This sequence comes from Lepisma saccharinum, assembly GCF_977018435.1. Taxonomy (NCBI): domain Eukaryota; kingdom Metazoa; phylum Arthropoda; class Insecta; order Zygentoma; family Lepismatidae; genus Lepisma; species Lepisma saccharinum. The sequence goes on from NW_028143049.1 coordinate 184,010, forward strand.
ATAATTTTCCAATATTATCATTCGTATCGAAAACACAGTGCCAAAAAGAAAAAAAAGTAAGTATAAAAATTTATATTTTTTTCATTTTGTCTTAAAATTACTCAAAAACCAAAACCATTGGGAATATTTAAAACATGAAGAGGACCAAATTTATAGAGAGTAATGTTGGCACTGAAATTAAAAAAGGAATGTTCAGATATGTCCAATAGTTTGAGAGGGACGTTTTCCTAAAACACTGCATATTGAATGTTCAAGGGGGCATAGGGGGAAGCTACGGGGGGAGGGAAAATACATATCTTATGATGGTCTAACAGTACACCAAAAAATTCAGATTTCCCCTAATTATTTCCGACAACCCCCCATTTTTTGCCTTCGTTTCCTGGACTATTAGTGTTGTACTTGTCACCAACGACGTGAGAACACTGGTGCAACTTACCTTAGTAGCTTAGTTGAACATGAAGGCTCTGGTTGAAATACTTGGTTCCTTCCCCACCCCCCTTTTTTTTCATCTGTGAAGTCCGTTGAGGTCCATGTGATTGTTCACCCACAATTCTGGTAGTCCAACTTGTATTACAACTTAAATAAAAACACACAGATATATTATGACTAAAATTTATTGAAATAACGCACGCGTGTATGTAGCTTAAGACAAAATCAGATAAAACACTTTTTGAACTGGTTACACCTAGAGATGCATGAGCCTAATTTTCTGTTACGCGAAGCATATCTTTCTCCCGATCGTCTTACCGAAAAACTGCAACCGCTCAGTCAGGAAAAGTATTACTTCTTTTCACTGACTCAATGGTACCAGCTACTATAATTTTTAAATACCAGAAAGTTGATAAATTATGTATATATTTAAACAGTGACATATTGAAAAGTACATTCATCTGGCACAGTGAATTTTGGTAAGTGATTGCAACAATGCAAACTGCAACGTGTAATCTTCACTCTACAAAAATTTAAACAAATAAACAATGGCTTTCGAAATAACGAGAGGAAAGGATTGCATGTGCCAAAAACATGAAGCTAAGAATAAATATAAGAAATTAAAATTAAATTTGGCTTCACTTAACTGATTGAAATTAAGCGTTGTAAAGAATGGCGTAATTTTTTGTATATTATAAAAATTGCTTAAACTTGCCACTATTTATACTTCTAGAAATCGGTGTATATAAAGTTAAAGATGACTAAGGTGGCCATATTGGGAAATTTATAAATTTGGCTGAAGACATGAATATACTATTTATGAACTTATATATAAAATATATTAACTGCAAAATAAGTGAAACTATGTCTACTAATAACAAAATTACATATATACATGAGAGAATATACTATCCATTATATAATATTTGTTAAATAATATGACACAATGCAGTAATTGCCAACTCGGGGTCGTTACATACCTAGCCATTGATTGTTAATTACTACATAGAAACAGCCATGGAAAGATAATGTCATGGCTATTTGTGTAGGTAAGTCACAGCGAAATCTAAGCTGCAGCTGTTTTTAAAGCTGAATATTTGGCTTTTTGTTACTGAATTACATAATGGGGCTTGCTTTTCTTTTCTGCCTTTCCTGACAATTTCAATGAACTACACATTTAACCTTTAGGTGCCAGATCGTCTATCGAGACACTTTGTTAAGGTTGTAGTTTTTACATTATAACTTCGCTACTTTTGGCTAGAATTCAGATTTTCTTTTCTCATATTGTTGTTAACACATGTACAGAAATGTTTGTTGCACGTTTTTTTTTTTTTCATGAAAATGGCAGGAAAAAGGAACTTCTTTTTTGAATCTTTTCTCAAGTGAAAAATTTTGTCGACACAGGAAGGCTGGCTTTGTTGTTCTAAAGCAATGCATTTCCCTCACCCCTGCAAACTGCATTCGAAGGAAGTTTGTTTATTGGTACCCGAGGTCAAAAAAAATGTTTACAGTTCGTTTTTTCAGGGGGGTGGGGGAAAACTCCAATTTTTTTTTAAAAAAAAAGATTTTGTGGGATTCCCCCTCCATATATGCTGGGAGGAATTTTATATTTTATATCGTCTGAATCTGTGATTCATTCAGCATACAATGGTATATCTTTCATCTCTCTAGGGCAATTAGCCTCTGAGCTACAGTCATTTCAAGGTGACGCTGTATTTTGAAGCTTGAATCATTGGCATGCTGACCACTCCTTTTGGGGGTACAACTTGCGTTACATTGGTCATACGATAATAATGCAAATATTTTTGTGTTCCTTGCATGCCAGCGATAATTTCATGTGCATGTGTACACTGTCATGTACTTTTTCTTGTGGGGAGGGGGAAATCCCGATTTTTCCCGAAATTTTGGAATTTTGGGGGTTCTCCCCCCACCATATATACGCCGAATTTGCATAAATTTTATATAGTCTGAATATCTGGTTAATTCCGCGTACATCATTCATCTCTCTAGGGAAATTAGCTTCTGATCTACACTCATTTAATTAAAACTCTGCATTTTGCTCAAAATCTTCTCGGGCAGGAAGTTACCTGTGAATATGGCCTTGGGCTTCTAAAGGTTAATTACAACCTGAATGTTTTGTATTTGCAGTACTTATTTGACATCAGAACGCATGAAGAGGACTTCGTTGTTCAGCTCTTGCAGTGGGACGTAAAGGATCAGCAGCATGTTGGAGTTCAGAATCTTGTAATTGGCTTCTCTATTTTGAAGGTGAGTTACATAAGAGCTTTACCAATTCTAGTTACTAACATCCAACTTGTATTTGGTAAAATCAAAGTTTTCATTTTGAGAAAATATTTATTTTCTTCATTTCAATAAACTGTTTTCTCTTATACTCTGATGGTGGGATTCAACCCCAGACTTTAGTGTTATATTTATTTCATTAGGTTTGTGTTGTTCTTGGCTTCTCTTGGTTACTTTTTCTCCCCCTCCCCTTCTAGCTAGCTAGCAGATAATTAAGTAATCAAAAGGAATTATTGTGCTTGAGTTTCCAATCTTTACTGGGTAACCAAAGAAGTTTAGCTTCCCCATATTCTTTTCTTCCACCTCCTCTCTTCCCACTGTGTTCCAGTCAGTTTTCTCACACTCGTCACAACCTTATCTTACTATTGACATTCGAGAAATACTTTGTTTTTCTTTAGGTATAGACCAGCCACAGGCAGTAGGATGTGAAGAACTGACAAGACTAAGGATTTCAATTTTTTGTGGTGTATTTGTTATTTGGCAGCACGTTTCTACCACTCTTGCCTAATTGCAATGATGAGGATGAATGATAAGATGAAATTGAAGGACTCTGGTGTAAACATGGTGACATTTTGGTCACTTTTGAGTTACAAAGTAAAATGTGCCATCCTTCAATTTTCGAGTGAAATTGCCATGTTATACAATTTGCATTGGACTCAGTGAAGCTTTCTGAAAAAGGTAAACTCAACACAAAAACAATTTATGTACAGTATAGCTTCTAATAACCTTTTTTTCTTAATGAACGTCACTTACCACCCGAGCCCTTCAATTGATGATGGGACATTCACAACACCTATACCCAGACCAATATTCGAATCTCTGAATTTCAGTGTGTAAAATAGAAAGTTGACCACTTAATGTGCACTGGGTCAGATTAGGCTCTTTTACCTTGCTATTTTATGCTTTATATCGTATTTACGTGTATAATGCACACCCTAGTGATAGGGAAAAATGACAAACAATTATCTCTTGTATATAATGCAGATCAACAGTGAATGACATCATACCTATTCAATGAGTCACTTGTTGCTATGTGGACCAAGATGAGAATATCCTCTTGTGTATACAATAAGTCACCAACCCATGCTACCTCCCCCCCTCTCCCTCCACTGTGTTTAGCATCCCAAAGCTGTGCCTCTCTTTAACCACCCTATTTATTCTGTAATAGTAGAAAGTGAGATCAAAATTATGTTATGTATTTGCAGTGCTCAGGAAGTTATTTTCTATTATATCTCATCCAACAATAACACTGATACGCATTCCATGTGACAGGTGCATGCTCGAATTTCACCAGAATGGCACTGCTTTTCTTGGTGTTGCATTACAAAATTAAAAATTGTGGGACATTGCCTTTAAACTTTTATGCATGGTTTTGCTCATTTTCTCTTTACTTTTTCTTAAAAGAAAAACTAATGTAACATTTGTTGGAGGCACATTCAGGGCCTTCAAACTAGCAGTTAGCAGAAAAAGGTTTATTCCATTATGGCATTTACACACTCCATACATGCCATATTATTTGGCCAATAATACCGTTAACGAGCTAAGGTTCTGTCCCAGGGCTAGACCTTGGAGACATGTAACACCTTAGCCCTACCAAATTTCACCCTCTGTAGTTGAGGGAGGATCCATTGACCAATGGGTGACGAATCAGAGGTAGAGAAGGTAATTAACGTAACAAAAATTGAATAGTTAATTGACTGAGTTTTATTTAGTAAGCACTCCAATAGAATAATAAAAGGGAGAAGTTAGGGGCGATAGGATTATCACCATAAAGAGGCAGGTACTTATCTTGGGATCACCTGGATGCTGGAACAGTTGGCTGGGTGCTGGTCCCGCTAACTGGCCTGAGGTGTCTGTCCTCTGGACAGGCCCCGGCTTGGGCCCCACAGTTTCTGGCAGCCCTGTAGTCTATTCTCCGCATGCGGCACTGTCGTGCTCTTGTGACCCGGCCTCTTGATGTTCTGGTTGGTTTCTCCTCCTGAGGCAGTTTGATAACCTCTTTTATAGTGCTCTTGGGAGTTGGGTAATAGCTGGGATAGGTTGCCAGGTATGGCCAGCAACGATACATTTTAATTATTATTTTTCCCTTTTCTTATCTTTTCTTTCATCCAAAGTACAATAAAAATCAGAACATTCCTTCATTTTGTGATGAGATTATTTCAACCGCATTGCACATTAGTGTCATCATCTTGAATGGAATACTGTTGCTATATTCAGAAACTACAGAATTTAAGCTTTACGAGGGTCACTATTTATATTTTGAGCCTTGGCAACACTGATTGAAGTTAGGCGCGATTTGACGTTTGCACGGAATCGTCTGGCATTATTGACCATAACGTACTTCAAATGTTTTGTCAATGATTTGTGTTGTTTATGTTGCCTTGGAGATTGTGCGACAACAATAAAATGGAATTAACTCGTGAACATTTTCGTGCGATGATTTTTTACGATTTTTGACGTGGATTATCAAGACAAGAGTGCATCGATCAACTTACTTCCACATTTGGCGATGAAGCCCCATCCTTTGCCACTGTGAAACGCTGGTATAACGAATTTAATTGTGGCCGCCATTCGCTCACCGACGAGATTCGCGAAGGTCGTTCAAAATCAGTTGTTGTTCAAGAAAACATTGATGCTGTGCAAAACCTAATACTGCAAGATCATCATGTGACATACTGTGAGATTGAGGCAACCATAGGCATTAGTTCCACCAGCATATATAAAATATTACATGATCATTTAGCTGTGAGAAAGGTATATTCTCGTTGGATCCCACACAATTTGACAAAAACTCAAAAAGACGCTCGCGTCAATTGGTGCAAACAAATGCTCAATAAATACAATCGTGGTGCTTCAAAAGACGTATATAAGATTGTAACAGGTGACGAATCTTGGATATATGCATATGAGCCGGAACGTAAACAGCAGTCGACTGTATGGGTGTCTCAAGATGAACCCAATCCAACAAATGTTGTTCGCGCTCGAAGCACATCGAAACAAATGGTCGCCTGTTTTTTCGGGAAAACTGGTCATGTGGCAACTGTGCCTTTAGAGGAACGTAGAACGGTCAACTCTGAATGGTACACAACAATTTGTTTGCCAGAGGTCTTCAATCAAATACGGACAACAAACAAATGCCGTCGGATCATTCTTCATCAAGACAATGCCAGCTGTCACACATCTCGTCTAACAACCGACTTTATGAACAGTCAAAAAATCGAATTGATGGGACATCCGCCATACAGTCCTAATTTGGCACCCAATGACTTCTTCTTGTTCCCGAATGTCAAGAATAAATTGCGTGGACAACGATTTTCGTCGGCGGAAGATGCCGTTGATGCGTTCAAAAACCATATTATGGAGGTGTCTCAAGAAGATTGGAAAAACTGCTTTGACAAATGGTTCAAACGAATGCAAAAGTGTATTGACCATAAAGGAGAATACTTCGAAAAACAATAAAGCAGTTTTCAATGCCAAATTCCTGTTTTTTCATTGTTAGGCTCAAAATATAAATAGTGACCCTCATACAACGATATATAACATGATAGGGTTCTGTAAACATGAAAAGTCAATGCAAGTGTCACAAAATCATGGAACATCCCTATACTGTCTCATGTTGGCTGTCCAAATTATTCCATGCATAATACACACCACAGTTTTTGGGGGCAAAATTTTTGGAAAAAATTGTGCATTATAAATGAGTAAATGCGGTATTTTAGAATTACTGTACTTAAATTCTTCAGCAAGTATCAGTGTTATCACACTATTGTTATTAAAACAGAAGAGTATAATGCCTCTAATCATCCTCACCTTTTAAAGTACCTGAACAACATCACATGTTATCTTCACAAGAATTGTATTAATCTAGGAAGAATGTAAAGTAGCTTTATTTGTTAGCATGGATCAATTCAAAACACTTGTGGTGTAAGGGGTGATCTTTTTGAAAGAGACTCAATTGTCAACCTCTTCCATGTAGTACACTGGCCTCATCAAGTACTTCTTTACCCTCCCCCTCCTGAACTGAGCACCGGCAAACGAAAAACCACGGTTAAGGTCTCAAGCCAGCCAACACTGATTGGAGCAACAGATACACTTCCTTATTGCACTACTGTAAGTTCACGTCCTTGAGTCGAACACTCCTCGATATTGAGAGCAAATGAAAAAGGAAGCTGTTTTCTTTTTCTTTTTACTTACATTTGATGACCTGTAATAAGGAGCAAGTCAATACGCTTGCTTTACTTGAGAGCGATATCAATGAAATTATCATGTGTGCGAATGCGTAAGCATGGTCTGTTGTGTGTGCGCGAGGGGGATGGGGTAGGGGGCAGAGGGACACGCACGCGTTCATCGAAATTTAAGACACACTTGTCAAACTCTTGACCCACACTGCTGACTTGCGTGGTGGAGTGGTAAGCAGAGCACACTACGTTGCCAAGGACCCGGGTTCAATTCCCAGCCACCTGGGAATGTGTGTTCTTTAGGAGTGTCCCTTCATCAATTTCACCATATCATCACTCATCTTAATCTTCATGATAGCCCAAAGTGTCAGAAAGGCAAAGAAAACAACCAATCAGTCTTAATCCCCACCGACCATTTTCTAATACGTAGCACCAAAATAGTCTTGAAATAAATCCCCCCCGCTTTTTCTTAAACATAACTCAGATCTTCTAATGGCTGTTAATATATTTTTAAAAACAGAAAAAAGAAATCATGAATGATTTCCCGTTTACGTGCATTTCATGATGAAAAATTTGCAAAATGTTTATCAAACAATTAACATGCAGGCCTCCCCGATGTTGTAGTGGTAATATCGTCCCTTGCAAACGAGGAGTTCAGTTTCGATACCCGGTGGAGGCACATAGTGTCGGGTCCCACTTTAATCTGTACGTCCAGCCCCGATTAGTCTGTCAGCATAAGAAGTAGACTTAAACAACATTCAAACAAACAAATTTAGCTCCTGTAATTATTAAAATTAATATGTGGCTAAATTTGCCATTATTAGGAACATTTTAAAATTTCATATAAATAAAGTAACACTAATAATGGAATAGAATGCAATCCAACATAACTAATTTTGATTTAATTTCTTTATTTATCGTAAAATAAATTTAATCAGCCAGTCAATACCTTCTTATATTTCTGAAAAGAAAAGAGAGAGCCTAAAATATCCAACAGTCCTCCGTGGGCTTTGGACTCCGACTGCAGGACAGTATGCGTTTGAGACTGCCTGGATTCAGTCTCTGGGTTCTCGGCCTGTGTATATGGCAGGTGGCAAAAACACAGTTAGACACATTTGTCACTGTCCCATAGAAATCCTAACAGATCCTCCCACAGATACACGTAGATTCATGCCCCATGTTGTATTTGTAAAGCCGCACTTCTTTTCCTAGTATGGTGATATTACAGTGAAATGATCCTGTATTAAACTGTAGATCAGTCGAAATTAGTAGATCTGCATGAAGTTGTTTTCAGGTAAACAAAAAATGGTGTTATACTGGATGTATTGTTGCTGGCACGCATGAATAAAATCAGAACACATTCACAGGTGGGCACACGCAAAATGAAATTTATATATGTGAACATATCTGCAACTGCATCACTAATGTATTTGTATTATAGAATCACTTTTCTACCACTTGGTGGCTAACGCGATGATCAGGTTAGATAATAATTAGGTGAAATTGATGAAGGGAACTAAAAACATCCATGTGCAGGCCGTGAATCGAACCCGGGAACTTCGGTGGCAAGATCGAAAATCAACTACATAATGCCTTCCGCTCTCGAAGGGAAGTCCATGCTCCTCAGTGAATATCAGCAAATCTAAACACCCCCTCCTCCTGTTGGCTGTGTCGATCGTGATCATTCAAGGTCTTGTTTGAATAGAGTTCAAGCGATAAGTAGGTGGTCAGTGTAGGTGGAAATGAGGCCTCGGACATGTTTTCTTACTAGCCAGGACTGCATTGCATAGCACGGCATTATCAGATTAGATTTCTGAGGTGACTGGATAATAAAAATAATAGAAATATGTGGCTAAAAGTAAAAAATATCTTCATTCAAAATGACAGACTGACCCACACTTTTTTTATTTTCAAACACAGATCAAATATTTTGCACAGTTTCTTCATAACACTATGGAAGGTAGTGTTTACGTAACATGGGTGACGCAAATTGTATGTATTGTTACAGGAATTGTTTTGAGAACCAGCACTGCAACAAATGTTCTACTTAAATCTAAATAATATTGCAAACACCTTCATTTGAACATGTTGGAGTTCCTATTAGCACTTGTTGTGAATGCAATGTAAAGCTGAATGAATTTCCTGAAGAATTCGGGGTTACTTGAGGATGCTCTGTGTGAATTGCCGTGCCACATGGTTGACAAAACAACACCAGCAGTAGTGACTGGTATGTTGTTGTGTCCTGAATAGGATAGTAATTGATAGAGGCACATATTTTTAGTAAATAAAAAAGCAAAATTTCGGTACAAAAACTGAGTCCAATTCGGGTTCAAGAGCGGTAAATAAAATAAAATATCGGTGTTATAGCGGTGAAAAATTGGATGAAAAGTGGTATATAAAAAGACATTTTGGTTTTAAAATTGTGAATATAAGTCTAAATTTGATTTAAATACTACACTTATTCCACAGAATTAACATTTCACTTCTAATAGCACATTTATGTAGTTATCAGAGTATTAAGTTTATTTCCGTGTAAAGGAGTCCATTTTTGCTTCTCCAATATTAACAGCAGAATTAATCAATTTTCCAGGAATTGCATAACTCTCAGGATAATTCAGACCTCAGAAGGTGCCGCGTCGGTGAATAAACCCTAAATTTCGTGTTTAAGAGTTAATTTCGCTTTTTGCAGTTCATTTTGCATTATTTCGTGGCAAAACATGGTCACAAAATGCATCTCACACCTTTCAAAAACATGAAAAATTAACACTACAATGTGTTTTTTCAAATTTCGTTTTTTCGTCAAAAACGAAATATGCATGCCCCTAGTAATTGACCACATTTTTGCTATTTTATGCATGAACTCCAAAACATGTATTTACACAAATAATCTGGAAGCTTTTTTTTGTCTGGAATGTCTAAAATATGTACATTTTATGTTCTTTCTCTATAAGTATGAATTTATGTGCTAGAAGTAAAATTATGCATTTTTAAGTGAAATAAGACTTTGCAGGTTATAGTCTGCATTCCTACTGAGTGTGACCAACTTCTGAAGCAACAAAAATATATTCTTTTACCTAAGAATGTGCTCCCTACTTAACACCATTCATCATCTTCATGATGAGGCAAAAGTGTCAGAAAAGAGAAGTAAAATAAATAAATCAATCAAAACTCATTTGATGATGCAGCTAATTCTTAACTGTAGCACAATATCTAACTGCAAAATAATATAATACAGTCATTTTTGGTGGTTTTTATTTTTCCCACGGTGTTTTTTCCTGGTTTCCCAGAACTTTTTTGAAGTCACTCTACACTTCTAAAAAATGTATAGTTTGAGTCCTTGTTTCCTCGTAGGGAACCCATAAAAACCACTAACTATAACTATTACATTATTTTGAATCTACAAAAAGTGGTTATGCTAACCTTTAAGAAGAACATAGACAATAACTACCTTTATGGTTAACAAGATATTCCTCCCTTCTTCCTAGGTGTACGGAAACCTCAAGTACAGGCTTCACAAGCTGAGAGAGAATTGCCCAATCTTGGTCTCAACAGACCACATTCGTACAAGAGAGCTCTACTATGAAGGCACTTTGGGCAAAGGAAGGTACCTCATTATCCCCACCACATTCAAGCCAGAGGAAACTGGGGAGTTCTTGGTCAGGATTTTCACAACCAATGGAATTCACTTACGGTAAGTTTGGTATTACATTGATATGATATTATTTATTTCATTCCGTTGATCATTGTATAGTGGTTGTTTTTCATACATGGTATGGAACATGTCAGTACATTAGATGACATTACAGTTAATAATTACGTATTTTCAAAATAGGTACAAGTATGAAGTTATTATAAATAACATTTAAAAACCATGATTACATTATAATTGATTTGATTAAGGATTCAATTGGAGTTCTTGTTCTTGCTAATGTTAGTTACAAGGTACATTTACATTATTTTTATATGAGGTAGCTGATTATATTGTTTTTGTCACTTGGAAGGTTATTGACACAGTGAACAGCCATGTATTTTGATCCTTTCTCAAATAATGTGGTGTTGTTTGATGGTATTGAGAGGTTGCTGCCATTCCTTGTATAATATTTATGTGAGGAGTTCTTACATTTGAAAGAATCGTTTAAGTATGTATGAAGTATATACAAGCATGGTGAGGGTAATATGTCTTAAGTTTTTAAACAGTTTTCCACAGGGTGTATTTCTCTTAGCTCCTGCTATTATTCCAACAATTTTCTTTTGCAGCACAAAAATTTTATTACTATTAGTGGAATTTCTCCAGAAGATTATAAAAAAAGGTAAAGAGCTCCCCTGTGCATAGCACCACGCCATGAAGGCATATAGGGGGTGTGGGGGTAACGCCCCAGACTTTCTTGATCCGGTCGTGAGTGGGGGTGATGTGATCAGCATCATGCCCCGGACCGCCTTTACCCCCCAGGGTTTCCCCCAGGTACCCACGTTATTCGACGCTGCGTGGGTGCCTGGACCGCTTCCATCGTTAGAAAAGTTCCCGGATTTGAACCGGCCGGGGATCGAACCCGGGACCTTTAGCATGGTAGTCGGACGCATTACCGACTGAGCCACCGTGGCTATTACCGTATGCTAATCAAGATTGAAACATGATGAAATATTGTATTTTCAATGTTTCTAAGTTTGATATTGATTTCAGTGTACTAATGGCAAATATAATTTTGTCTAGTTTTGCGGAAAGGTGATCTATGTGTGGGTCCCATTTTAAGCTTTCGTGAATCCATACTCCCAGGAATTTGACTGTTTTAACGTGATTTACCTAATGTAACATTTGGCATTTATAATAGCCTAATGGAATTGCAAATATGAGAATTTTGATTGTGAAATTGTGAAAAATCCTGATGTGATGGGGTAAAATGGATGTCATGGGCATGATCAGCAATCAAAATACTTCCAGAATCATCTATTGGTTTGTAAACAATCGAAATTTCCTTTGTTTGAATTTATTTTTTTGCTTTCTGTAATAGGCGTAATGCAAAGGTGAATGAGAATTTTGATTGTGAAATTGTGAAAAATTCTCACGTGATGGGGAAAAAATGGGTCATTTCCGTGATCAGCACTCAAAATACTTTCAGAATCACCTATTGATTTGAAATCATGTATTTTTTTTTTAAAAAAAAATGCAGGGTGGTGTAAGTATTATATGGTAGGTTCACTTGTTTCTTTCCTAAATATGTCTTAACATCGAAATTTCGGGCACATAAATTACTGGCACCTGTCAGCCATTTTTTAAAAAATAATTAAATATATGTGCATATAGTATAAGTAATATATAGTTATTCAGTTTACCAGAGTTATGCTTGAAAGTATGTATACATTTAATACAAACACTTTGCTGATTGTTGCCATATTTCCTCAATATTTCACTGCATTTTGCATTCATCTTTAGCATACAAAGCTAGTTAATAATGGTAGTATTTTTTTGTACAGTACCCAACGTAGAGTTGCAAGAAAGTTTTTTGGGGTTAAAAATTGGAATTTTGTCATTTTTTTCTTTTCTTTTTACAAATTGTGGCTAACCAGTTTCTCTTGGATCAGTTATGATGGAGCAGCCAAGAAATATATATTGGCCATAGTGGTAACATTGTTGTCATGTAATCAAGAGGTACCAGGTTTGATCCGCAGTGGAGATATTTTGCATACTGATTCAGATTCCATTTTAAAGCTGTAGGCCCAGTCCTGATTAGCCATTTGAGCTTAAATGAACTTAAAACTAACTTCCTCGTGTTTGTGCCATTGCACAGTGGTCCAGATGCATGGAAAACCTGGTCAAAATTCATTTTTTGGTCTGTCACCTCAGAATGCAGATTTTTTCCACATATTCATATCATTTTAGGGAAGGAACACAATATTGGACAGTATTACGATATTTTAATGCCAATTGCACTCATAATACAGTAAACACGACTTATGCATTGTTCAACGTATTTACAATTTCCATCTTGATCGGTTTCAACATCAGCCAGTGACAGGAGGGGACGTTTAAGGAAGTCCAATGCATCGTTTTGAAGCATCTATCTCTGACAGCTCTGTGGAGATGGCTGGATTTAAGGAGTCGAAGGATTACATGCATCATCTTCTCCGTCACCCCCCCGAGAATTGGTCCAAGTATGATGTTAAGGATAATACTTCTTGATATGCTTGTTTCTAGCATCTTGAGCAGCCGAAATAATGGACAAGTATCTTGTGAATGGAATCTGCCATGTTGATAGAGCAAGAAGTGCAGCTCAATTTTCTCCTTGGTTCCCATCTCAAATTTCACCACATGTAGGCCCAGCCCATACGATAGTGCCTATTGGATATAGGCCTATAGGATAGTGCCTAAGTGCATATAACACTTCTGTGAGAATCGTGGTTTCCTTTTTTAATTGAAGCCTGATCAGCTAGCAAAATTTGTCATTGCAGGTCAAAAAGTTTGTCAAATAGCAACTTTTCCTAGTTTCTTACATTCAAAGTTGCGCAAGGGAAGTGAAGAAAATGTCTGTGTCTTGAAATCCCTCTTTCTTGACCCTCTGCTTATATTGAAATTGCCCAGATGTCCATCCCAACCCAACTTAAGAAGAGTGAAGTTCTCGCGTATCCAATTGCATTTTAAGACTTTTTTTAAAAGAGGCAAGAACGAGTAAAAACTATTTTTGGATACTGAAACTAGAAACATTATTCTAACATAAGATGGTTTAATCTTAACTTAAGCTTGTTTGAGTCATTTTGTAACTCAACGAGAAGTATGAAAAAAAATATCTGTGGCTAACTTGAGTTCCGGCATATTAACAATTTAATAATTGATTAAACCAAATGACAAAAGTATCTCCTTATAATTAAAGCTTAAAACTAACAAAAAATAAGTTTCAAACCGCAATTGGCATCCGATAAATGTTTATAAAGACACAAAACTAACTACATGGAAAAGTTCTTTCTGCAACAAACAAACATCATAGCCACACTTCAGCTAGCCAACTGAGGGCGACACTTATTGTGTAACATCAGATAGTTTTCAATAGAATGGACCTTTTACTCTAGAATTATAAGGGTACCAAACCTACTTTCGCAATTTCAATTTTGAGATTTTGGCCAGGTTTTGCTGTCACTTGGACCACTGTGCATTGATGTCATAAAAAATGAAGCAAATGTTAATATTAAACTATTAGATGCTAAAGGCCAATTGAAAACTTTACTATTCATAATATGCATGCAGAACTACATGCGTATTTACCCCATTTAATGCTGAAGATCAACATGCTACTACAAGGAAGATTTAGAGCTCAAAGTAACGTATAATTGAAAGTACTGTTGTTGGAAAATGGCAGATTTTTTTTTTAATATTCTATATATATATCTCATATATTTATAAAAATGAGCCTCATTGATGGCATAAAGTAATGCTGTCACCTTGTAGTCAAGAGGTTCCAGGTTCAATCCCTGGCTCAGGTCCCATTTTAAGCTGTAGGTTTCTATCCCAATTTGCATATCTGAACATAAAGTGGACTTAAACAATTTTACTGAAAAGAAGCTAGTTTACATATATTTATGCACTTTTTATCCATTTGTGTTCAATATCAAATACAGAATGTATATTTTGTTGTTTCTCTCCAGAGAGCTTAAGAAGGACATTCCCTCAAGGTCAGGCCTGAGGTGCGTGTGCCCTTCCTACACCTGTGTCACACTCGTCAAGGTGAAAGCAGCTGAGGGCCTCCCGAGGAGTGATAGGCATGGTGGTGAGTACTTCTTCTCTTTTATATGTAATATTGGTTGATACTCATAACGCACCTGCATTTCAGTAAGATTATTTTTAACATGCATAGTGTCTTCAAATACGAACCACTTAGAGCCAGTAGTGACACTGACATGTGGAATCCATAGTTTCGGGTTGCTAAGATGAATACTGACTCTCCCAATGCCGTTCAACTTTAAGACACCCTGTCACCCCTAGGGGTGGGGCTGGGAAGGGGGTGACATGTAAAACGACCTATATTAGTGTGGAATCCATAGTTTTCGGGGTCGCTAAGATGAATAGTGACACTCCCAATGCCGTTCAACTCAAAGTTCATTTTACACTATAGTTAGAATTCATTATATTTCTGTCTAATAGAAGATTGGGATAAATACCTGGGCAACACTGGTTAATCAGCTAGTAAGAGTAATAAATAGTAATAAAAGAAATTTATAATATTTGAATGCTTACATGTTTTTATTATCTATGAGGTAATGATTTGTCAGTTTAGGTAATGTTTCTTTTTACATCACCACAGGTTACTGATGTCTAATTTAATTCAATTTATTTCCAGTGTGTTATCTTAGGATGTCTCGGATGTTAATGTTGTCTCCTTGTTTATAAAGGGGCCAAGGTAGGGATGGGACCGATTAATCGGTACTCTATCCTTATCGGCCGATATAGACATATCGGTGTATCGGCAAAATTACCGATTATTTTACCGATCCGATATATCGATAAATATCTGATAATTTAGTGCAAAATTCTGCTATTTTGTTGTATTTTTTATGGATATTCTCCATGCCCTACTTTCAAAAAAGTAAATGTCTAAATATGTAACTTCTTTTGCACTGCAGTCACCTGGAAACACATTTATTAAGGAGATCAATGAACATTTCAGGTTCCTCAAGGACCATTTCTAATTTTATATCGGATCTGTAGAATATCTGTTACCGGTACTTTATCGGTATCAGTCAAAATTTCATATCGACCCATTCCTAGGCCAAGGGTTCAATGCCTGGTGAGGCACAGTAGTTTGTATCCCACTTTAAACTGTAGGTCCAGTCCAAATTAGCCTATCTGTGCATAAAGCATTCACTGTTAGCCCTTTAAACGAGGTAGTTTTACAGAGGTAGTGTTTTATTCCAATCTGTTTGAAAAAATATTAATTATATAAAAAAAAAAATGTAACTGCCAGTTTATAATTTTTATAATTTCCAGGTGGATTTAAGTTGCAATATTACAAATTCAGAGAAAATGTTGAAATGTTGGCAAGCACAAAGTAATCTACTAACTCCTTCACTCAATACCAGTCACTGGCAGACTGTTCTGAGTTTTGGTGACAACTCCATTCTCCACTTTCCCCCATGTTCGTAATCAAACTTCCTGCCCTTACCACCACCCTCATCCCCACCCTCACCCCACATAAGCGATTCCAGAAATACATTTGTAACAATGTGTATCTACAGCGTCCCAGAAGTTAAGCTATTCACAAGCAACGTACCTTCGCGAGATATAACTTCACCCTTAATAATAAACTAACCATAGCAATAACAAAAGTTGGTGAGTCATACATAGTCCGTAAAGTAGTGGCCCACATTAAAATCAATGTTCCAATGAAAAATGTTCATAGTTCCACGTGCACTGAAGGATCACTGCAATTAGGAACACCTACCTAATAATTTGTTCATCCACCTTTTTGGCATTCAGACGTAGGAAAACAGATTCCACAAGGTGGCAAACATCATCCATGTTCATCTCGACCCATACCCACTGCCGCACATCTCGCATCTCATTCAAGTATATCCTAGACATGTTCAATGTAGTCAAGTGAGTTTGGGGGCAACCTGTGTGGAGAATTCATTGTCACGTTCCTCCAATCACTTCATAGTGATCCAAGCCTGGTGACAGGAAATGATTTCTAGTTCCATACCTATTTCTTTTGCTACATCCAGGACGTATGCTATTTAGAGATCTGTGCTTTTCATGTACACAGCACCCCCACTGTAATTCTAAAGGACCTAAAATGCCAAAATTAGCCAAAAGTTCCTAGAAATGCCTAAAAGCACTGTTCCTACCTGAAAAACACCCTGTATACCTTTTGTATACACTTGAAAATAACTTTTACTAAGAACAACCCTTAATTTACACCCAAAGGCTTGGGACCTTGAACAAATCAGAGGCAAAAAGAAGCAATTCAACAGCAAAAGGTGTCAGTGTAATTGACCTTCTTGTGTAAATTTCCATCTTCAGCTTGCATCACGAAATTGGAAAAATGTGGAGTGACGCGTAGTTGAACACTGTACTCAGGGAATCAGAGACCATAGCTGTTTTGGAATGGAATTCTTGCTACAAGACCGTTCAGTAGCAGTAGTTAAAACAAGGGAATGGCGTTATTTGTAGTCTCCCAACAGCGTAAGAGCTTGGGTAGATATGAGGAACATGCTCATCAGATTTGCTATTTCGAGCACTTGCTTCAAATGATAAAGTTTTTCTATTGGACAAATTGTATCTTTTTTACAATCAAAGAATGGAATTCATTGCACTGAAAATCTTTTTTGTATACAAATTGCACCTATAAATAGTTCTCATAAAATTATTATTAATCAATAATCATAAGTATTGATTTATTACAGGCACCTAAAAGTATTGAAATGGAGTTTGTAGTGTGTATCCCTCTTTTTTAAGCACCTAATAATCCTTTCTCTGTAGATGACATAGTGCATTGTCCTGTTGAAACAACACCATTATCAGAAAATACCTCCTGTAGATATGGGTCAGTTAACAGCTTCCTGTAGCATTCACTGTTGAACTTAGAGTAGCATACGTCCTGGATGTAGCAAACGAAATAGGTATGGAACTAGAGTAAACATTTTTTTCTGAGGGAAGGGATGAAGCTGTGAGGGGAAGGGGGTGAGTAACACTGCCATCTTGGAAAGCGCTACAGTTACAGCTGATACAATGAGGAAGTAGTGTTCGTTATAGTGCATAATTTCTTACATTACGGTGACATTATGAGTAGACAATTAATAAGAAGCCATGCTTCTGTGCGCACCTTTCAGATGCAGCAACAGAAGTGGCAAGAAATGATAAAAAAGAAGAAAAATATAATTAGATTACGTTCCACGTGTAAACATGCTTACAACATATTTACATTTATTATACGCCACATATTTCTGTTGTGATTTTATTAGTGGTATGTGGAAAATTTAAAAATCGGATACATCTGAATAGCAAAAACCATTTGCAGGTTACCTAAAGATAACTTGTGGGAATGTTTATACATGTGCAAAATAAACTATATTGCGAATTTTGTGGGACGTAAATTCATTGAACAAACTGAGACACTTCAGACATGCGACAAGAGACATGTGTCTCTTGTAAACCAACCATCGGAAATAAATGAGAGCTTTGAACCAAAGCGACATGCAAAGCTGCCTCAGCTGCAAGACAGGCCAGGCCTCATAAGCCTGCATTGGTGAAATCCTCAAAGCGGCACCTATTGCTTGTTGCTTCGGTGTGAAATATCTCTATTCAGACCGAAGTGACAAGCAACACATGCCGCTTGGAAGCAAACCCCTCAGTAATCAATGCAACCTTTTCAACTAAAGCGACACTGCAAGCTGCATGTGTTACTTGGACTGGTCCTTTTTCCCAATAACTTATATTGTGTCACCTCAAAGTCTGTTGGTAGTGCATGCACGGTGGATGCTTGCTTTTAGAAAGAATTCACGTGGAAACAACATGTATAGCTTGAGGATTTCACTAATTGAAGGCAGGCTTGTACAGCCTATCATGCCTTTCAACAGTGTGAAACATTGCTGTTGATTGGCTCGTTCCCAAGTGGTATGTGTCGCGTGAGCCACTGTGAATTCACACCAGAGTGGCAAGCGATAAGCGACATAGGTGCCTTCAGTCAAAAGCAAAACATTCATGAACAACACACCAAAGCGACATCATGAATGATATTGGAGAATCGACCCAGTCCGAGTAACATACTAGCGACAAGTGACATGTGCAGCTTGTTGTGTCGATTCTGTTCAAAAAGTTGCATTATTTTCTGAGAGTCTGTTGCCAAGAGACATGTGTCGCCTGTCGCTTTGGTCTGAAAGCTCCCTTAGAGTAAATGGCTTTTGTCGCCTGATTCTTCTGTCTGAAATCTTCCTACAACTCGACTTAGACTTACTTATTAAAGTGGCATAAATCGAGTTAAACCTCTTTACACATCTGACATTTTTATATTAATAATGTTTTGTGATGCATTTAAGAGTGTAATAGTTATAATGCAACTCCTATTTTGATTACGTTGCTATTTCATTAAACTTATCCTGGTGTACTTACAAGATATAATAGAGCATCACAATGATAAATGAACACACCTCATCAAATAAGTGTCTAGATCTATTTGTTTTTTCATAAAAATTAATTGTTAAGAACTGTGTTTTATTGTTTGTGATGATCTAAACCTAAACATAACAAGCAGCCTTATTTTACCCGATGAAATTCCCTCTCTGAATGTTAACAAATGGATGCAACAGGCTGGTGGCTCTTCCCAACAGGGCACGTGCCACAAGCTATTTTGGCTTCAGCTGAAGTCGCACACGCTCTCTCTCTCTATTCCTTCTATACTCTAACTCTTGAAGCACTGTTGTATGATGACTAATGGTCCTCAAGTATGCAGAACAATACTCCCCAGACCTGTACACTGCTACCCCAGTAATGCAATGAGAATTCAACTTCATGCTGCTTTTGTCATCTGCACGGTTCAGCATAAAACTAACTGAACTTGCCACTCCAGGCCCCGTCTTCAATGTGTCCATGGTTCATTATCTTTCCTTGTCCCATGTGAAGCCAGTTTGCAACAATGTAGAGTCAGCAGGGGCACTTTGGATGGTCTGCAGCTGTTGTCCAAGTCGATGGAAGGTATGTTGCATGGTCGTTGTGGACATTTGTCATACACTTGCCTCTTGGATCAACCACACGTGACCAGCTGGTGTGTAATCTTTATCTGGGTGTCTGTGCATGGTTCATCCAGTCCCCGTACACCCTTGATATCGTGATATGGGAACGGTGAACAAGTGGTTGTTTTAGAGATACTAGCAACATACTTCCAGGCTCCCAACCATATGCCCATGGTTGATTTTACTTACGTCACTATGTTTACCCTTAATGGATGGACACCTGTTGCCTTTTGGGCACAGAGGAGAGGCCAACAGGGTGAACATGAAAAATCAAAATATCATGCCAGGTGCTCCTAATGCAGTGATTGTTCAGTGTATAAGACAAATATCATTAATAAATGTGTAAGATTCGGATGTGTTTCTTCAGAAAACAAATGTTCTCTTGAACATACTGTAGTTTTCACTATTCAGAGCTAAGTTATTCATCCTTTCTTCTTTCTGCACATATTCTTGTTCAGTTATATTAAGTAGCAACTTCCTACCTAACAAATAACCCTCCCATTACTGCCCTTGTAAAATCCTTACTTCTGTCCAGCTCCAGGTTGCATAAATCCTCTTGTTAGCTCTAATTTTAACAAAGAGGTCCCCTTTTTCACAAACTTGGCTCAGAAAAGAAAAGTGCATTTTATTTTATACTCCAGATACTTTTACTGTTGATATGGGAGGATCCGTATTGTCCCAGTCCTAGTTTTTAGTTTTCAAAAGCACTGTGAAGATCACCCAAAGAAAAGTAACTCTTGTATTTCGTTTTCAGCATGCGACCCATTTTGCATTGTAAAGTGTGAAGGAGCGACTGCCCAGTCCAGCGTAGTGAAGAACAGTTTGGACCCAGTGTGGAATGCAACGTTTGTGTTCTACAGGAAGAAGTTGAATAAACCCATCCTTGTTCAGGTAATGCTACTGATTCGTTGAACTTTTTGTGTTTTTGATGATGATGAAGAATTGTGAATTCACAAAATGATGAAGAAACCACCACAATAAAATGACAATGCTTGACCCAGAATTTGAACCTAGGACCCCTAGCTACATAGCACAGTATCCTAGCCACTCCACGTGGAGTCTAGCTGCTAATTTTCCCTTCCTTGACAAAATAATACAATCACTCTTCTTTTGAAATCTTCTGGCAATGTTTTGTTCTTGTTTCCCGGAACTTTTCCATGTTTACGGTACTGAGATAAGCATAAACAACCTAACATAGATAGTCTGTACTCTTCGTAGTGCTTGAAAAAGTTCAGAGAAAGTAGAGTAAAACACCACCAGAAGAATAAAAGTTGATTTTAAAATAAGATTTATTATTACATTATTTTTGCTAATTTATTGCAAAATTGGCATTAAGCATAATGTCACATACTTAGTACTAGGAATATACCAATATGATGCAGGGTGTTTCGCTTGCTCTCAGCCCCTAATTTTTGCTTATAAAAAATCTAACTAATGGTCGTAATGTAATGAGATTTGCTACGGACACGCCTTGGGGATGTCACAGCGAGGGTTGGAAGTGGTCACTTAATGACTCTCTTCACTTTGTTGGGAGGTTGCAATTGTTGCACAGCAGTAACACAATATGCTTACAGCTTTGCTTATTTGGTGGCTCGTTGACATGTGCCTGTGGAAACTCCCATTTCCTGCGAGAGTCTACGCAACTGCTTCTTTGATGAGGCCAGCAATCTGTTTTTCACTTTGTGCCCCATTGCTTCAGACAGTTTTTGATGTACTCCTTCATACACATCCAACAATGTTCCTTCACCAAACATTGAATTGAAGACTGCAGGTGGTTTCGCAACCCCAAAATGTGTAATAAATTGTTGCTGGCATGCCTTTATGGACTCCATTTTGGAGCATTTAACTGCAGAATTGTCCAGATGCACATGCATGCCCATGAAAGGACTAGAGAGACTGTGGCGCCATCTCCAATGACATCACCATGCTTCTCATACACCAAGCTTTGTCTGTAGCAAATTTCATTACATTATGACCAATAGTTTTATTTTTATAAGCAAAAATGGGGTGCTGAGAGCAAAACACACTGTATTATGCTAGTCTCATAGAAAATTGGAAAAGGAAATGGAAAAACGTGAATGATTTCTTCACCTCTTAATGTATGTGTATGGTGGCTTTAATAGGCTGTGCTTTAAGTAAAGGTTTCAGAAATATACTGTGGTAAGCTATTTATAAAAACACAGTGAAGTCTATTATACTTTTGTGGAGGACAGAAGAAAAGAAACACATGTCTGAGAGAACATATTATTGAAAGTTAGTTAAAATTATAAAACTAGGTCCACAAAACAAAGGTATCATATTTACCACCCAAGTTTTCAGAATTCCATTAATCTGTTTTAAATCACTAATGTATTTACACAAAATCACAAGGTCTAGACAGTGATGTCATCAAGGGGTAAAAGGGGGGGGGGGGCATGCCCTTCGGTTGACTATCCATCCCCAGCAAGTTAGAAAAACTTTTTGCCCAAATAAGCATATTTTTTTTAGATGTAAGTATGTTCAATGTTCCCCCCCCCCCAAAATAAAGAATTCTCACCCCTTCCATTATTTTGCATGGTCACTGTCTAGGGAGAACAACTGAAGGATCGAGAAAATATATTCAAAAGCTGTATATCAAAAATATAAAAATGATTTTATGTTTATTCTCCATCTGGACTGTAAACAGCATCACACATGTTGAATATACTCGGAGAATGAAATGAAAACCTTAAAAGTCCAATAAAAATTGTATGCAGCTCAAATTTACATGAGGTATCAACAGCTATTTGTTGTTTACAAAATGACCTCAAGGCTGCAACGCTAATCAAGTGAGCTTCAAAACTTCATTTTTGTTATTTTAAAGATGGTACCTCCTCTACACACTTGCATGCACCAGTTAAGAGGAATTGTTTCAGCATAAAACGTACAGAAATTTCTCGGTAAATGAAAATTCAGTATCCCTGTACATGCTTACCACACCAGCAAGTTTACTAATGGAGGAGAAAGTTCAACATTAGCCTCAGTGTGGACCCCAAAGACTTATTCTTCTTAAAGTATACAGGCACTAACTCAAAGTTGAAAATGTGTATATGTAGAGCAGCAAACTTGTGCAATCCTAGATACAGAAATCTACTAGATAAGAAATAAAAACAAATGAAGGTTTTCATTTGACTCTGCCTTGTAGCTGCTGATTTTGGTTTGTGTTGAGCCTTTTTTGTATACTTCATAAACATCGTTCATAAGTGAAGCAACTTGTTGGATTCAAATTCTTCATTCCTTCATGCTGCCTTAAGTATGACATAACATTCTCTAACCCCTCCACCACATAAGTAAATTGTACAGCCTGGATTTCAGCCTCTTCCAAATCGCTTAAGTTTTCGTCTTCATTGGTTTCTTGGTTTTCATTAATGATCTGATGTATGGTCTGGATATCTAGTAAAAACTGATAAAGGTGTCTTGCTCATTCACTTGACACACAAGCTTTTGGTTTCAAGTCTTCCCCCTCGGTCATTTTCGTATTCACAAACCACAATTTCTGGAGCATCTTGCACAAACCTACCTTTTTGAAACAATCTGAAAATTGTTTTGCTTTCACTGCATTCTATGCCTTTGTAATGAAGTGTAAAGCTTGTTCAAGGAGAAAATAAAATGTCAAATTTAGCATGAATTGGGACTCCTAATAGCACAAAAAATTATTAAGTTGTACAATATTTTTCAGGAATGACCTGACAAATGTGGGTTTGAAGCTCTTTCTCCTTGTAACTACTTCCAATCTCTCACATTTTACGCCTTTCGTGTATAGAATGTTAAAACAATCCTAAAATATACTTGGTTGTGAAATAACCCTTTTGTGAGTCAAGACCTGCCAAGCAGCTTTTTGTTGGATGGCATGAGATTGAATTGAGTTCAATCGCCACTGTTTTTTGCCTTGTCCTCACGATGCTCGGTTAATAATGAAATTGTGGAACCACCATTGATTTAACTCATGAGCAGTGGCATGCCCAAGGGAGGGTTAGTGAGGGCCATAACCCCTTCCTTCATCACAGTATTCCTGATAAAAGAATGTCAAAGGCAGGAAAATATGGCAAAATGAGGACTGACTACTAAAAAAAGTATCCTGGGTGCTCCACTGCTCATGATTGAAGCTTATTCATTTTGAAGTGCTGGAATTAAGCATTGAATCTGAATTGGTTCAAAATGATGTTGGCGAATACCTCAGCATTAGTAAATTTCTTTCTTCATCACATCGCTATTTAAAAGCTTTTGAAATTTGTTCTGTAATTAATATTTTGAGATTACATCTCTTGTTTTCACATGTAAAATGTTTCTTTTGTCACAGGTCTTCAGTAAAAATGTTGTTTTACGAAACAAATTCTTGGGCCAGGCCAAGTTCCCTGCCCCAATCAATCACGAACCAACGCTCATCCGCGCCGAGCTCTTTGGAAGAGGAGACAAAAAAGAGGAGAGGATGGCGGGAGTCATAGAAGTGGAAGTGATGAGCGACGATGATCTGTTTTCAGTGTGATATTACATGTAATTGCGTTCAGATGCTTTCTATTTTGATACATGTAAGGGTGGTCTGTTTTAATCCTATTTTAATGTTGTGATAAGTATCTGCTACAAGGTCTGTGATAAATACGAACAAATTCTTATAGTACTAATGATAGTTACCTCTAGTGTTCCAATAGAACCTAGTGCTGTCCTAAGAATCTCTTGGATACTATGAAGTGATAATCTTGATTATCACATTCCAATTTTCCTCATACATTTACGTTGATGTATTTTTTAATGAAAGAGAAGTGTAAAGTGCA
Source organism: Lepisma saccharinum (assembly GCF_977018435.1). Lineage (NCBI taxonomy): Eukaryota > Metazoa > Arthropoda > Insecta > Zygentoma > Lepismatidae > Lepisma > Lepisma saccharinum. The sequence goes on from NW_028143049.1 coordinate 208,422, forward strand.
CAGGTACTTATTATTGCAATTTGGTTAGTTCTAGTCAAAGAGGATGCCATATTAGCTTTTTTTATTGGGTAGGCTTAGTGCATTCACTCCAGAGCACAAGCATGTATCAAGCAGATACTGATTTGCTGTTGAATCCATGACAATTTGAAACATGAACAGTTAGATTTATGAACGCAAGCATGGGATTGTGATAATTTTTCCTATCTAATCAAACCTTTATAAATAAACAAAGTTTATTTCATTCATGGTTTGCCTATCCATGAAATGCAAGAGTTCCTTTACCATCACAACCTCCAAGTAAATAACATTTTATTAGTCATATCATTCCTGATTGTGTCTGTGCATATTTTGAAGCTTTCCCTTTGTACTGTCCACAATTTGTTTCTGAGGGAATGCTACAGTTATGTTCATTACTGTATGCTAGCTGAACATTAGATGACTGAAAACAAATGTGTTCATCATTGAAAAGTAATCTCCTGATATAAAAAATGTAGGCGTGAATGCACTGAATATCTGAAGTAGCTTTATATATGTTAATTGTAGACTTCATCAAAGCACAAATGGTCATGACATTTTTATTTTTAATTTTGAATATCTTAGTGGCTTTAAAGAAATCTTTTTATACATAAATTTTTCATTTTACATGTTTTATGCAAGTTTTACTAATGGTAAGAGATGTAATGATTTACAAGAAATGTAGAATTCATAAACTTTTACTGTCCTGAATTATAGCTTTAAACAGATGTTGGTCTCATATCTACTTAGGAGACAATTAAAGTTGCAGCAGAGTTATTTTAAAAATATTTATAATTCATTATTTGTAATCCTTTATTTTAGTAGTCCCTGCTATGATACTGTTATGTAAATGGAGGAAAACCTCAATTGTATTTGTAAGGGACATATGGCTAACAAATTTATAATGCATAGAAATATTTAACGTGTCGTTATATTCAGTTTGAGAGAATGTGTGTATAATGTAAAATTGCTGTGCCTCTGGAAAATTAATGAGCAAGGATTCTTGATTGTCTGTGTGACAGTTTTCAAAGTGATATATTTTTCATGAATGAAGTTATCAGAACTGTAAAAAAAAACTAAATATTTTTATATTCTTTTTCAATGAAAATGCATTGATATTCTTACTCAGAAGTTGCTTGTGTACATTTCTCTTATCTTCCACTCTAATAAATAATTATAATAAATCAAAACTTCCAGTTATCTGAAGTGAAGATACGCTTCAAATTGTGCAATAGCATGAGGAACAGTGCAATCATTTAAGAGATATAAAGTAAAATATATTTGATTGAAATTTTGTCTTAGTAAATGAAACTACAGATTTAGAAATTATTGAGAAATCAGTGTACATGCATTGTGCCTTCATATTTAAGATAAATATGGAGTAAAAAGTTTCAGACTATTATAAGAAATATTGATTTTGCTTATGTGCAATTTGACTAGTTCATAATTGCCACATTTACCCATTCTGTGTAAGTTTCCAAAAATCAAAGATAGCCATAGGTCAGGAGGGAAGTGAGAACTGGGAGTCATATTTTACAGATATTTTTTGTTGGTTACACAAATGCTCGCATGGCTTTTGCTTTGTACCTAAGGAAAGAAAAACTATCACTAACGATGCTTTCAGAGACTTAGATTTTATAATGTGATCAACCAGTGACTTCAAGAAATTAGAAAACAAAAACAGTACAAGTACTTCACTGGTCCTACGTATGATCCAAATTAAAATATGTTCTTACTCTAGAAGGGAATTAACGGTATAATAGAATGTTCCCTGGACATTAGGTCAGTCACAAATTGAAAAATTAAAAATAGTTATATTGTAATTTAGTATTCTAACATTCGGAGTATAAGTTATATAAAAATTAAAGATGATGAACAATTTTATATACTAAAAACTATTAAGATTACTGAAATGATATTTTAAGCAAGTATTACACCAGTAACCAGTGCCTGAAGTGGAAAATGTTAGCTGGGAGGTGATTGGTCTAGCCTTAGCTGGGGTAGAGGGGGGCTTGCAAACATTTTGCTAGCTGGGGGATTCCCCCACATACCCCCTCACTTTGAGCACTGCCAGTAACATTCTAAATACTCCCAATATCACTGAAATTTGCTTCATGTTGATTATTCGTTGATTCACTGAAAGAAACTGATGTTACTATGAAAGATGTTTACTGCAGTGTGTTGTGTAAAAAGGGATTGGCATTTGTTACAAATTGTCACATTGATAGGTAAATAATCTTTGATATTTGTAATTAAATGAAAATGATATGCCAGAAAAGTGATACACTGGGACACTGATAAAAGAAAACAATTACAAAATTAGCTATTGCCTCTTAGTTTTTGGTTTCAAGAAATATCTGGTAACTTCAACCAACAGTGTAACTTGGAGCCTAACTTATGGGGGTGGGGAAGTTGGGCAGTGAATGAACCTTGGATCCCAGGAGGTTAACAAAAACTTATAATTTTTAATAAACCTGGGAAAGTAAATAAAACTGGAAAGTTATGCCTATAACTTCAACACTTTCTGTATAAAAATGCATTGAGGAACAGTGTAGTACTGCTTATGTATCTATTTAGAACACACATGCTTTGGATTGAAACAGAGGTCTCTAGTTTCTCAGACCTCTTGAATTCATCACACACTTTATTTCCCCTGGTCCCACACCCACCCAAGAGTGGCTGAGAGTTACATGGTATATCTACAAGTTCAGGGAAATGTACTGTGTTTCTGGAAAAGATCAACATTTTTTGGAGTAGTGCACTAAAAAGTACATTCATGAACAAAGAAAAAATTGACAAACACGAAATTTTAATTTTTTTCCAGCCAAACTATACTTAATTTTCTTATACGGAGTATTATGGGTAGTTAGAGAAGAAATTGCATATTAAATGCTCCAGAAAAAGGGGTCATGTTTTGCACTATTTTCAAGTAGAAATCTACTACAGTATGCGACTATTGGCATATATCACTTTCTTATTGCAATTTTTGCATTGCGTTTAGTTGATATTAGGATTAAAAGATATGCTACTAAAGTTTACTATAATTATGTATTATTTATTCCATAATATTTGATTAAATTCTTTGTTTGCCATTAGTCAATATGGGGAAAGTATTAAGTAAAAGCTCACCACTTATGCCTCTTTCGAAAGTCTATTTCTATTCAGTTTCCCTTCTTGCCATTACTTTTAGCATGTGAAGTGAATATTCTAAAAGCTTGGTTAAATGGAATTCCAAGTGTTGTGTTTAGCTAAAATGTGACCTTCTTACAGTCATGTTTAAATACATGAATTGCGCTAATGACTTGGTCTGGAAACTTTTTTCCCTGGGCTGGTAAACCTGGAAAAGTCTGGTAATTTTGTTTTTACAAACTTGTCGACAGCCTGTTACATAGTTACATGAAAAAGCAAGAGAATATTGATAACCTGATGGTTTCAGGTCTGAGTAAAAATGGATATTGTTAGCAATATGTTAGCAATAATCCTTGGGTTAAATGATGCTAGTGATCGAGTGACTGGCTGCTAGTATCGCTGTTAAACACTGTGCCTTCCACTCTGCGAGAAGTTCGAGGAAATGATGTATCATGCATACCAAGCTTTAAGCAATCTTAAAGAATTAAATATTTTTGTAATTTGTAAGGTATAATTTAAGTCAAGGGCTCTTTCTTCTTAGTTTATAAATGTTGTTTCAAAACAAACACTACTTTGTAAATAATAACTTGGTCCCATTGGTGGTATTTGCCTTTACAAAGTGCCTTGTGTTCTTAAGTTGAAAGTAGGTGTATAATTCACATTTGTCTGCAATGAGAAATTAAGACAATGTTAACTGGTTAAGACATGTTGGAGTTGGAAAGAAAAGTCTTGAAGATATATAGACTACTCAATAGTTCACATCTAGTTTTCATCTTCATGATTTCTTTTCATGTGCCTTGATGTAATATGGGGAATTTTCTGGTTCAGCTTGAATATTTTTGTGTAAAATTGTGATTTAATGTGAAAGGTTTTAAACATAATGGTTATTACTGAAGTCTCTCTGAACTTTTGAGTGTACTGTGGCCCCTTGTGGGCTGTTACCATAAAATGAGGATTAGAGAAGTTGATGAATATGCATGATATATAAGGAATCATCATGATTTTCTAGGCATTCACTTACACTCCAGATCATATTACAAAGATGTATTTGTTATACTGAATGTTCAATATATTCCAGTGTTTTGGAGAATTTATCTGACTCCAGCTTCATTGATTTTGATATGTAAAGGGTGGCCCATAAGTCACAATGGGGTTTGAACAGCTAATAACCTTTTTGTTTGTTAAGTAGTTTTATCCATTTTTTGTTACAACAAAGTTAAAAGCTGGGAAATGTTTTACATTATGCATGGAAAAACACATCCTTTAAATGACGTGAGTTGTTGGTCTCGCAAAGATGTTTTCTTTCTTGGCATGTTCCATGACAGCTGTTAGTGTCGCTGGCTGTAGTGCTCTAATTTTGTATGGATATTCTACTTCAGTTTGTGGATGGTGTGGGGCTTATTAACATACACCTGTCTTTCAAATAACCCCACAAGAAATCAGGAGCCATCAGGTCACGAAATGGTATTTCATAATTTGTTTGGAATAAGTTTGTTATTGTGTGCGTGAATTTTCTAAATAAAACTCCACAATTTTGATTCGCTGTGCAGTTGTGAATTTTTCCATGATAAATCATCTCACTGTGGGCTATGATTTCTTAAATATATATATATATATATATATATCTCATCACCTCCCCCACCCTCCTGATCCCCACAGCGGCAGGCGAGTTCACCCCTCACCCTAAGGGCACCTGCCACTCATCCAACCTAATTTACACCCTCATCTGTCAAATCTGCGGCAACTTCTACATAGGCGAAACCTCCACCCCCTTGAACCTAAGGATTAATAATCACCGTTCCTCCACCCAAAACTCCGATTTCACTGTTGCCATCCACACCAACAGCCATAACACCACCTTCAATAACTGCTTTCTTGTTGCCATCATCCATCTTTTACCCCCCCCCCCCCTCTCTGACACGATCTTTCCGCAGGCGCTGGGAAAGGGCCTACATAACAGGCATGCACACCACTATACCCCCCGGACTCAACCTAGCCAACCAGTAACCCTTTCCTCTCCTCCCCAAAATTACCCACCCACCTTACAGTAAACACTGGTGAAAGTACTTCTCGTCATCTATCAACTGTTTCTGGCAACACTGATCGTAGAGACGCTACGGTCAGTATTCTGTGCCTCTTCTCTTAGTAACGCCGATCTTTCTTCTTCAACTTGAAAATGCGACATAGATCGCAAAATATAGAATAATTTCTCTTCGTGTGGTAAGTGTTTACTGTCTCCTTCATCATTAGTGTTTATCCGCCCTTCTGGCACCTTTTCTGATCCTATTCCTGTGTTTTTGTTCCTTTTTGGATATGAACCCTTTTGTGTACAACTCACGCCAACTCTCCCGACTCCGGTCACTCATTATTTCCTTCACCAAATCTGTTTGTCATACACGTTTCTTACATTCATGCCTCTTATTAGGCCCAACTCCCAAAAGCCTTACGCCCAAACTCCCTTTCTCAGCCATGCCCCCCCGATATTCAACCCAATATTCGCCCCCTAGCGAGAACTTTTGCTGCCGAACTAACCCTAACCATGTACAGACCACAGCTCCACCGGACTCGAGAACTCTCGATTTCCATCCAGTCCCTCACCAAAATCCTCCTACTGACCCCAGGCAACAACAACAACCAAATCAACACACTCTGGAACCTTTCCCAGTCCATAGCCCACAACCTCAACCAGAAACACCTGCAAAAACTTTCCATTCTCTGCCGACAAGCCCTGAATGCAGGATGCACCCTCCCCCTCCCACCACAACACCACCACAAAACTGCATGTCCCTTACTTCCAGATCCACCCTTACCTCTACCCACTCCACCCCAACCTACCATCTCTAACCATGCCCCCCCTCCCCCCACACCACAGAAGAGCACCAGTCCTCGGACAAAAGATGCCCCCAGCACACTCACATTCCTCACCCCCCACCACCCACTGACTGCACCTCCGTCTTGAACCTTTCCAACCGCAACCTGACAACCACCGAAATTGACGTTCTTTCCAAAGGTCTTACCTTCTCCCCAGCCGCCACCCCTAACAATTTCCGGCTACTATTTGACATACAAACCTTCGCCCGCAGACTTAGGTGGACGTATTTTTGGGCCAAGAATCCCCCTTCCAATGCCAATCCCTCAGACATACATCCCAGTTTCCTCCAATTCTCCCCCTCCCCCCATGATCCACCCTCTTGAAAGATACATCACCTCTGTTGTCAACAATGTTTCTGACAGTACATACCTCCAAAACTCCTCTTCCCACCACAATCTAACCCCAGCCCAGCACCAAGCCCTCCGGTCCCTCCGCAACAACCCGGACATCAAAATCCTCCACGCCGATAAAGGGTCCACCACAGTAGTCATGAACTCCTCTGACTACGTGGCGGAAGCCTCCCGTCAACTCTGATTCATCAACCTACAAGCCCACCACGGTTGATTCATCTACCACACACCTTGACAAAATTCGGGATTTTGTCCTCTCCCGAGGACCCCCTGAAGGCCTATCCAATTCCACCATCTCCTCACTCATACCTGACAACCCCCGCACCCCCACTTTCTACCTCCTCCCGAAAATTCACAAACCGAACAACCCCGGGAGACCCATTGTGTCCAGCTACAATTCACCCACTGAACGCATTTCAGCCTTTCTAGACTCTCACCTCTAACCCCTCATCCAAGTCCTGCCCTCCTACCTCCGTGACACCAACCACTTCCTTAACATCATCCAAAACTTACCACCCCTACCACCTAACACCATCATCACAACTGTTGATGTCACATCCCTCTACATTAATATTCCCCATGCCCATGGCCTCCATGCCACAGAATCATTCCTTAACTGCTGACCTAAACCCCACAATCCCAGTACTCACTTCCTGATACAACTAGCCAACCTTGTACTTACCTGCAACAACTTCTGCTTTGGTGATCAACATTACCTGCAAATACGTGGCACAGCCATGGGTACCCGCATGGCCCCCTCTTATGCCAAACTGTTCATGGGCAGGCTGGAACAAGAATTCCTTGACTCCCAGCAACTGAAACCACTCCTCTGGCTCAGATTCATAGATGACATTTTTCTCCTGGACACATGGCGAACCCTCCCTCACGACATTCCTAAACCAACTTAACGACTTCACCACCCTCAAATTCACCTGGTTCCATTCAAAAGACCAAGTGACCTTCCTAGATGTGGACATCCACATTTCGGGAGACCACTTGGAAACTTCCATACATATTAAACCGACCAAACACCTCCAGTATCTCCACTACTCCAGCTCACACCCCTACCACACCAAAAAAGCCATCCCATTCTCCCTTGCCCTCAGAGGCTAGCGCCTCAACTCATCCCCCTCATCCCGCCAAAACTACAACCTACGCCTGCACCAAGCCCTAACCAACCGTCGCTATCCCTCCACCCTCATCAACAAACAAATCACCAGAGCCAACTCCCACAACCGCACCAAACAACCTAAAACCAACCCTCCAACCCTGATCACCCAATACCACCCCCATATTACGAAAATCAGACATACCCTCCACTCCCTCCTCCTCATCCTGCACAGTGATCCTGATACCAGGGACATCTTTCGGGATAAACCCAGGGTCGTCTTCAGTCGCCCCCCCCAACCTCCAAAACATCTTGGTCCGAAACACTCCCACCCCACCCCATCCACACCACTCCCCCCAGCTCACAGGTGCAACAAACCCAGATGCAAGACCTGCCCCATACTCATCACCTCCCCCACCCTCCTGATCCCCACAGCGGCAGGCGAGTTCACCCCTCACCCTAAGGGCACCTGCCACTCATCCAACCTAATTTACACCCTCATCTGTCAAATCTGCGGCAACTTCTACATAGGCGAAACCTCCACCCCCTTGAACCTAAGGATTAATAATCACCGTTCCTCCACCCAAAACTCCGATTTCACTGTTGCCATCCACACCAACAGCCATAACACCACCTTCAATAACTGCTTTCTTGTTGCCATCATCCATCTTTTACCCCCCCCCCCCCCCCCCTCTCTGACACGATCTTTCCGCAGGCGCTGGGAAAGGGCCTACATAACAGGCATGCACACCACTATACCCCCCGGACTCAACCTAGCCAACCAGTAACCCTTTCCTCTCCTCCCCAAAATTACCCACCCACCTTACAGTAAACACTGGTGAAAGTACTTCTCGTCATCTATCAACTGTTTCTGGCAACACTGATCGTAGAGACGCTACGGTCAGTATTCTGTGCCTCTTCTCTTAGTAACGCCGATCTTTCTTCTTCAACTTGAAAATGCGACATAGATCGCGAAATATAGAATAATTTCTCTTCGTGTGGTAAGTGTTTACTGTCTCCTTCATCATTAGTGTTTATCTGCCCTTCTGGCACCTTTTCTGATCCTATTCCTGTGTTTGTTTATATATATATATATATAATATATATATATATATATATATATATATATATATATATATATATATATATAAATAAAATTAATAATCAAAAAGTTATTAGCTGTACAACCCCATCATGACTTATGAGCCACCCTGTATTTGTAGCGGATCTGGTATGGGTAGTTCTGTTTGCAGCCTGTCTAGGAGAATTGTTTAGTGGTGGACGTGCCTCCACCATATTCATCTACTAATGAGACCTGTAATAATGGTGATCACTCACTATAAGTAGGTCGGTGTGAAATATTGCGAATGGAACTGCCTGGAACAACATTTTGGTGTCCTCTGCTCTACATTGTCCAGAACTGCAGAGGAAAAGTAGAGGAGTTGACTCCTCCAGTGCATAAATTATAATTCAAGTAATTTTTAAAAATGTATAGTGCATATATTTCTACCATTTTGATTTATAATTTGCTACCTGGCAGAAAAGACATGTGTGCAACCTCCTAGCTCACAAAATTCACATTACTTTTGCGGAGCTTGGGTACCTTGCAGGATCTGCAACTGCATAATTTCATTAATTTTGCACAAGTGTTGTGGAAAAGGGAGATTTTGTTATTAACAGCTATTTTATTCTGAATATCTCGCATGTAAAATCATGAATATTTTAATATAAAAGTACCAGATTGCTATGACATAACGTGTGGAATACTTGTGTATTAAAATTATAAATATTTTGAATTACTTTAAATTGTTATAATGTTCTTTTATCGCTATCAAGTCTGATCATTGGTTGTACCCTGCAGATCACCGTGCAGATGCATAGTCAACTCCCTGTAAACACGTAAAGTGTGAAAGCACTTGATTACGGTGGTTGAAAAGATCTAATCACATTCAGTGTGAAACAACCACCAGTGACTTCTTAAAGATCACTTATATTTTTCGTTAAGCATCGTCCTTAGACTCTTTCTTTTTCCTAGCACTTTGTTTTGCAAACAGGAATGGGTGGCATACCCAAGAGTGGGTTAGTGGAGATCTTAACCACCCATTTGACCCAGTATACCTTAAAAAAATGTCAAAGGTAGGAAAAGATGGCAAAATGAGGACTGACCACTAAAAAAAGTATACACCCCCCTTTTTTTTTTCTCAAATCCTGGTCATGTCGCTGGTTGGTGGATGTTCAGATGTATGTCAGACCTAGTTGCCTTATGTGAAGTACCTCATTGTGTGTGCATGCATGCCTTCTTTTTCTAAAGGTTTTTTTTTCTCTGTGTGTGTGTGTGTGTGTGTGTGTAGTGCAGGCAGAAGGTGTACGAGCAAATCTGTTGTCATAAGACTTACAGTGTACACTCTTCTAAGTGTGGATTTTTAGTGGTAAAAAATTGGAACATAATTGTTTTTTGTGAACAAAAGTGTTCACAATATGCCTTATAAGAAACATACTTCTGTGGGAGGAACAGCAATTTGGATCGTGGAAGCTGTGTACTTAACGTTCTGTATTTATGTCCATTCGGAAAACTACCTTACCTGTAGGCAACAAACTCTAATCTGGATCTGGGAAAATACCCGATTTAAAATATGAGGCAAACTGAGACTGATTTTTCAGAATAACTGTAAAAATTTGAACACTGGAAAATACTTTTGTCTATCCAGCATTTCACTGGTGCTTGGATACCAACAGTGTAAAAATATTTCTCATTATGTCCAAGCCGTTACCGACCAGAGTGCTTGCTTCACCTCTTCATCACTGATGAAATGCTGGTCTCCTAGGAGCTCCTTTAAGGTTTGAAACAGGTGAAAATTGTTTGGACTGTTAAGCATATCGCCCACTGAGACTATTGAGAAATGCGGTAACAGAACTTCTGTTGTCTGCTTCTATTGAAATCAAATGTTGTAATGTGAAATGTGCGGAACCGAAGGGCACAGAATTTTCTATTGGCTGCATCTCCAAATGCCCTCTTGAGTAATTCCACGTCCCTTCACTTCCGGAAAGAGTCATGCTCAGCCCCGCTGTAGTCTAGCATGAAAAATGTTGTGCAAGGTGGTGCGGTATTGGAATTTTCCACTCGGGAGGTTGGGGGTGGTGCGATTCCGGCATCTTGGTGGGTGTTAAGTTTATGAATGTGTGGCAGTAACTCTCAGCGGAGTTCCTGTAGTGTACAAATCATGGGCAGTATACAGGCATGCATCATATTGTAGAAACAACATCTTTAGTGATTAAAACCCAGCTGGGTTTCCTTGAGAGCATTATGCACATCTTCAAGATCCTGACAGTAGTAAAAACTGTTGGTTACACCACTGGTTGACTACGTTCAAGGATCAGGCATCCACTCTCGGAATATTCATGTGAAACTACTGCAGTGCGCTCGGAGCCACCTCGGTCAGGATTATCTTGTACCGATGTATGGCCATCTTTGAACCGTTCATACAGTCCAAGTGTCTTACTTCAGATAAGAGTCCCATCACCATACTGTGCTTGAAACCTTCTGTAAATTTCACTTCATTCACAAAAATTTTATCGCAGGCTTGTCCACCATCTTGTTTAACAAGTGACTCTTTTTGCATGAAACGTTAGCGCTCCATGTGGTCATAATAGTACACACTTGTCTCGACAAGTAAAATATTTTATGTCCATTTGTTATTCTGAAAAATCTAGTCCTGGTTTCACTTCAACGGCCTTTACATTAATGTTATTGTAGAACTACTACTTTTTTTTTTTTTTAAACACTTCTAGTCTTCCTGCAACAAGAACCAAGCACATGGATATGGAAGTCCTAATACTGTTATCACAGTACTTTGAACCATAGTATGTAAGAAAGGTTGAATGTTGGAATAAACTCGTAAGACATATGAAATTACTTGTGCACTCATTAACAGTGTTTTGAATGTTATATAGGAGAGTTGATAGTAACATTTTCTACTGCCTCAATACTACAAAAGGTTGTACAGTAACATTGTATAAAATATATAAATTTCAGAGTGAAAGTTAATATTTCATGGCTTACATGTGTATGTTAACCAAAGTGTGTTGAATAAAAATGGCACAGATACATTTGATACAAATTACATATTTAATATAAAGGATATTGACAATTGTATTGTATTGAAAACAAACATTTACTATTTAAGTACACATAATGTAATACTAACTTATGCAACGAATGTTTTCAAGGAACAGATTACAACAAATGATTTAGTTGCTAGTACTGAACTATTCTAGTGCAATATTTTGTTCCTTATATTTTTTAAACAACCATGTTCATTTTTTTCAGAATAAACTATTTGTACAAACCAACTTGTATGATTAGCCCCATTGCTTTTTATTACCTTTAATGAAATGTGAAAACCAATTTTGTCTGCATCAAAGTCCCATTTTTCAAGTTTTCAGCCCATTGGACGTTGTTTTCTGAATCGCCCTCATACATACCACAGTGTTTGAAGTGAACTTTATGTTCAGGTAGTCTGGTACTACAGTTTAAGGTATGATTAGCACCACTGTGCAATATTCCTCCACATGCAATCTAACCTTATGATTACAAATTAAACTTCTCCCATTCTGGGGTGGTGGAGGGTAGGAAATACTTTCTTTATGGATCTAGAAAATGCACATCTTTATTGCTATACCGTGGCAAAACCTTTTCCCCCCTTGAACCTCAGAATCAATAACTACTGTTCTTCAACCCAAAACTCCAACCTCATTTTCACTACCCACATCAACAGCCGTAACATCACCTTTAACAACTGTTTCAGTATGGCTATTATCCACTTATTACCCACATCCGCAGGCGATGGGAAAGGACCTACATATCCGGCATGCATGTCACTATGCCCCCTGGACTCAACCTAGCCACCCAATAAATGCCCCACACCTTTTCCTGCCCTCCTGAACTTCACCCAGCACCTAATAGTAAACACTGGCAAAAGCACCTTCTCGTCTACACCCATTATCTATCTATTCTTTCTGGCTACACTGATGTACCGACGTCATCTTCAATTGTCTGTGTTTCTAGCAGGGACGGTGACAGGGGTGTGTGCACCAAATCAAATTCAATAAGTACATATACTTGGAGATAGCTATATGAATGATTCGATAAATAAGTGTATTCTGGTCATAGGTGCAGACTCCATGGGGCTTGGGGGCTCGAGCCCCCCAATGTTAACGATGTGGGGGCAGAGCCACCCAAATAATTTTGCTTGAGAGGATCTAATGTATTATTTTGCTTCTCTTGTAAAGTTTACTCTGAATTGTGCCACATGAACTTAACTTTAAATACACATTTGAAATGTTCTAGACCATCAACTTTGGGGACTGAGACCGCTAAACTATCATCTTTGGGGCGGCTATGACCAGAGGCAGCAAAACACATGACTTATTATTATATACTAAGTATATAATTATTATTTACTATTATACATATATTAATTGGAGACATAATGAATTTAGCCAACAACTTGTTCAAGACTGTTTGGAAATCCCCTAAAAGAATGCAAATATTTAGGAATATTATTGGATGTGAATGAGAAGGCTGGCCATACTGGACTGCGACCACTTTCCCTCGTTGGTGAACGTTGAGAGCCTCCAGTATGCAACAGATCTTAAGGAACTATGAAAACCTTCTCAATTTTTTTGAGAAATTTTCTGAAGATTCTACTGACGCAGCATCAAAATGTGCTGCATCAAAATGTGCTGGATACCACATCAAGACATTTGTCTTTCTCCTTCCCTCTACTGCCATGTGATGGGTCCAATAGTAGAAGTAAACTGTAAGATTCAGTCTCCACGCATTGGTGCTACAGAAGTGGAATCAAAACTAAAATACTTGACTGACATCTTTCAAGAAAAGCGAATGGGTTTTGAGCATTTCTGGCAGAAATGCACAGAGGGCAAACCCTGTGCTGATTGAGCCCTTGTCTTAGCGATAGAAGCCCTAGAAAAAAAATATATATTATCCTGTGTAGCCATGCTCTGTAAATTTACCCTTGTGGTTGATTTTTTTTTTTTGCCAGAAAACTGAGAGGGGGGACGGAAAGTAGAAAATAAATAGTATTTTTGGGGTATTTAATGTTATATTTATGCACATACAAACCTAAGAAAATATTTATTTTGATACATGTGTGTGGGGGGTGGGGAAGGGAAAAAAAAGAGGGACAGAAAGATATTGGGAGAGATGGGACAAAGAGGTGATTGTGGAAAATGTTTTATTTGACGTTCAGTAATAAAAACAATCAAATCAATGATGATTATCTTATAAATACCATATTTATTGTAAATTTGTTTTAAAAATGGGGGCGGGGAGCTGTTTGTTTTACGTTCAATGCAGGATAACAAGTGGAGAGACACAGTGGTTCGTATCTCACTTTAAACTGTAGGTCCAGGCCCCATTAGCCTATCTGTGTATAACGTGGATTTAGAATTCAGTAGAAAATAACGTCGACTTAGTATTCTGGATTTTAGATGCGTTGAGACCACTAAAATTTCCAATTCTTGTAATAAGAAAGCTGTCCTCATATTACCATTTTGAAAGAGAGAGTTAATTGTATAATCTTTCGTTGTTTGTTTCAAAGAAGACTAATTCAAATAATAACAATGGGAATGAATAAAGCTTACGAAAATTTTTTGCCACCGTGGGGATTTGAACCTACGACTATTAGTGACAACTCAGTGCGATAACCACTACCCCACGAGTTCGTTCCTTCTTACGGCATGATTATGAGTTAAGACCAATTTGTTCAATATTCATTAGAAATATAATCCCCACCTGCCTCTTTATAAACAACACACCCAAACGCTCCTTTGTAGCAAATGAAATAAAGGTGGTATGAATGTCGCAAAACATTTAAGCAAAATCTACTATATTTACAACGCAATTGTTTTACATGGAGAGGCTACAGCTTCGAGAATTGAGGTTTTGGTTTGACTGTAATTGTAGGATACCCCATAGATAAGCCAAGGCTCTAGTGTGCACTAGATTGGTTCATTTGTAGTGACGTGCTCAGGAATTTGTAAAGAAGTATGTGAATATAAAAATGTGTTAATGCTTATTTTTTAAACAGTGAACTCATAATTTAATATCTCTCTGTCCATCTCATTATCTCACTTAGGAACTAATTAGTATTGCAGGAGTCATACTGAAAAGAAATCTCACGTGACAATGACGAGAAATTAGATTTACGGAAGGAATAGTTTTCATATTTTAAAACCTCGAAGGGCCATGGGCTATCTCCCGACTGTCAGTCTCCCTTCCACAATCCTACCTAGAGTTATCTTGAACTGGCAACGAGGTGACAATGGTCAGCACGTCGAACCCTTCAGCCGTTATAGAAGATATCTGAAATCAGGTTACACCAGTCACTCGTAGCTCCCCAATTTCCTCAAAATGGAGGGTTGCCACCGGTCCTATACAGATAACAGGCCGAGAACCCAGGACGACTCGAATCCATGCCGTCCCGCTGCAGTCGGAGTCCAAAGCACAGAGTCTTAGACCGCACTGCTACGGAGGAGGAGAGTTTTCATATTTTGTTTCTTATAAATGTCGACAATACATTAAATATATTACGCACCAAAAATTAGTGTCAAAAAATAGCCGGTTCTATAAGAGATTCGAACCTTCGATCTTCACTCAACTAGGCTGCTATTTTTAACAATTTCCCATTTTCTCACTCAATAACCTTCATTGAACATTTGTCTTAAGAGTCGTTAGCAATCTTGTAAACCTTATTAACCTATCTGCTGTCTATCACAAATGTATTTTACAACCTGGAGTAGATTTTGATGTCTGCAATTTAGACCTTGACTTTCGTGGTAAGTAATTCTCTACCGTCTACTATAATAAATCAATCAAAGTCTACATATCTCATATTTTGTAAATGCGAAATGTCATTGTTAAATGTTACAAACTATTTCTTATTCCACCGTTAGTTCCAGATTTAGCCACAGCCTTCTGGAAATCAGCGTGAAACGTGTTTCCCACACTTCCAAGGTCAGGTGAACCCTTATCAGTTGTATTGAATGCCTGTGAACATGTTACTTCATACATCATGGTACTGTGGTGGATTTCTTCCCCTTTTACCTTGAACGGTAGTAATCCCCGACTGGGCACGACAAATCAATCACAGAAAAGCAGACTGTCTACTAAATCGCATGCCATGTATTATTTCGAGCTCCTAGGTTTTGGAAAGTGAAATAAAAAAAAGTATGTAACATTAATTCATAATGGTTGACTTCTTTGGGTATTATTTCATGACTCTTTTCTACTTACTCCAATGAAACTTTTGTCTACTGTTTTCAGTAGATCAATAGGTGTTTTGAAACATCTACTGTGTTCAGATTTTCAAAAAGATATAAATACAAAAAAATAATAAGAGGGTATGAAATTAATATTTACAGCCAAAATATTAAACAACATATTATACACTATACTGAATAAATTAATTTCACTTGCAGTTTCTCTACTGTACTGGTTTCAGTAGATCAATAGGTAGTTTGAAACATCTATGTTAAGATTTTTTAAATTTGAATTACAATTTGTGTGCCTGAAAACTTAGGGAATTTTACACCCGTCACGCTATACGGGGTCCAGCCCCTTACCATGACAAATTAAAAGCGTGTCTGAAAACTAAAATATCCTTACCTGGGTGAAAAGCTGAGCCTGTAAAGCGACAGACAGTCAGCACAAACAAGGGCAACACACACGCAGTCCTACAAAGATTATACTAACTATAGGTCCAGTCACCAGAGCCTTGTTAGTCTGCAAAATGCAGTTCAGGGTGTACTACATGGAAGTGAGGTTGGTTTAAATTTTAAATAAAGGTAAAAAGGTAAAGTGTTCCCCTGTGCATAGCACCACGCCATGAAGGTGTATAGGGGGTGTGGGGGTAAAGCCCCACACTTTCTTCATCCGGTCGTGAGTGGGAGTGATGTGATCAGCATCACGCCCCTGACCGCCTTTACCCCCCAGGGTTTCCCCCAGGTACCCATGTTATTCGACGCTGGGTGGGCGCCGGGGCCGCTTCCATCGTTAGAAAAGTTCCCGGATTTGAACCGGCCGGGGATCGAACCCGGGACCTTGAGCATGGTAGTCAGACGCGTTACCGACTGAGCCACCGCGGCCACATAAATTTTAAATAGATATAAAAACAAATTGTTAGTGAGGAGGAATAAAAAGTTATATTTACAGCTAACATGCCGAGCTAAACACACTACAAGGGTGTAAGGGATGACCTTCCACGAAGTATGTACACCCAATTGTTGCTTCCATGTAGTACACCCGGGACTTCAGTTTGCAGACGAACGAGGTTCTGGCGATTGGCCCCATGACCAGTATAATTTTGTGTTGTCCTGTGTTTGGTCCTTGTGGGTGCTGAGTGCCTCTTTACAGCCTCAGCTTTTAACCGAATTCAGAATATTTTAATATTTTAGTTACAACACGACGTTACAGTTATGTTATTTTAGTTCTGGTAAGGGGCTGGACCCCCGTATAAAGTGACAGGTGCAAAATAGCCTAAGTGCTGACACACCCAAAATTTTGAATTCAAATTCAAACACACTACATGCAATATTACATGTAGTACTGAAGAGAATATTTCACTTGTAGTTCCTCAACTGTAATTACACATTAGGCCTACTGAAAGTGTTCAGTAGGAAATCATCGATTTTGAGTAGATTTCCGAGAGACACAGTAGAGTACTACAATTGATAACAGTAGATTCTGTCTACTGTATACAGTAGAAATTACGTAGGTTTATAACAACGACGAGAATGAAACAGAGGTGAAAACAATGATAATGAAATGCAGAAGCGACCTGGAGCAAACAGGAAGGTAGAATGTCTGGCAGCGAGACGCAAGAGTTGATCAAGCGATTGTAGCGTCAAATTTAGCTTAGAGCTCATAATTGATATTTCTACATGAGCTCAACATACAAGTTACATACAATGAGAGAATTGAATTGAGTTTACATCTCACGTGATATGAGTCGAAACTATTGTTGCACATTGAACTGTGAAGTGAATCAATATTCAATTCGATTAACTAGTGAATGGTGATATGCTGAGATTTTGTAACGAGATGTGCCAAATGGCTGACAGTATAATAACTACATCTACATCACTTCATTGCAAAGGCTTCAAGGCATTTTATGGGTTGTAAAATTCTGTGTTCGATTCACCTTTCGGTTAACTCTGCGATTTTTATTTCTTATTAAACCGAAAAATTATTTATTGCATTTTACTTATTACGAAAATTCGTATATTATTTACTTTGCGAAATGTAGAGAATATATTGTTTTTCATGCTTTTTACAAGAATACAACTATGCTAGGTGAACAAAAAATAATGTAAAATAAATACTATTCACAAAAGGATGTCAATAGTATTTATTTGTTTTGTTTCTTGATAATTTTCCCTAAAATAAAAATGTATAACTTTCGCTAGTAGTGTAATTGGAGCGGTTCAAAGTCGTACTTAGTAGGTATGCATTTGTAGCCTCTTTTTTTTTACCAATCGAATATTAGTTTTTGACATATTTTGACAATTTTTTGTCGATGTTTTAGCGTTTAGCGATGTTTTAGTAAAATTTCCCTTTTTTCCCACTCGTACTTAGTAGGTATGCATTTGTAGCCTCTTTTTTTATCAATTGAATATCAGTTTTTGACATATTTTGACAATTTTTTATCGATGTTTTAGCGTTTAGCGATGTTTCAGTGAAATTTCCCTTTTTTCCCACTCATACTTGGTACGAATGCCACGATCTTACGTGATATATCTTAACCTATTTATTTTTTTTTCGTGCTAACTACACGAGAGCCTCTACGTGCTTTGACCTACTTTAGAGTAGGACCATAAAGACAGTTCTGCAACCGAAAGTGAGGCTCGGTGAGGCTCGACTTAATGGTTTGCTCTTGTAAGGCATAAGCCTCATTTTCTCGCAGTGTTGCCAACACCTTACTCGAAATAAAATCACCAAGGTTTTTTTCCTTGGTCTAACCTATGTTATTGAACTGCGTCGTCACGTCCAAACCCGCATGACTTCCGGACACTAGTGGTTCTATTCATACTTTTTCTTACGTATAGGTGTACATGATGAATCCCAAAACAGATTTTTCCTAAGTCTTGCCGTTTCCAAGATAATCCCACTTCCGGTCGCCATTTTGGATTTCCGAGCATAGGTTCTTTTCATACTTTTTCTCACGTATAGGTGTACATGATGAATCCCAAAACAGATTTTTCCTAAGTCTCACCGTTTCCAAGATAACCTCACTTCCGGTCGCCAGTTTGGATTTCCAAACATAGGTTCTATTCATACTTTACTCACATATAGGCGTACATGATGAATCCTCAAACAGATTTTTCCTAAGTCTCACCGTTTCCAAGATAATCTCACTTCCGGTCGCCATTTTGGATTTCCGAACATAGGTTCTATTCATACTTTACTCACATATAGGCGTACGTGATGAATCCGCAAACAAATTTTTCCTAGGTCTTACCGTTTCCAAGATAACCCCACTTCCGGTCGCCATTTTGGATTTCCGAACATAGGTTCTATTCACACTTTTTCTCACGTATAGGCGTACATGATGAATCCGCAAACAGATTCTTGCTAAGTCTTACCGTTTCCAAGATAACCCCACTTCCGGTCGCCATTTTGGATTTCCGAACATAGGTTCTATTCATACTTTTTCTCACGTATAGGCGTACATGATGAATCCGCAAACAGATTCTTGCTAAGTCTTACCGTTTCCAAGATAACCCCACTTCCGGTCGCCATTTTGGATTTCCGAGCATAAGTAGTACACTACGGTAGGGGCTAGCCACCTCCTTTTGCCTTGAACTTGGCAACGCTGCAAATGCTAAATTATTGTAAGGCGAAATAACCGTAGCCAAGTTTACTGCATTTGTAATCTTCTCTTGCGTGAGAGAAAAAAAATCATGGTGATGCGTCTTGAGCTGTGCAAACCTTATATATTTTTTTAAAATTAATTACAACTGAAAACTAATAATTAATATTGTGCTCTTGCATAAGCTCTTATCAGTCTGTAAGTTGTAATTTATCAGCAACAAGCAACCTGCGCTAGAGGTAGATGCTCTTGACATTGTGTGTTCATGAAAATTAAAAGCTTGAGTAAATTTAGCTAGTTTTCGAGTAACTTTTTTTTTGTGTGTTTTATGATTAGTTAAAAAATACGTAATGTGATGACTCATATCTTCTGATTGCGCGACAAGTTATTACGTAACATTGTGATGACTCATATCTAATGCCCTTCGTTGTATTAACTATAAGGGAGTAAACTATTACACAACATGTTGCAACAAGTTATGACGTAATGTGATGAGTCATATCTAACGTGGCGTCTTCTGGTTGGTTAATTATTACAGGTGTTTTCAATACGGTCCGCGCTTTTATTATAAAAGACGGCATACACGGCAGATCAGTCAGTCTCGTGAGAGCAGCCGAAGAGTACGGACGTCCTGTCGCAGCGCTCCTCGTTTTTGTAAAAAAAAAAAATAAAGTATTTAACTTTCTTTGAAGCTACATATCATCTATTATTTCAAGTTTAAAGGTGTTTCACGTGGTTTTTCATAGTAATTTCGACCAGATTGAATTTTGACGTGATCGTGCGTTTTCTATTTCACACCAAGAAATTCTATATAAAATAACATACCTGAAAATTGTATCGCTATATACTAGACTTTTTGATTTCTGTGATTTTCGAAAGAGCAATGGCATCCACCACCAGTTTCAATCGTAAAAATGATAAAACTGAATGTGTTACTTGTGGGAAGCTAATCTCAAGGAACAATTTATCGGTACACAGGGCAAGATGTAGCGAAACAGCTTCGAGTTTAAATCGTTCGTTACCTTCTAAGCCTTGTGCTCGATGCGGAAAGATGATTAGCATTACAAATTTAAGGAAACATCTCAAAATTTGCAAACCATCGACCGGACAAGCATCGAAAAGGAAAATCGATGATCCAGAAACGGAAGCTTCCACTTCCAAGCAAATTAAATTATCTAATGAACGCAAACCCATTAGATCTGCATTCAACGACCAACTCCAGGATTTTTCAATTAAGTCAGAACCAGGCCGTGACATCCCTAGTTTCTTGGATGAAACGAAAACATCTGTACTAAATATTTTAAAAGATAAACTTGAAAACAACTCTATAAAAGTATATGTTGTTCTGTTTCCTGAATACGAGAAAGTTGATGGAACAACGAGTATTTTTTATCATCGTACAAAAAACCAGACTCTTTATTTTGCTGACGTCGAAAATTTAGACAACTTCTATTATAAAGTTACCAACGAGCTGGTTAAGAAACGTGACGATTTCGAGGCTAAAGGGTCGGGATGGTCTCTGTGTGGAAGTCCTCACACGTTAACTGTTTACGTGAACCAATTCTCGCCTCTTCGCGCTTCCAGCTACGTTCCTCTTCCACCGAACATTCAACACAAGAGGGCTGTGTTAAATATACAGAACAGCGATAAAAGTGTTTTCTCTGGTGTGTGTTGGCGGAACTTCACCCGATTCATTGGTCAAATAATCCAGAACGGGTTTATCATTACAAACAATACGAGTCCGAGTTTGAAAGTGTAATGTCTGGCATCGAATACCCGGTGACATTGTCGGATATAACAAAGTTCGAAAATCGTGCAGGAAAACGCATCGCTATTAATGTATATTCCTTCACGTCAGATAAATATCTCGTGCATCCCGTCAGGATAAGCGATATCGACGATGACGATGCTCGTGTGATTAATCTTCTTCTAATTTCAAACGACAGTGTTCACCATTACTGTCTTATTCATTCTCTATCACGCTTGGTCAGAAGTCAAACTACCAAGTATGAACATTGCATCGAAGTTTGCCCGAGATGCCTAACCACGTTCAACGATCGTGACCGACATGATCATCAAAATCTTCATAGTCGTCAAATTGCTATCGAGAAACTTGCCGAACATAAAATTTATTGCGGTGACAACATACCGGCTAGAATGTTGATGCCCGAAACGAACGAAGTCGAAGAATTCAAAATGCACAAGGCATTGTTAGAACATCCTGCAATCATCGTCGCAGATTTCGAGGCGTTCCTCAAACCACTCTCCTACTGCGATCCGGATCCTGAAATTTCCTCCACAACGCCGTACCAGCTTCATCAACCTAATAGTTTCGGCTATGTTGTTTTGCGACGTGATAAAATAAATGAAGCATATATATACCGCGGGCCAAATGTAATCGAACACTTCCTGGAAAAAATGGTGGAGGAGGTTGAGGTAATTGGTAGCGTACTGCTTACATCAAAACCGATGGCACCTTTAACTGAAAATGAACTTCAAAATTACAATTCCACTGAGGTGTGTCCGGTATGTGATCAAAGTTTCACTGATGAGAACAAAAAAATATTCCACCACGATCATTTCAGCGGAAACTACATAGGTGGAATTTGCAACACGTGCAATCTTAAAATCCAGAAACCTAAATTCATTCCCATATTCTTTCACAACGGAAGCGGATATGATTTTCACCACCTGGTGAGACATCTTGGCTACGATCCGAAACGTATAGGTGTCTTGGCCGAAAATGAAGAACGCTACATTAGTCTCAGCAAGCAAGTGTCGATTCCGGGAACGAAAAATACAATCGAGATGCGCTTCCTGGATTCGTATAGATTTCTCTCTGCAAGTCTGGATGCTTTAGCGAACAAACTCACCGACGATCAATTTAAAATAACTAGAGCTAGTTTTCCCAACGTAGACATAGAACTCGTTAGACGTAAAGGGATTTATCCTTACGAATATGTTAGTGATGGTTCTAAATTTAACGACGACGCTCTTCCACTTCCAAGAGAATTTTACAGCAGACTCAGAGAGAAAGGAATCACGGACGAAGAAGACCAACACGCGCAACTCATGTGGGAGAAATTAGAATGTAGGACACTCGGAGACTACCACGATGCCTACTTAAAATTAGACGTGACGATACTCGCGGATGTTTTTCAAGCGTTCAGGAAAACGGCAACGAATATTTATAAATTAGATCCAGCGTATTTCTACAGTCTACCGGGATTAGCGTGGTCGGCAATGTTATTCCAGACAAAGGTCAAGCTGGAACTGATATCGGACGTTGACATGTTGCTATTTATCGAAAGAGGGATACGAGGTGGAATGGTGCAATGCGTACAGAGACATGCAAAAGCTAATAACGTACACATGAAAGAAGATTACGATTCATATCGAGCATCGAATTACATCTACGCCGACGTTAATAATCTCTACGGACATGCCATGGTTCAGAAACTTCCTTACGGGGGATTCGAATGGTTAGATCCCACTTCGATAGACATTATTCATTTCGACGATAGCGAGTGTGGTTTCTTCGCAGAGGTAGATCTCCAATTCTCCGACCACCTGCACGACACGTTTTCGGATTTGCCTCCGACTCCCGAAATCAAATGTCCACCCGACTCGGTTCAAGACAAGCTTTTGTTAACATTGGACCCTAAACAGAGATACGTCGTCCACTACAAGAATCTCCGGTTTTTGATTGGGAAGGGTGTTCAGATAGTAAATGTTAGAAGAATACTAAAGTTTAAACATTCCACGTGGTTAAGACTTTACATAGAAACTAACACACAACATAGAACAGCTGCCACTTCCGATTTAGACAAGGACTTCTTTAAATTAATGAACAATGCGGTGTACGGAAAGACCATGGAGAATGTTAGAAAGCACGTAGACGTGAAATTAATTTCCGATAAGAATAAATGTCGGAAGTGGATAGCCGATCCTAGATTCAAGTCGAGAAAAATTTACAACGAGAATTTGGCACTTTTCAATTTAGATATAAAATTGATGAAATTCAGAAAACCAATTTACGTTGGCGCAACGGTTCTCGACTTGTCGAAACTTTACATGTTCGAATTTCATTATGACGTGATGAAACCCTTCTTCAATGATAAGATATCACTTTTGTACACGGACACCGACAGCTTCATTTACAGCATACAAACACCTAACCTATACGAAGACATAAAAAATCCTTCCATGCTCGAGTATTTCGATACTTCTGCGTATCCTCAACCCAACAGATTTGGAATTCCATCTCGTAACAAAAAAGTCCTAGGTAAACTGAAAGATGAATGTAACGGTGATATTATTGTCGAGTTCGCGGGTTTGCGTTCGAAGATGTATGCCATGAGAACAGAAAGTAGCGTCACGAAGAAAGCAAAAGGTGTGGGCAAAAATACGGTGGAGAACAAACTCACCTTCCACGATTACATCGATTGCCTTTACTCACAATCGACGATACTAAGTATAGAACAAAGAATCCAAAGTGTAGACCACGTGATTACAACAAACAAAGTTAGGAAAGTAGCATGAGATCCGCATGACGATAAAAGATGTATTTTGTCTTGTGGAATCCACACGTTGCCTTGGGGACACTATCGTTTAGAAATTAGTAAAAATTGTAGGCAATGCAATTGAAAAAAAAACAAAAAAAACTTAAATAACTATAACTAAAATAAAAAAAAACTTTAACTGTCTCAAATTATCACATACACAATAAATAACTAGCAAGGACAATGAATCTCTTTGGTTTCCGAAAGCAAACAATGGAGACTGTACACCGCACGGCAGATCATGAATTTCTACCTTCCATGTTATCTAAACTCAACGGCCTGTTGATCAATCAATTTTCGGAAAGCTGCTCTTCTTGCTGGAACAGTGACGATTTCGGATTCGCGACGATCGACATGACGAGGAAACCCAACGACGGAAAATACAGAAACAAAATCAACGACTTTCTAAACGTTGCAACGTTGTGAGAAACGTTTCTTTCCGCATCGAGCACAAGGCTTAGAAGGTAACGAACGATTTAAACTCGAAGCTGTTTCGCTACATCTTGCCCTGTGTACCGATAAATTGTTCCTTGAGATTAGCTTCCCACAAGTAACACATTCAGTTTTATCATTTTTACGATTGAAACTGGTGGTGGATGCCATTGCTTTTTCGAAAATCACAGAAATCAAAAAGTCTAGTATATAGCGATACAATTTTCAGGTATGTTATTTTATATAGAATTTCTTGGTGTGAAATAGAAAACGCACGATCACGTCAAAATTCAATCTGGTCGAAATTACTATGAAAAACCACGTGAAACACCTTTAAACTTGAAATAATAGATGATATGTAGCTTCAAAGAAAGTTAAATACTTTATTTTTTTTTTTTTACAAAAACGAGGAGCGCTGCGACAGGACGTCCGTACTCTTCGGCTGCTCTCACGAGACTGACTGATCTGCCGTGTATGCCGTCTTTTATAATAAAAGCGCGGACCGTATTGAAAACACCTGTAATAATTAACCAACCAGAAGACGCCACGTTAGATATGACTCATCACATTACGTCATAACTTGTTGCAACATGTTGTGTAATAGTTTACTCCCTTATAGTTAATACAACGAAGGGCATTAGATATGAGTCATCACAATGTTACGTAATAACTTGTCGCGCAATCAGAAGATATGAGTCATCACATTACGTATTTTTTAACTAATCATAAAACACACAAAAAAAAAGTTACTCGAAAACTAGCTAAATTTACTCAAGCTTTTAATTTTCATGAACACACAATGTCAAGAGCATCTACCTCTAGCGCAGGTTGCTTGTTGCTGATAAATTACAACTTACAGACTGATAAGAGCTTATGCAAGAGCACAATATTAATTATTAGTTTTCAGTTGTAATTAATTTTAAAAAAATATATAAGGTTTGCACAGCTCAAGACGCATCACCATGATTTTTTTCTCTCACGCAAGAGAAGATTACAAATGCAGTAAACTTGGCAACGTCGCCAATAAAAAACCCCAGTCTCATAAATTTATATATAGTATAAGTTGCACAACAGTATTGCCCAAACTCCTAAAATTGTTCAGGTTTAACTAAGCCCCAAGACATGCTATGCTGATCTCTTGCAGCAAGCTTAATTAGGAGCCCGAGAAAATCTTAATCTTTAAGATCTTCATCTTTAAGATATAGTAGTAGCATCTCATAAATTGTTTAGGTTTAACTAAAGCAAGAAAAGCTACGGTGATTTTGTCATACAATAATTTATCAGTAAGACTGTAGGTTTAACTAAAGCAAGAAAGGCTACGGTTATTTCGCCTTACAATAATTTAGCATTTGCAGCGTTGCCAAGTTTAAGGCAAAAGGAGGTGGCCAGCCCCTACCGTAGTGTACTACTTATGCTCGGAAATCCAAAATGGCGACCGGAAGTGGGGTTATCTTGGAAACGGTAAGACTTAGCAAGAATCTGTTTGCGGATTCATCATGTACGCCTGTACGTGAGAAAAAGTATGAATAGAACCTATGTTCGGAAATCCAAAATGGCGACCGGAAGTGAGATTATCTTGGAAACGGTGAGACTTAGGAAAAATCTGTTTGAGGATTCATCATGTACGCCTATATGTGAGAAAAAGTATGAAAAGAACCTATGCTCGGAAATCCAAAATGGCGACCGGAAGTGGGATTATCTTGGAAACGGCAAGACTTAGGAAAAATCTGTTTTGGGATTCATCATGTACACCTATACGTAAGAAAAAGTATGAATAGAACCACTAGTGTCCGGAAGTCATGCGGGTTTGGACGTGACGACGCAGTTCAATAACATAGGTTAGACCAAGGAAAAAAACCTTGGTGATTTTATTTCGAGTAAGGTGTTGGCAACACTGCGAGAAAATGAGGCTTATGCCTTACAAGAGCAAACCATTAAGTCGAGCCTCACCGAGCCTCACTTTCGGTTGCAGAACTGTCTTTATGGTCCTACTCTAAAGTAGGTCAAAGCACGTAGAGGCTCTCGTGTAGTTAGCACGAAAAAAAAATAAATAGGTTAAGATATATCACGTAAGATCGTGGCATTCGTACCAAGTATGAGTGGGAAAAAAGGGAAATTTCACTGAAACATCGCTAAACGCTAAAACATCGATAAAAAATTGTCAAAATATGTCAAAAACTGATATTCAATTGATAAAAAAAGAGGCTACAAATGCATACCTACTAAGTACGAGTGGGAAAAAAGGGAAATTTTACTAAAACATCGCTAAACGCTAAAACATCGACAAAAATTGTCAAAATATGTCAAAAACTGATATTCGATTGGTAAAAAAAAGAGGCTACAAATGCATACCTACTAAGTACGACTTTGAACCGCTCCAATTACACTACTTTCGCTGTACATGACATTTCGTCAAATATGACACATGGATCATTTTTATGCAAATCCTAGTAAAATGATGAGAAATTCAAAAACATATTCTGAAAAATTATTTTCAAAAATAACATTGAAAAATCATTAGAAAGGAGTGTTATTTTTTAAAAAAAATATATAACATTTTTATTTCTTTAAATTATTAATTAAATACAATACTTAGTTGCTATATATAATAATAATAGGGGTAATCGAACAGAAGTCAAACCTATAATCTTCGGCGTGTAATACTGATAGCCTGTCACCGAACCACTTTACCATCATAAAACAAATTGAAGTTTTTTTTCTCGGAAATTACTGGCTAGTGCACGCTGGAACCTTGCCATACGAATATCTACCCTACCACTACAAGAAACCACGTCACAACCTCAATTTTCGAAGCTGTAGCCTCTCCATGTAAAACAATTGCGTTGTAAATATAGTAGATTTTGCTTAAATGTTTTGTGACATTCATACCACATCTATTTCATTTGCTACAAAGGAGCGTTTGGGTGTGTTGTTTATAAAGAGGCAGGTGGGGATTATACTTCTAATGCATATTGAACGAATTGGTCTTAACTCACAATCATGCCGTAAGAAGGAACGAACTCGTAGGGTAGTGGTTGTCGTAGGTTCAAATCGCCATGGTGGCAAAAACTTTTCGTAAGCTTTATTCGTTCCCATTGTTACTATTTGAATTAGTCTTCTTTGAAACTAACAACGAAAGATTATACAATTAACCCTCTCTCTTTCAAAATGGTAATATGAGGACAGGTTTCTTATTACAAGAATTGGAAATTTTAGTGGTCTCAATGCATCGAAAATCCAAAATACTAGATCGACGTTATTTTCTACTGAATTCTACACAAATAGGCTAATGGGGCCTGAACCTTGCTACGCCCCTGGGGGTACGTACTTAAATGTTATTTATACCATGGCTACAGATATCTTAATCTCAGGGGATAGGTTCTTTATTGGAGAATTCCAAATAAGAAAGCGTTTTATAGCCAAGAGGATAGTTAAATGCGGATCTATATTCTGAAAACTATACACAATACAGAGAAAATATATAGCAAAGCTTTGTGTATATACATTGAAATCTACATATATGCTGATTCCAAATTTTACGTCGGTTATATTCTTCTTGAAAGGAAATCTTCTTTTTCTTGTAATTTCTGGAAAAGGCTTCTTCTTCTTTTCTTCCTTCTATTTTGGAAAATACTTCTTCTTCTTTCTATTTTTGGAAAGGACTTCTTCTTCCTTTTCTTCTCTTTGATTTGGGAAAAATACTTCTTCTTCTTTTTGATTTGGGAAAAGGCTTCTTCTTCTTTTCTTCCTTCTATTTTGGAAGAAAATCACTCTTCTCCGCTCCTAGTTTCCACAATTAACTCTGCTCTTCTTTATATGGCATGCTGCCATCTATCGTCGCTTTTGGGAAACATTTCTTCCTTGCATTTCTCATTGTGTCATCGGAACTGGCACTTGACACAATATCCCCCTCCTTGAGGATGAAAAATTTATATACAGGGTGACTGGAAATTAGATGTATTCCCTGAAAGGGGTTAAAGT
Organism: Lepisma saccharinum; assembly: GCF_977018435.1. NCBI lineage: Eukaryota > Metazoa > Arthropoda > Insecta > Zygentoma > Lepismatidae > Lepisma > Lepisma saccharinum. The sequence goes on from NW_028143049.1 coordinate 236,759, forward strand.
ATAGACAATTTGCAATAAATTTGACCATATGATACCCCGTCCGAAAATTAGTAGTTTTCGAGATAATCAAATTTCTTTTGTGTCTTTAAAAAATGACAATTTTCCACATAAAAAGATGAATTGAGAAAAAACTGCTCATTATATGGAACTTATTTCAGCATTTTCTGATAGCTAACAAATAAGTGGTTCGTTGAAAAAAAAGTTTTTCCCAAATAACGATCACATGTAAGTACCGGGTGGGTCTAAACTTACAAGTGATGATAAAAAAATGCACTCTTAGTTTACTTGGCAACGTATTAATAACAAAAATGGTATGACACGAAGCGTACAAATTACTTTAATTACTTCCTTGTGTCATCTGCTATCCAACAAGGTACAAATGTTGCTAACATTCACATTTGTGTACAAGAAATAATACATCATTCATCTTCATGTGAATGGAATCAATGAACAATACAATTAAAGAACATTACACGTCTTGCTCAAAGTGGGCACCTCCATTACTAATGCAGGCACGCAGGTTTTATGGACATTTGGTCTCTTAATTCGTGATGTGATGGTGTCCTTGATGTGTTGACCAGCTGTTAAGATCCTCTCCTTGAGCTCTTCTTTCAAGTTTACCGGTGTCTCGCAAGAAGAGCTCAGGGAGAGGATCTTAACAGATGGTCAACACATCAAGGTCACATCACGAATTAAGAGACCAAATGTCCATAAAACCTGCGTGCCTGCATTAGTAATGGAGGTGCCCACTTTGAGCAAGACGTGTAATGTTCTTTAATTGTATTGTTCATTGATTCCATTCACATGAAGATGAATGATGTATTATTTCTTGTACACAAATGTGAATGTTAGCAACATTTGTACCTTGTTGGATAGCAGATGACACAAGGAAGTAATTAAAGTAATTTGTACGCTTCGTGTCATACCATTTTTGTTATTAATACGTTGCCAAGTAAACTAAGAGTGCATTTTTTTATCATCACTTGTAAGTTTAGACCCACCCGGTACTTACATGTGATCGTTATTTGGGAAAAACTTTTTTTTTCAACGAACCACTTATTTGTTAGCTATCAGAAAATGCTGAAATAAGTTCCATATAATGAGCAGTTTTTTCTCAATTCATCTTTTTATGTGGAAAATTGTCATTTTTTAAAGAAACAAAAGAAATTCGATTATCTCGAAAACTACTAATTTTCGGACGGGGTATCATATGGTCAAATTTATTGCAAATTGTCTATACTTTAACCCCTTTCAGGGAATACATCTAATTACCAGTCACCCTGTATATTGGAAAATTCATTTGTAAATTTATAAATTTTTCCCTCGTTCTATGTGGATTCTCTTACTATTTCTATTATTTATTAACTAAGCTCTTTTTTACTTCCTCCGTGCAGTTGTACCTCCTGATATTTTCCAGGTTCTCTCTTCTCTCTATCTTCGTTTCTATATGCTTTACTACCGCTGTGTTCCGAAACAAGTTCATGACCTCGTATGGCCCTTCATATATGAAAAACAATTTCTTGATTGCTTTCTCTGATGCTTTACTCATTGGGTGTGTTTTGCAAAATACTAAGTCTCCTCTTTTAACTTTATTCTCATACCATTCTCTGCTTTCTTGTTCATTTTCTTCATTCTCTTAATGTATATGTCTTGTAATACTTCCTTAGCCTCTTCTTTGGATATTACTTCCCTCGGCCAATCAAATTCTTTGAAGATGCTAGGTTCTTCCATATACCCCAGAAACAATTCCGCCGCACTCTTCTTTGTTTCCTCAGATATAGAGTTGTTCATCAATCTTATGGTTCTGTTAACTGCTGTAGACCAATTCGTATGATTGTCGTGACATAACATTCTTAGAATTCTTACTATTTCCCCATTATATCTCTCTATCGGGTTCGAACTTGGATGATACCTAGTAACGTTTATCATTTTGATTCCTTTAAACTTCAGATAATCTTTAAAGTATTCGGATACAAATTGTGTACCATTATCAGTGAGAATTTTTAATGGAACTCCATAATGTTTGACAAACCCTTCTTCTAAATATTTTACTATCTCCTTTGCTGTAGCCTTCTTGAGGTCATAACATATCACAAACTTACTGCATACGTCGACACATGTGAAAATATATGTAAATCCTTGTGATCTTGGGAGAGGTCCAATCAAATCAATAGATATCATATCTAAAGGATTTTTTGCATTTACGTGTAACTCTTCTCTTTCCATTTTTATTTTTGAAGGTTTAGTTTTTCTACATAGCATACAGTTTCTTATACATTTCCAGAAGAAAAATCTCCGGGCGAGTCTCAATGTTTTATCAATCCCGAAATGTCCAGACTTCTCATGCACTTCTGCGAGTACCTTTTCAATTAGTGCGCCAGGTACGCAGAGTTGCACTTGATTGGATTTCTCCATGCTTACTCTAAAAATCATTCCTTCCTTAATTACATATTTTCCTTCTATCTTCGCTCGTCTTATTTTCTTTTCATTTTCATTTCTATCTCCATTCAAGACCTTTAAGATGCCGCTTAATTCTTCATCTTTCTTCATGCTTTCTATCCATTCCTGTCTGGATATGTTCCCGAGTTCTTCATCCATGATGGCATTTATGGATAACTTCAACACTTCCTCTGGTTCCTGCGTCATATGTAAAGGGGATCTACTTAAGGCATCTGCAATTTTATTGTCCTTTCCTTTAATATCCACTATTTCAAAACTGTATTCCTGGAGAAGTAATGCCCATCTTGTCAAGCGAGGATTCCATTGCCTTGCAGAGTTTAACCATATAAGACTCTTATGGTCGCAAAGAATTTTAAATTTTCTTCCTTTCAAGTAAACTGCAAACTTTTCAATACCAAATATGATGGCCAAACATTCCAGTTTGCTAATGGTATACGCCCTTTCGAACGCCTTCAGTGCACGACTCGCATATTGAATTACAACATCTTCTCCATCCTCGGTTTTCTGGAAGAGATAGGCCCCTAGACCTATATTCGATGCGTCTGTTCCTATGATGAAAAGTCTTTTAAAATCTGGCTGGCCTATAGCTGGACTAGATGTCAGGTCTTCTTTTAGTACATTAAAAGCCTTTTCCTCCTCTTGTGCCCATTTCCATTTCATATCCTTTCTCAAAAGATCGTATAAAGGCTTGGCTTTTGAAGCGAAATTTCTAATAAATTTGCTCCTCCAATTGCATATCCCTAGGAATCTTTGCAATTGCTTCCTGGTTGTAGGCTTTGGAAAACATTTTATAGCCTCATTTTTATCGCTACAAAGTCTTACGTTTCCTCCAGATACTATATGCCCTAGGAACTTGATTTCTTTCTTTGCAAACAAACATTTCTCTAACTTAACGGTAAGTCCTGCTTCTTTCAATTTACATAAAACCCAGTCTATTTTGCTTATATGATCCATCCAGTCCTTTGAATGTATACACATATCATCTACGTATATTGCTAACCATGACTTTGTTTCCAGACCAAATATTCTGTTTAGCGCTGTTGTAAACGCCGACACCGATGAATTTAGTCCGTAAGGTAGTCTCCTAAATTGGAATAGCCTGGACCCATACCTAAATGCTGTATATTTTCTAGACCTTTCTTCAATCTCCACCTGGAAGTATCCTAACATTAAATCAAAAGATGTTAAGTACTTGCTTCCCGCAAATGAATGCAACAACTCATTGATTTTTTCTACTTGATTTTGTGGTAGTAATACATGCTTATTTAGCTCTCTCAGGTCCAAAACAGGTCTCACGCCTCCATTTGGCTTATCCACTACGTGCATGGGGCTTATGTGAATACTATATGAATCTTCTATGATATCCCAGTCCAGCCATTTCTGTAGTTCTTCTTCAACAGCTTTCCTCTTGGTAAACGGTATAGAATATTGCCTAGATACTATGGGTTCGCTAATGGTATATGCCCTTTCGAACGCATTGTGTCGACCTCTATTTCATATGAATACACATCCGTAAGTCCAGGTCGCTGGCTAAATAAGTTCCTATGCTTGACAAGTACATCTCTCAATTCTCTTCTCTCCTTTGCAGAGATTTCTATGCATTCGCTCACTTTATCTTGTATTTCTTTAACGGACGCCACATATTCATTTTCTTTTTCCTTTATTTCTCTATGTTTATCTTCGTCGTATTCACTTTCTTTATACATAACGTCCCTTTTATTAACCACAAGACCTTGTTTTCGAACACACATTTCTTTTGTTGACTCGTCACACATTGTCTCCATAGGAATATCAAGTCTACACGACTCTTCCAATTCCACATTTAGCCTTCTCTCTTTGACATGAATGACATGACATACTTTTCTAGGAAAGACACTCCTAAAATAATCTCACACCATAATCCTTTCACCACTAGGAAATTTACTGAGAAATTTTCACCTTGAATATTCATCATGATTTTTATCGATCCCTGTATCTTGTATTCATCCTTGCCGGCTGCCATGACCAATCTAATCCTGTCTTTCTCGCATGTATCTAATCTAGCTTGAGGGTACTTCTCTCTTATTTTCTTCCAGCATTCGTAACTCAGGACTTCCACTACGCTTCCACAATCTACCAAACATTTAACTTCCAGTTCTATTATTTTAGTGTTAACATAAAACGTTCTTCCAGGTTTTAGTCTTCCAAAGTCTGGTTCTCCTACTAAACATAATTCTAGACTATCGCTGGGTTTCTCTATTGTTTCTCCCCTCATTTCATGTTCCTTTTCATTAGCTCTCACACCTGGGGATTGTTGCTGCAAGAGCATTACATGTTTGACGCTCGATTACTTTGGGCGTTCTCCAAATGTTCTCCTCCGTGTGATCTTTCTTGGAACCTTCTTCCATCAGTACAATATCTTCTTGTTAGCTCCATTTCCTCGTTTCTCTCTTCGTCCTGAGATATATTTCTTCTCTCAGTTTCATCATTGGATCTTCGTCCATTCTGCTGTATTTCTTCTCTTTCCTCTCTCCATCTAGGACTTCCCCTTCTGCCATATCTCTGGAATCTATTTCTGCCTCTATATGTCCTATCATATCCCTGGTATCTTCCATCTCCAACAAACTCTTGATTCCTGACGTAATCGTTCCTATTTCTCAAGTTGGTTCCTCTTCCTCTATCCTGGTCCTGACCTCTCAAATCCAGATTTCTAACCTCGAGCTCTTGTCTTCGGAACTTTTGCCTGTTCCTATTATCTTCGTCATCATAACGTCTCTTTGAATAAGGTCGATCATTCCTGTCATTCCTCTCTCTATCCCAAGAGTTTTGAGTTTTCTTCAACATATCTTCTGTCCTATTCTATTAGGTAATATTAATAGGTATTCTATTAAGTCGTCCACTTTCTTTATTTTCACTGCCGCTATAGCTCTTTGGATTCTTACTGGTAGCGTCTGGATTACTTGTTTCACTAATTCCTCTTCACTGCATCCTTCTTTCAAATTCTTAAAGCTTTTCAAGGTTTCCCATGTACGTTCCTCCAGACTTTCAATTTTCGACCAGTCGATGTGTTTTCGTTTTAAGGCTTCCAATTGCCTTTCCTTGATGTCTTTGCTACAATAGTAATCTAAAAACTTTCGACTGAATTCTCGAAAGTCTTTGAATTTGTGTTGGTTTAATTGGTACCACCCGGCTGCTGACTGTTCGAAACACGTGTCAATGAGACTAAGAGTCATGTGATCGGGGATTCTCATTAAACATATATTCGTGGTAAGCTCCTTCAGGAATTTCCTTGGGCACTTTTCTGATATGTTTCCATTAAATTTAGGCATATGTTGTAATTCCTGAGGTCTAGGTATCCTAGATTTATATCTTTCACAACCTTTGTATTCTTCTTCTAGCGTATCTAAAAATTTCTCATTGTTGCTACCTTCTTCACTACTCTTCCACTTTCTCTTTATCCCTTGGTGAGATCTTTTCCCATATTCTTTCTTCCTTTCTTCTTCTGTTGTAGACTCATCGCTAGAGCTTTCTTCTTTTATCTCTTTTTTGATATAATTATCTTCCTCGCTGCATCGAAAACTGGATCTAGCTTTCCTTTCTCTTACTGATATATTCCCTAATCTTCTTTCCACTTCTTCCATTCGCTTCTCTGTCTTATCCAACCTGGATATTGTTCCGTTTATTTTTCTATCCATTTCTTTTCCTCTCTTATCTGCTGCATTCATTTTGGTTCGATTTTCCACAATCTCCTTTTCTATACTTAGAGTTTTTTCTTGAGCTTCTTGAAGTCCATGCGAGTTTTCTTCTCTGAGTTTTAAAACTTCCCTTTCGATTTTTTTACTCATTTCCAAACTTCTATCCTCTATCAGGAGCTTAGCTTCCTCTATCTTACTTTCGTTTTCTTTTATTCTTGAAACGGTTAATTCTATTTGAGATTTACTTTCAACCAGCTTTCTCTCCGAATTTTCGTTTCTTTGTTTATTTCTCTCTCTGAGATTCGAAACCTCCTCTTCTATTCTTCTATTTATATCTAAACTTGTACTCTCAATTAACAACGTTGTTTCTTCTATCTTGCTTTCCAGCAACTTTCTATTTCCTTCACACGTTTCATTCAGTCTCAAGAACATCTCATGGGTTTCGGACCTTGATGCTTCCAATTTCCTGCTGTTTTCCTCTAGCCTTTCTTCCATCTTTTTATTACTTTCTTCTAACTTTCTACTATTCTCTTTTAATTCTCTCCTACTTTCATCTATCTTTTCTTCGAGTCTTCTATTATTATCTTTTGCTTCTCTGTTATTCTCTTCCATCGTTTTTTAATTCTCTATTATTCTCTTTTGCTTCTCTGTTATTATCTTCCATCTGTGTTTTTAATTCTCTATTATTCTCTTTAGCTTCTCTGTTATTCTCTTCCATCTGTATTTTTAATTCTCTTTCTAATCTTCTGCTATTTTCTTCCATCTGCATCGATAACTTCTGGAACATTTCTATCATGTTCACATCTTCCGTCTTCTTTAGTTTTTCCTTCATTTTCTCTTCTTCTTTTTTCCTTTTCTTCTCTTCTTCTTCATTTATCCTTTCTTCCTTGCAATTTTTGCATACATAATCTCCTTTTTCACTTATTCCTATGTACTTTTCTCTTCATATCTTCTCACATAGCCAATGTTTCATTTCTTTGCATGAGCTGCATAGGATAGTTTCTTCCTTATTTCCCTCTTTTCCACAACAGTTTAATATTTCCTTTCTATCCTCTATTTCCTCCATTATAGTTTCTCTGTCCTCGTTCTCGACTTTATTTGCCTTCTCCATCTTGGCTTTCTCTCTCTTTGCTTTCTCAGTCACAATTCTGCTAGCTGCAACGTTGGTCACCACTATGCTACGTCTGGTTCGTGGGTAAGTTAAGGTAAGGCAAAGCCCCATGTTGGGCTCCACTATGCTACGCCCCGGGGGGTACGTACTTAAATGTTATTTATACCATGGCTACAGATATCTTAATCTCAGCGGATAGGTTCTTTATTCGAGAATTCCAAATAAGAAAGCATTTTATAGCCAAGAGGATATAGTTAAATGCGGATCTATATTCTGAAAACTATACACAATACAGAGAAAATATATAACGAAGCTTTGTATATACATTGAAATATACATATATGCTGATTCCAAATTTTACGTCGGTTATATTCTTCTTGAAAGGAAATCTTCTTCTTTTTCTTGTAATTTCTGGAAAAGGCTTCTTCTTCTTTTCTTCCTTCTATTTTGGAAAATACTTCTTCTTCTTTCTATTTTTGGAAAGGACTTTTTCTTCCTTTTCTTCTCTTTGATTTGGGAAAAATACTTCTTCTTCTTTTTGATTTGGGAAAAGGCTTCTTCTTCTTTTCTTCCTTCTTTTTTGGAAAAGATTTCTTCTTCTTTTCTTCCTTCTATTTTGGGAAAAGGCTTCTTCTTCTTTTCCTTCTTCTAATTTATTTCTTCCCTTTCAAATCGTAATTTTATTTATTACATACATGCGCTCGCTTTCTCCGCTTCTTTGGCATACAATACAAGCTATACTAATAGAAAGATTAGGGGTGTCTAAACTGACAATAGCGCCACCTCCTATGCAACGACCAAAAGGGGAATAGCCCAGGATCACTAACAGCAAGCGCTGCCTATCGCCCAGTGCATCTAATAAGAAGCGCAACCGTAAGTGCTTCGGGGCATCTAATTTGACTACAGCGCCACTGAGGGACGGACAAATACAAAAGCTGACGATGTTCTCCTCGTCAGAGGATCAAAAAGGAGAGAGATAAATTTCTGAATTCATTTGCTCACTTATTAACTTTCCTAATTGTTTCATATATGAGCATATTCTTATTTATCTTAATTGGCTATATACAACATTTTATTTACTCCTTCTATAATTTTTATACTCTTCCTTTATATATTTTTCATTTACTATAATATATATAATCACTCTTCTCCGCTCCTAGTTTCCACAATGAACTCTGCTCTTCTTTATATGGCGTGCTGCCATCTATCGTTGCTTTTGGGAAACATTTCTTCCTTGCATTTCTCATTGTGTCATCGGAACTGGCACGTGACAACCTACAGTTTAAAGTGAGATACGAACCACTATGTGTCTCCACTTGTTATCCTGCACTGAACGTAAAACAAACAGCTTCCCGCCCCCATTTTTAAAACAAATTTACATTAAATATGGTATTTATAAGATAATCATCATTGATTTGATTGTTTTTATTACTGAACGTCAAATAAAACATTTTCCACAATCACCTCTTTGTCCCATCTCTCCCAATATCTTTCTGTCCCTCTCTTTTCCCCCTTCCCCACCCCCCACACACATGTATCAAAATAAATATTTTCTTAGGTTTGTATGTGTATAAATATAACATTAACTACCCCCAAAAATACTATTTATTTTATACTTTCCGTCACCCCTCTCCCACTCCCACAACCCCTCATTATTATTGGCGTTCGCCAGACCAAGTGGTAATGTATCGACGTCTTGTAATCAGTGTGTCCTTTTCCGAGTTCCAGTCAGGTCGCATAATGTTTCAGATTCCAATTAAATGTATCCTGAGTCGTGATTAGCCTATGTGTGCAAAAAGTGATGTTAAAACGAACTCTTGACCTCAATAATACAAGTTGTGTATTTTCTTTCAGCTGTAGTTCCATCTTTTCGCGAGAAATAACGAATTAACCTAATCATTAACTCAACAAATAAAAATGCATCTCTAAATTAATTAATGAAAACTGTTATTACACCCTAACCACTATTTTATCGTAAATGTAAATGAAATGTCATCTCACATAGTGAAAACAATGTGAAAATTGTTCTAATGAGTGATATATGATTGTCAAACACATACATGAATACATTATATAAGCTCGTGAACTATAATTGGGACAATTTAATACTAATTTGAAATGATTAAATGCAATTAAAACGACAAAGTAAACTTTTGCGCAATCTTTCTGCCGATTCGCATTATTGAAACAATATTTAACCAATGGGGATGTTATCTCATATTTGGAAATGCTGCATTGGTTGAACTTCCTGGGGACAAGACCGTGAGTCACGCCTCCTGCTCCTCCGAATCGAACTTCACTCTGATTGGAGGATCGTATATTTCACAACACTTCCTTGTTTCAGAGCTACCAACATAATTTCGTAAGACGTTGGACTTAGAAAAAATCCATGCAACAGATTTTTTGAACATGACTGTACATACGACTTGGACTATATTGCGGACACATTCCGTAACACCACCATCAACACTAACACTAAAACACTTGACGTCAAGTGTATCTACATTATTTCAGTCTATCATAGCGAAATTTGAAATGGAAACTGTATTTACAGGCAGCAAGATTTTCTCGAAGGCACCCTTCTGACTTTAAAAACTTGCCCTTCCCCCCCCCATTTTTTTCACCTTTTGGAGCGAGTAAGAAAATTTTTAGAACCATTTATTTGCAAACTTAGGCTATATGCATATTATTAATTAAACATAGCAACAATACTTTCATTTCACAGTATCCCACAATATGTACTCTTTACAATCTTGCTTTGCTCGTTCGGTGTCCTCTTTACCTCAGCACATGCCCCCTGCCCCCCCCCCCCTGTTCTAGCTACAGTTAGGAAATATGCATATGTATAATTTTAATAGTTCTATGTTGCGAGTGAGTTCCAAATGCCACTGGTGTTTTCAAATCTCTGTTTAAACAATGATTCACAAACTGAAATAAAATAATGAAACTCTAGAGCATGGCCACGAAGACTTTAAAATATAGTGGGAAGTTGAGATGCATGTCTGATAGACACCTGGGGCCTCCCACATGGTGCAGGGGTAGCGTTGTCACCTTGTAATCAAGGGGTCCCGGGTTCGATACCCGAAAAAGGCTCAGAGTGGTTCGGATCCCACTTTAAACTGTAAGTCCAGTCCCGATTAGCCTTACTGTGCATAAAGTGGACTTAAAACAATAAACTCAATCAATCAATCAATTGATAGACACCTGGTATTGCTTTTGAATGAAATCGGTCAAGGAATTTCATATTGAAGTCTTTTTACCCTTACAAAACATTGGAAAATATGCTTGTCGCTGTTGAGAGTTTATCTTTCAAATACTGAAGGAGAGACTCTAGGGAATTGTGCCTCTTTGCTATTAAAAAAAAACTAAATAACATGTGCAAATAAACGCATGGCATGTTAGCTGCAAAGGAAAGGCAAAGGAATTTTCACTTCTAATTTGAGGTAATGCTTTATTTTAAATTATCTAAAAATTGAATAGCATTTATTTCACTTTCCAACACAAAGAGCACAATGAAACAAGCGAAATTTCTCTCTCCCCAAGTTTTCCAGCAGGCAATGGCATACACAGTAGTGCCCCCACTGGTGTGCCTTTGGTCAGATATAAATTTGGGACTTAATGTAAATAAAATTTCTTTTTATGTTTAATTCCTTATACTTCCTTTGCTTCCTCTGAAAAGTTGGAAAAAAAATTCATATGTCATTATGTCGGGGAACAGACTAGATAAAAAGAGGAAGACAATTTTTACTAAATCTAATATATCTTTGCAAACTGACAATAACTTTAATAGGGTGCCAGTAATTTCACAGGGCACTACGACGTTAACGCTTCTCTATTTATATCTGTTTTGCTTGTTTGGCAGCCCATTTGTCCTTTGCACCCAGGCAAACCTTGCGCGACCTCCCCCCTTTTACAACTCTCTTTCTAATTTCTTATAAAATATAATTTATTTTACAAAGATAAGAACTCTTAGGGCCACAAAAATTGTCAGACACACCAACTATAGACGTGAATGAATCACTTAGGTTCTTCATGAAATTCTTGCCGTTTTATATCGAATACTCGGTCGGAACTGGACCTACAGTTTAAAGTGGGATCCGAACCAGTATGTGCCTTCGCCGGGTATCGAACCCGGGGGTACTTTATCAATATCCGTTGGAAGAAATTATGCCTACCACTGCATTTCTACTCGCCACTTTCGGTTTCTTTCTGTCTGGTTTAAATTTCTCCATCTTCTTCAGCCAATTTTGCAGTAAAGTTTTAGACATTGTTACACTAAGTAGAACGACAACACACGAACTGAGATGCTACACTGAGACTGATCTAAGGCATTTGACTGTTCTCTTCTCTACCACTCCAAAATCATCCATCTCGCCCAAGTTACAGAAAATAGTGTTGCTAACCATAGTAACACAATTCACTACAAGAGTCAAACCTGTATCTTTGAATTTCTTCCCTTACTTTTATTGTACATTTTTCACATAAAGGAATCACGGTCGTCCGCAGGATTTTTTACAGCAAGAGACAAGGAAGGTATTTTTTTTTACAAGGGGGCTCAAACAAGGGACATTTTCCCCAATAATAGTATTGTTCTCTCAAAAAACATTGCTTAAATTTGAATTTATCACATTCATGCAATAACTAACGCATATTATTATGGCTGAAATGAAATTATACATGAAAAATATATAATTTCTGGTTGACTTTAATTTTCTGGGGGCGGGGGCCTTCAGGACGCCCATGGAAAGAATTGAAAGTAAAATTAAACAAAATGTAAATTTCATTGACTCAGGGGTTGAATTTACAAATCTGTAATGTATTTAAGAAATATTTATTTAGGTATTCAAACGCTGAACTGTCAGCACTGGGTGCGGTATGTGCTCCCTGGAAGGAGGGCAGCACACCCTCAGTTTGACATTTTCCAAATGGCAGTGTTCCTTCCAAAGCCTTGTCAAGAAAGCTGGTGTTTTCAGGAAATGACCATGCTGAACATTCTACCCTCCTTCTTTGACATTTTGGTTGTAGTTGATCGAATGGTCCATTGGACTTCGCTTCTTGTAGAGCTACAAATGGTTCTCTTATGTTGAAGTATTGTCATTCTATTGTTGATACATATAAACATCCATATTTACACCCCCCTGCAGGGGGGGGTTCCTCTTTTCTGCTTGGGGGTGTTCGTCAAAATTTGGGAGGGTGTTGGGGGGTGTTGGGGGTGTGTGGATAAATCACTGCACCCAACTGCAGTTGTAAACACGAGGGGTTGTATCCAGCGGACCTTCAAGGCTTTGAAAACAACTCTTGTTTTTGTCTTTTCGCGGAGCAGCACACCCTCAAATTTGTTGTCCCTCATTCAGACCCTCAGTTTCCAGACAAATAACCATTTTATGATGTCTGTCCTCCGCCGAACATTAGGCAGGAAATCAGGGAAAGTTTTAGTCACAAATGGGTCATTGTTCCTTGTCGGCGAATTTTCATTGGTGGCTTGACAAGAAAGGAGAGAGTTGTACATTACCAGAAATACAAAACTTTGTTATGACGCAATTTTTCTTTTCACAACAATTATGTTTTTCTTCCTTCTATTCGAATTCAATCGCACTTGCACAAAAAAATTAGCAAATAACTGATTTGGACGCACGAGGCCCCTCAAAGCACGAGGCCCTGTGCGGTGGCACACATCCTACACCCCTAATGGCGGCCCTGGGCAGATTAGAGCACGTATATTGTTTAATTCATTCGACAATTATGGAAAAATAGATCAAATTCTTTACAAATGGAAGAAACACCAAAGGCTAAAAGAAGTATTTCTATGTGTGAAACTGACGCCGTCCCCAGGAGAGGGGCAAGGCCTCGTGCTTCATGGAGGAAAGGAACTTACAACGGAGGTTATCTAAGTGTCCCCTTCGATTTCCATGAAACTTGGCATTTGTATAGAGGGGCTCAAAGGAAGAAATACGTGTTTTTTTTTGTTTTGGCTAAAAAACTGTTTTAGGAGGCAAAACCCCCCTCTTAAATCAAGATGAGGACAAATTGAAGTGGGGATCTGAACCCTGTGTCCCCCTTGTATCCTTGGCTGTGGATATCACGTATATGATATCAAGGTGATCCTTGATTGGGTTATGGTTCCCGTGTGCGGCTATTTTGACGCTCCGTTACCCTGCTCTGGTCAGTCGTTTGTTATGCCCATGCCTATCCGGGAACAATGGTGTCTATGAATTCGGCATCTCTCTACAATTGCAAGCGTTAGGTACTGACAATCCTACAGTTCTGTGCTGTGTGTGTTTCAGTTATATGTGCATGTTCTTCCTATGCCAGATTTACGTGGTTTCAGGGTCACTTCATTTTGTCCTCATCTTGACATTTGAGGGGGGTTTTGCCCCCCAAAACCGTTTTTTTAGCTCAAACAAAAAAACACTTCTTTCTTCCCTTGCTCCCGTCTATACACCTGCCAAGTTTCATGGAAATCGGTAGGGGACACAGGGGTCACATCCCCACTTCAATTTGTCCCCATCTTGACATTTGTAAGGGTTTGCCCCCTAAAACAGTTTTTTAGCGGAAACAAAAAACACGTATTTCTTTCTTTGGGCCCCTTCATACACCTGCCACGTTTCATGGAAATTGGAGGGGAACACTTAGATGACCTCCCTTGTTAGGGGAATAATTACATGAAATGTGATTTTATCGTTCAAAAATTCAAAAAACAAGTTATGCCAAAATTCGACATTTCCAGTTATGCAAGTTTCAACTTTCTGCCTTTCTTTGCTACTGTTAACCTACTTTTCAAAACGAAATAACTTGTTTTTTCATATGATACAATGTTGTATGTCCCGTACATCATATATTCAAGGATGATGACAAGGTATGGTAAATACCGACAATAGTGAAGAAATATTTATTCTCCATAATTCAAACAAATGATCTTGAATAGTTCTAACAATATTATGAGTTTTTAACTGAAAAGAAGACTGCTTCTTCGTTGAGGGTTAATGAATGATCTTTTTACTTGGCTCACAGGTGTGTTCCAAATTAATGCGTACATATAATTCTTTGTATTTAATTAATGTATTGTTAGGAAGTTTTAAAGCAATTTTGTTCAATCTACATTAAAATTTCCTGGCATAATAACGTAATTGTAAAAATATTTCCATTATAAATAATGAATTAAGTACAATGTAAAAGTTATTTATATTTTCATTACTTCATGTCGCTCTTTTACCTCTTGGATTAATCACGACAATGATAATGGATGACGAAGTAATTAGATGATGATGGGACAAACAGTGATATACACGCACATGACTATGGTTCAAACTTCGGACATCTGGATTTCTAGAGCATTACTCTGACAGTATTGCCATGGAGATAGATAAGATAAGTTTTTAAAACACACTTCCTGCGGGGTTGAAAAAAGTACCACTTTGTTACTATTTTTGTGGTTTGGCTTATTTTACTTCGCTTTCCAGCTTGGCTAATTACGAAGATGGGGATGGGTAATGTATGATAGACACGCAAACACCCATGCCCAGGTCGGGATTCAAACCTGGGACCTGGCATCAGAGTGCATTGTGATAACCGATAATAGCGCCACAGTCACTATAGCTCTTTTCAGTTCTTACGGTTGGCGCTCTAGAAGCTGGCAGGGGATGTGGGGAGCGTGGAAGTGACCAATCCAGCACGATCAGAAACGTAGCGGCCAGTAGAACGAGTTTCACGTACTACTTTTTCCGGCCGCGTCGTGTCTCTCGGCGCCACTGCTGTTGTCGGGTTGGTCTGTTGCGTAATCCCCGCTCCCCACTTCCCCTGACAGCTTCTAGAGCGCCCGCCGTAAGAACTGAAAAGAGCTATAATATAGGCTAATCCGGGCTTGATCTATAATTCAAAGTGGAATTCGGACCACTTTTTAATGTTCCTCTAACCCGAGATTAAACTCGGGGACCCTTCATTACATGGCGACAGAGTTACCATGGTGTCATCGGTTCAATAAAATGAACATTCAATCTTGTCGTTGCGATTAGCCTGGAGAGGCAGAAAACAATTTGTACTCTCTCGTAGTTTCTTGATCAGTTAAAAATCGAAATAAATGAAAATACCTTAACATTGACTTGCAAACATCATCATTCCCAGCCCCAGAACGAACTGATTGGTTGTTCACTTTGGCCAACTCGTTTCGGTAAACAGTCCTCATGGAATTGATTTTCCTTACTACTGTACTGTTCACTGAAGCGTCAACCTCTTTGTATTTTTGTAATAAGCTTTCATAGGCCTGATTTCTTCTTTTCTGGTCCCTTTAGTTTTTTGACTTTAGTCGCTACAAAAACGGACATTTCATATAGAATTCAATGAACTCTGCTAAAAACTTGCGTGAACACTGACAAAGATTTTTCATCGTTGTACAAAAACGAATTTATCAAGAAAAAAAGAGAGCAACATTTTCGAATTCCATTAATAGTGTTTCAGCACTAGGGTAGAAGGGATACTGAGCAACAGGGGGACAAAAGACTGAGGGGAGCGTCTACACACACAGACTTGTTTGCGCAGATGTTTGAGATTTGCGCTGACATCTATGCTCTTGGACTAAGTCTTTGGTTGGAAATTTCTGAATGTGCACAGTTCTAAAATTCCTGTCCACACGTTACATCTTGCATGCACACTTCGTGCATGTGCCAGCAAGACGTACGTTAAGATGTAGCGTTTGGACCGGCCATGGTTATGATCTGGTAATAATTTGTTTTAAGTATGGTAATAAGTGTTAGAGTACACCACCACGTCTCTAACATCAGACATATGTGAGAACGACCACCCTGCATGCTGCTGCTCATGGCCGATTAATTCTTAACCTTATCTTGTTCCGTTAAGAGTACGCAGTGCATGGAAGTCAGAAAATCAGAAGTTCTCACATCTTCACCGTACAAAGACTCACTTCTGGTTTCAACTTCCGGGACTTTGAAAAACCGAACGACACAGTGACAACTAAATCAGTGACTCCAAGGAAAATTGTGCGACCCCCTGACAGGCCCGGCGCTAGTCATTTTGCTGCCCTGGGTGGTGGCAGCAGATGCCGCTCCTTTTCGAACCCCACCCCATCATTACGCAGAAATGGGAAATTGAAAATCAATATATTCCTAAGTAAAACATCAAAGTATAAAATAAATATTGAGACTTGTTACGTTATTACAATACTATTAAGCACAAAAGGATATCTCGCTCGACCACAGTTAAACTTTAAAAAATGCGACACTAATTTTGTATTATTATATTTTATGAAAATTTTCTCCCTCTCTCTTAAATGTAGCTTATATGTAACAAGTATTAGGAAACAAATGAAGGCTTGTAGATCGTTGTGGGGCTGTGATATATGATTGGTTTTTAAAAGAATTACATGTAATATTCCCGGATCTCCCACGTTGGTGATCTAAGGTCTGAATTCTTCCTGCGTTGTCCTTGCATAAAGCGGCTCTGGAGTTCACCCAGCCTCTAATTAATGGGTACCAGTGGCAACCCTGGGAGGTAAAGGCGGTCAGAGAGGGGTGCTGATCACATCACCTCCAAAATGGCAGAGATCGAGAATGTGCATGACCCTACCCCCACATCCCCTAAATGTGCCTTCATGACATGGAGCTAAATGTACAGGGAACTTTACCTTTACCTTGATATGTAATATTCTTTTTCGTATAATTCTATCTTGCATAAAATTGAAACAAGCGTGTTTCAGACATGATTGACCAAAGATAGTATTTTTATTAGCCTTAATTTTTTTTTAAAAAAACTTTGTTCGCCATTTGCCACGGTTACCGACAAAGTTAACATTTTCGAAGTTCTACACTGACATTAGGTGCAAAATCATGACCCTTTATCAGTTTAAGGTCTCCTTTGGTGTAATTGTTTTATTATAGCCGAAAGCACTTTTAGTTTATCTTTTGATTCAGTAACCTTCATGTGTTAACATTCCGGCAAGTTTTCTACACTTTTCAGGCAAAAGATCAGATGGCAATGTCTTTATGCTTACTAATATCATAACATAAATTGAAAAATTCACTATGATCAAATTTTCAAAGTGTTTAATATACGCAGATGAAGTTAAACTATATAGAGAAATTAGGGATATTACGGATACTAGGAAATTACAGACTGATATAAACATAGTTCATAGGTGGAGTGTAGAGAATGATATCAGGTTTAATATTAAGAAATGTTCATACATGATATTTACCAGAGCACGAAATAATGTGGGAAGTGATAAGTATGTTATTGACGGTGAATTTGTAAAAATAAGTTAATTCCATTAAAGACCTAGGAGCATAGAAAAGTTTAAATGATATATGCTATTTGTGTATGCTCTACAAATGTATAGTTAGAAGCAAATTAGAATATGCTTGTTCCGTATGGGCGCCAACCTGTGACTCCCAGAAAAATATGATTGAAGGTATACAGAAAAAAAAATCTCAGATTTTTATAATATAAGAAGTATTGAATATCACCAATAATCCTTAAAATACCATACAATGATTTATAAAATGAATTTGATTTTGTAAGCCTGTCAAATAGACGTGAAATTTCTCAACAAATGTTTCTGTATAAAATAATAAATGGACACATTGATAGTAGTTCTATACTAGAGAGAATATGGTTTAATGTGAGACAGGGTCATTTACGTAATAGATGTTTACTCTCATGCAAAATCCCAAGAACAGAAATGCATAAAGGTTCCCCACTACAAAAAATGACCCTTGATTAGAACAAAATCTCAAATCATTTGGTGAACTTGGATTTCGGTATGACACGAACCAAATTTATGAAAATGTTAAAGGGGTATCTCTCTTAATAATGTATTTATTATGAGAATTGGATTTGTCATATTGAAGTTTGTTGTAATTGTACCAGTGTTTGTGATACTTGTTTTGTGTAATTCAGATGAAATGTGTAGGCTAAATATCTGAAAATTTCTGTTGTCACAGTTAAGCAGTAAACCTGTTCTGTCACCAAGATGTATGTATGTATGTATGTGCGTATATATATATATATATATATATATATATATATATATATATATATATATATATTCTGTATTATCTGTCTATGTTTGTGAATATGTGTGTGTGTGTGTAAAAGAGGAAGGAGGGAGAATGTGTATGTGTGTACTTACAAGTTGTAAATGAAAATGTAATATTTTGATATTACCTTCTGTAATTGGAGACTTGTCTCTGTTGAAGGGAAATAAATAAATAAATAAATAAATAAATGATGTTTAAGCTGATCAAATCTTTCTCTTAGAGCTAAAATAATCGTCTAGGACCTGGTAATAAATATCTACTTTGTATCATTTTTGTGGATCTTCAACAGTTTCATCATACTGAAGCTGTTTCTTCTTTCAATTTCGACCCTGTACAGTGTTGCCTATCTCTGGATCACCTATATCTAAATTCAATGCCAATTCCTTCCCATCAACTGGGGCTCACAGGTCGCTGCCCCTCGACATCTCCGTGAGTGGAGGGAGGGAGCCCTGCCAGGCTGCCAAGTGGCGTCTAAGAAACTTTGAAATTTTTCATGACTCCTGCTTTTTTCAAAGCGTTGATATGTTTGCAAGAAATCATCTAACAGCATCTAACACATCGTAGATTAACGTTTGAAGACATTTGCTCATTACATTACGTGTAAAACTAGTGAGCAAAATAATGTAAAGCCACACAACTGGTTTGCGACACATTGAGCCTCATGCATGACCATTTGGACAGCTTTTATTGTCACCAATTATTTGAAGGAGCGCATCATAGACTTCTCCCACTTGAAATATCAATGGAGTTAATGCATCGGTTTGCTTTCCAAATTTGTGGCACTTGGTTTTAAAGTGAGACTACTGATATGTTCCTTCAAAACTGTGGGTTGTCATATATTAACTTCCAAGTTATAATATAATATTATAACTTAAGTTTTCCATAGGCTTATTTTTTTCTTCCCTTCAAATTTTGCTGCCCTGAAAATTTGCCGCTCTGGGTGGTGGCATGGTTTGCCCCCCCCCCCTTTCTGCCGGTCCTGTGTTTGCCCCTTAGTATTGATTTCTGCTGAAGGTTGGCTGGGCAATGCCCCTCTGTGGTCTGCACCCCCTTCCCCCATAATTGCTTTGAACTTTTATCGAATTGAAAATAACTAATTTCTTTAAGAGTATAATATCGTTTAATAACTGCGATAAGATTCCTCTGCACTAAATTTGTAGGTGAAAGTATAATAATACAGGAGCATGGACGTCTGGAAGGGGGCAAGGACCCCCCCCCAGAAAACGAATGTTAACTTAAACGTATATATTTCACAAGTATAATTTGATTTTAGTCATCTACATTAATTATTATGATGCAGGGATGCAATAATTTCAAATTGAAGTTGTTTTTTCTGAGGGGGCAACACTATTACCGGGGTAATATGACCCGTGAAAAAAATACTTTGCGTGTCCCTCCGTGGAAAGAAATCTACGGATGTCCATGGTTTGGAGGAGGGCAATTACCCCCCTTGCCCCCTGTGCACACACCTATGGTTAAACTCGTAAACATACAACATGCTATAAAATAAACATGATAGAGTGAAAACCCTGTAATTGCTGTTTTATTTGCATGTACGTTTATCACTTGCAGAGCCTTAGCAATCAACTTTTGAGAATATTAACACTTTCCCTTTGCACTTTCATTCAAATGTAACTTTGATAATATGCGTTACTCAGGTCAAAAGTATCCGCAGGGCTCACCTATATGAATCAAACTTGCTGCTGCTGCACCCATTGTAAACTTATCAACAATTGATTTTCAACAATACTTTCCTCATTACTATGTTTTTCTGTGATGTGTGAGTTTCTCATAAATTTAGTGTTATATATTCAATATCGTCCACAGTTAGTTCGAAAGTGCAAGACTAGTAATAAATAACATAAGCCAAATATCTAAGCCACGAATCAAACTGAAGAAAGGTATGTGAAAAAATGCTTTGAAAATTTTGAGTTTTTTTTAAAAGAAAGCTCCAATTATGTAAAGATAGAAACTGATTCTTATTTGTACAGAAATATAGAAGTTGCTTAGATGGATTGATTTCTTATTGAACTTATCCAAATTCAACTCCAGCACTTTCAATTAGGCAATATATTTTTATTTCGGCAGAAACAGAGTTTTCTCGAAACATTAAATTCAAAACAATGTTGAAAGGTGCACAATCCCTTTTCCTTTTCCTTCCCCTACACATTCACAGTAAGCAATAATAATAGAAACTGCTAACATCTCGATTAAGGTTATTTATTAAGAATACCATCAACGCACCAAAGAGAGACGAGATTACCTGATCGCTTGCCCTTTGCCTATATGCTTGCCAGGCACGTCTGATCCATTGATTTGTTGTTTCAAGTTCACTTTATGCACAGTCAGGATAATTGGGACTGGACCTACAGTTTAAAGTGAGATCCGAACCACTGTGTCATGTACCTCCACCGGGTATCGAATTTCAATGCGACAACGTTACCACTATGCCATTGGGGAGGCCCATATATTACTTTTGGGAAAGAAATAAACCATGTATACCTAATCGAACCGACCTCCGTGGAAGGTGGATATCATAGCGTGCTACAACGCCAGGGGTCCCTGGTTCGAATCAAGCCTGGGCAAGTATGTTCTTTGTGAGTATTCCTTCAGTAATTACATCATACCATCACTCATCCTCATCTTCGCGATTACCCAAAAGTGACAGAAAATAAGATAAACTGTGGCTCCATTTCCGATTAGGGCCTCCCCAATGGCCCAGATGTAGCATCCTCGCCTTCTAATCAAGGGTCCCAGATTCGATACCCGCTGGGGGCACATAGTGGTTCGAATCCCACTTTAAACTGTAGGTCCTGTCCCGATTACCTTTACTGAGCATAAAGTAGACTTAAGGCAACAAATTAATCAAACAATTCCCGATAAGTCTAACTGTGCATAAAGTTAACTAAGACAAAAACAAACAAGAAGACAAAGTTATGGTGAGAAACCGGTAGAGATCAAAAACTGGAAAACTAAATGTAGTGGTGTAATAGTGGGAATTATTCATTCCGACGTTTATTATCTGGATTTTCTACAAAGTTTGTCTTTTTGTTAATAAATTCAGAGACTCAGTGACACATTATGTAGCGGGGATCCTGCAAAATAAAATCGCATTTGTTTTTGTTTTGTGGTAGGTTCTGAGAATCACAAAATCAAAGCGATTCTTCCGCATTGGGAAATGCATTCGAAGATCGTAGAAACTTATTTCTCCAACATTTCTTCGTAATGTGTAGAAGAATGTCTCCTCACCCAAATATGCTTAACTTATCACAATATGTTAAATTTTGAACGTTTAACACTAAAATGGTTTGATGAAAGAATTATCATTACTTCCTTCTATCTTCTACTTGCTAATTTATATCCTGTCAATGAACTCAAAACAAGCCTTTTAAGTTTGCTTCTTTAGAAGATAAACCGGTTTTCATAAACTTCTTGGACCAAAGTCACATTTTCGAAAATTTTAATAAAATGTGAAACTTTGTGATGGAAGTATTTAATTTCTGAAATTTAATTAATGTTAATAAAATTATGAAGTGAAGGTCACTTAAATAGTTTTTATTATTCTTATGAAGACTTTGCTCATACCGTTCTTTGTCGTGATTAACCCGAGAGGTAGAAAAGCAACGAAAAATAACCGATATTGAAAAAAGTGATAATCTCTAATTGGTAACTTGTTTAGAAACCCATGCCCCTTGTACAAAAGCCGACCTCTCTGGTGGAATGGTTAGCGCTACGACACCAAGGGTTTTTTTTTTTTTGTAAGTGTCCTGTCATCAATTTCATCATATCATCCATCATTCATCCAGTCATCCTCATCTTCTCGATTATCCAAAGTGGCAGAGAAGTGAAGTAAAATAAATCAAATCAATCAATCAATTAGCCCTTACACCCTTAACTTGCAGCCTCGCTTCATTAAATTAAACTTGCGTCTTTAAATAGCTTTAATATACTTCCGGTGATTGGCATTATTAATTAATACTATGCGCATTTTCATGTCTCGTAAATCCGCTGCAGTATACACCGTATACACCTTCATAATTATGGAGTTACCTGCATGCATTCGCCTCGGACAACTTGCTCGTCTTTTTATACAGGTCCGTACTAGATTTCCTACTGGAACACTCTTGATGGCGCTGGACTGACTACCAGGCTAGATTTGATGTTGCCAGACTGGTTTAGAGAACTAAACAGTGTTATAATTGCATTTTGCTTCTCTGCTTGATGCTGTGGTAACTACCAACAAGGGAAACATTTGGTCATGTGACAATTATTTAATCTGGGAGTCTGGCTAGGAAGAGCGGTTTTTGTTTGTGGTTTTTTTTATCATTGATTGTGCAATTTTTCTTCTTTGTTGTTCGATATTTTTTAAAAATAGGTATTCGTGTTTATTAATATTTAGGAATTAATCCATACCAATGAGATTTTTACACAACAGATTTTATTACCCGATAATAAAAACCTTTATTATTGCTCATGGGCATCCAGAAGGGGGGGGGGCCGTGCCCCCCCTGGAAAATGAAAGTCAACCAAAAATATGTATTTCACACATATAATTTCATTTTAGCCACAATAATATGTGTTAATTATTGCATGAACACCATAAATTTAAATTTAAGCAATGTTTTTTAGGGAACAACACTATATTTGTAGAAAATTTGCCTTCGTTTGCCCCCCCTGGAAAAAATACCTTCCTTGCCCCTCCCTGGAAAAAATACTGCGGTCGTCCATGTTATTGCCAGAGTATTAAAAGTTTCACATATTTAGTTAAACAACAATCCTGCGAACCTTGTAACACCCGAGTTTATTAAAAAGCATGTTGAGTACATCTAATTACTATTTCTCCTTCGAGCTAATTTCTAGCCCATACTTTCCTCTTTCATAGCTGACTATTTTCCTACAACATTCTTCCTCCAGTCGCTAGCCCATATTTTAAGTTTGTCTGCTCAGTACTTGTACCAACAAGTACAGTAATGAGTAGCGTGCGCTACAAAAATTATCAGGTGAGAACATATTACACCACAAATCTAGCAGAAAATCTACCCTCGTGTGATTCAGGCTTAACAACTGTTGACCTGTATCCTCACTTCCATCAACTGCATAAAACCAACCATATCATTTTATGAAGCAGGCGGGACACAATACCCAAGGGTGAATAAAGGAGCATTATGATAACACTGGTGAACAATGAAAATGCTTCGGAGATAAAAGTAACCAATACTTACTAATTTGAGGGTGCTGATAACGAATATATTAGTTTTTGAAGATTGGTTCGAGTTTCAAAGAAATACATTATCGCCGGTTGTGCTCCGGCGTGCAAAATAAGGGTTCGTGACAACTGCGGCTGTCTGCATATTTAAAAAAAAAACATCCATTGCTTGACGGTTAGCTTTTTCACTATCCTTATTGATACCACATGAACGCTGACCAAGAATCATCAACCACATTACGCTTCAGTTTGTATTGAAGATTTTGCCAGGGGAAATGTGTTGTTACGTGTTCCTGTGTAGTTCCAATTTGAACTCCCGGAAATGGTCGTTTTATGACTGTACTGACAAGAAACTTATCGCGTAAGTGTGTTGTTGTGGTGAGATATTGGATGAGTGTGTGTTGTTATTTCTTTTTATCGTTATATGACTGTACTGTCCAGAAACATGTCGTGTAAATGTGTTAACAGTGCAGACAATTTTTGTTATGTTTGCAGTGAAATAATGTTTGTCGATCAAAAAAGAAATTTCACGCCAATCATAAAGAAAGCCTACCACTTGTACTTTGGTTGTAAAGTGGGAGATATGGACAAGAATTGGCCACCACACATTTGTTGTAATTCGTATTCGACAAACTTGCGGGACTGGCTACATGGAGAAAGACCTTGCATGCCGTTTGCAGTTCCAATGATAAGGAGAGAACCAACAGATCATACTTCAAACTGCTATTTTTGCATAGTTCCTACAATTAAAGGCCTATCCAAAAAGAAAAAGTGGACTATCACTTATCCCAATATTCCTTCAGCTATTCGTCCTGTGCCACATTCTGAAGAACTACCTGTTCCACAACCTCCCACATCGTACTCCAGTGATTAATCCGACGAAGAGCAAGAGGAGGCCAAACTCGACGCAGGAATGCCAAATCCTGTTGCAGATTCCTCGTCATCCATCGATCCTGACTTCACAGCCAACATATCATCATGTAATCGCCATCTGATAACTCAACATGAATTATGGTAAATGACCTTGTGAGGGACCTGGGGTTGTCAAAAAGTGGCACAGAACTACTGTCATCCAGACTCAAGCAGTGGGGAGCTCTTGCTGAAGATGTTAAAGTATCCGTGTTTCGGACACGTCAGAAACCCCTGGAATAGTATTTTTCAGTGGAAGGTGACATAGTGTGATGTAAAAATGTGACTGGTCTTATAAGTAAACTTAACATAGAACATAATCCCGATGAATGGCAGTTGATTATAGACACATCAAAACTAAGTCTGAAAGCTTTGTTAGTGAACAATGGTAATGTGTTGCCATCAATGCCAATCGGTTATGCAGTGCACTTGGGAGACATATGCCAACATGACAAACTCCTGAAAGCCATAAATTATAATGAATAAAATTGCAATATTTGTGGCGATTTCAAAGTTCTAGCCATACTTCTTGGTCTGCATCTCGGCTTCACAAAATACTGCTGTTTTTTATGCGAGTGGGATAGCCGTGATAAGGCTTCCCACTACTTAAGGAAAGACTGGCCACTCCATAAATCTTTGGAGCCAGGAACAAAGAACGTTCAACATGTTCCTTTGATAGCTCGCAGCAGGGTTTTACTTCATCCTTTACATATTAAACTAGGTCTAATCAAGATCTTCATTAAAGGTATGAACCAAGCCAGTGATGCATTCAAGTATATTCTGCGTAAATTTCCACAAATCAGTAAAATTAAAATCAGGAAGGGAATTTATTAGCCCTCAGACTCGAGAACTCCTCAATGATTCTGAAATTGACACACCGTTAGAAGATAAGGAGAACATTGCATGGGACTCTTTCCAAAACGTAGTGACAAATTTTGTGGGAAACGTGCGGGCTCAGAATTATAAGGAACTAGTGGAGCACCTAATATCTTCCTACCAAGCAATGGGGTGTTATATGTCACTAAAAATACATATGTTACACTCCCACATAAACTTCTTCCCAGGAAATTGCAGTGCATTCAGCGATGAACATGGGGAACATTTCCACCAAATTATATCTACAATGGAGAAACAATATCAGGGTACTGGAGCAAGTATATGCTTGCTGATTATTGTAGAACAATCACCAGAACCACAATACAAGCAACAGGCAAACAGGTGCCGTTTGTAATATCCATGTAATTAATGTTTTTGTAACTTCCATTTTGTACACGTGTTATTTTATTTTTTACACCACACAACACATATTTCTTTCGATTACACTTAAACTGGAACCAATTCAGCATTTTTATTAATATTTTCGTATTCAGCACCCTCATTTCTATTAGGAAAGTTTCATTTCTGAAGCATGAAAAAAGTTTTAAATTTGTTGTTCAGTGTAATCTAGATATGTAAGCGGTTGCGGTTGCTTAATAAGCGCAATACCATACTACAGCATGTTACTCAATTTGCTAAAATCAAAAGAAAGTAAAAGGGCAAATTTCGTAGATAAAACGCTGAAGTAAAATAAAATTGCTTCATTGAACGTTTTCGCCACCCTGTGGGTGAATACATCCCCATTATGCCCCTGTGTTCTTACGATAATTATAATGTCACTTTGTGTTAAAGACTGACATCCAAATGCCAGGTCTGCAACACTAGCCTAGTCATTATGTCTCGTATTGATGTAATTTCAATGATGTATGACGGATAGCATATATCCTATCAGTTCGTGACTTACCAGCAGGTTAACAGAGCTTTTTAGTTCTAATTCATGTAGATATACATAAGAATGGTTTTTACTTGAAATGGCTGTATAATGTAGGGAATTGTGTGCATGAAATACTATAGAATTTCATCTGTTCAGACAGCCACCTGATTTAATGTGAATTTTAATTAAAATAAGTTAATTTTTGTTTTAAGGAAATGCACATATTCGTGAAGACAATAACCACAGGTGGAGCCTTCAGACACCAATGAGAGTGTCAAAGAAAAACTTCAGGATAAAGAGGGAATTCCTCCAGATTAGCAGAATTTGATTTATAGAATTCAGATCTTCGTGGAGACATCGACAGGGAAGGCAATATCCCCTAGGTGGAGCCTTCAGACACCAATGAGAGTGTCAAAGAAAAACTAGAGGATAAAGAGGAAATTCCTCCAGATTAGCAGAATTTGATTTAGAGAATTCAGATCTTCGTGGAGACATCGACAGGGAAGACAATATACCCTAGGTGGAGCCTTCAGACACCAATGAGAGTGTCAAAGAAAAACTTCAGGATAAAGAGGGAATTCCTCCAGATTAGCAGAATTTGATTTAGAGAATTCAGATCTTCGTGGAGACATCGACAGGGAAGACAATATACCCTAGGTGGAGCCTTCAGACACCAATGAGAGTGTCAAAGAAAAACTTCAGGATAAAGAGGGAATTCCTCCAGATTAGTAGAATTTGATTTATAGAATTCAGATCTTCATGGAGACATCGACAGGGAAGACAATATCCCCTAGGTGAAGCCTTCAGACACCAATGAAAATTTCAAAGAAAAACTTCAGGATAAAGAGGGAATTCCTCCAGATTAGCAGAATTTGATTTATAGAATTCAGATCTTCGTGGAGACATCGAGAGGGAAGTCAATATCCCCCTAGGTGGAGCCTTCAGACACCAATGAGAGGTTCTAAGAAAAAAACTTCAGAGTAAAGATTAGCAGAATTTGATTTATAGAATGCAGATCTTCGTGGAGACATCGACAGGGAAGACAATATCCCCTAGGTGGAGCCTTCAGACACCAATGAGAGTGTCAAAGAAAAACTTCAGGATAAAGAGGGAATTCCTCCAGATTAGCAGAATTTGATTTATAGAATTCAGATCTTCGTGGAGACATCGACAGGGAAGACAATATCCCCTAGGTGGAGCCTTCAGACACCAATGAGAGTGTCAAAGAAAAACTAGAGGATAAAGAGGAAATTCCTCCAGATTAGCAGAATTTGATTTAGAGAATTCAGATCTTCGTGGAGACATCGACAGGGAAGACAATATACCCTAGGTGGAGCCTTCAGACACCAATGAGAGTGTCAAAGAAAAACTTCAGGATAAAGAGGGAATTCCTCCAGATTAGCAGAATTTGATTTAGAGAATTCAGATCTTCGTGGAGACATCGACAGGGAAGACAATATACCCTAGGTGGAGCCTTCAGACACCAATGAGAGTGTCAAAGAAAAACTTCAGGATAAAGAGGGAATTCCTCCAGATTAGTAGAATTTGATTTATAGAATTCAGATCTTCATGGAGACATCGACAGGGAAGACAATATCCCCTAGGTGAAGCCTTCAGACACCAATGAAAATTTCAAAGAAAAACTTCAGGATAAAGAGGGAATTCCTCCAGATTAGCAGAATTTGATTTATAGAATTCAGATCTTCGTGGAGACATCGAGAGGGAAGTCAATATCCCCCTAGGTGGAGCCTTCAGACACCAATGAGAGGTTCTAAGAAAAAAACTTCAGAGTAAAGATTAGCAGAATTTGATTTATAGAATGCAGATCTTCGTGGAGACATCGACAGGGAAGACAATATCCCCTAGGTGGAGCCTTCAGACACCAATGAGAGTGTCAAAGAAAAACTTCAGGATAAAGAGGGAATTCCTCCAGATTAGCAGAATTTGATTTATAGAATTCAGATCTTCGTGGAGACATCGACAGGGAAGACAATATCCCCTAGGTGGAGCCTTCAGACACCAATGAGAGTGTCAAAGAAAAACTAGAGGATAAAGAGGAAATTCCTCCAGATTAGCAGAATTTGATTTAGAGAATTCAGATCTTCGTGGAGACATCGACAGGGAAGACAATATACCCTAGGTGGAGCCTTCAGACACCAATGAGAGTGTCAAAGAAAAACTTCAGGATAAAGAGGGAATTCCTCCAGATTAGCAGAATTTGATTTATAGAATTCAGATCTTCGTGGAGACATCGACAGGGAAGGCAATATCCCCTAGGTGGAGCCTTCAGACACCAATGAGAGTGTCAAAGAAAAACTTCAGGATAAAGAGGAAATTCCTTCAGATTAGCAGAATTTGATTTATAGAATTCAGATCTTCGTGAAGACATCGACAGGGAAGACAATATACCCTAGGTGGAGCCTTCAGACATCAATGAGAGGTTCTAAGAAAAACTTCAGAGTAAAGAGGGAATTCCTCCAGATTAGTAGAATTTGATTTATAGAATTCAGATCTTCATGGAGACATCGACAGGGAAGACAATATCCCCTAGGTGAAGCCTTCAGACACCAATGAAAATTTCAAAGAAAAACTTCAGGATAAAGAGGGAATTCCTCCAGATTAGCAGAATTTGATTTATAGAATTCAGATCTTCGTGGAGACATCGAGAGGGAAGTCAATATCCCCCTAGGTGGAGCCTTCAGACACCAATGAGAGGTTCTAAGAAAAAAACTTCAGAGTAAAGATTAGCAGAATTTGATTTATAGAATGCAGATCTTCGTGGAGACATCGACAGGGAAGACAATATCCCCTAGGTGGAGCCTTCAGACACCAATGAGAGTGTCAAAGAAAAACTTCAGGATAAAGAGGGAATTCCTCCAGATTAGCAGAATTTGATTTATAGAATTCAGATCTTCGTGGAGACATCGATAGGGAAGACAATATCCCCTAGGTGGAGCCTTCAGACACCATTGAGAGTGTCTTATCCAAATTCAGGATAAGGAGGGAATCCATCCAGATGAGCCGAGGTTGATTTGTGCAGAGGAGCAGCTTGAAGATGGTCAAATCTTGTCTTACTACAACATTCAGAAAGGTAAGTCATCTTGAATAATAACACACACCTTGTTAATAGTATTTCTTATGCAAGACACAAAATACTTTGTTGGTAGTTTAATTTACACAATACAATTTTTTCATGTTGTACATTTTCCAACGTTCTTCCAACTTGCTTAACACTCCATGTGCTTCAACCAGTTATGAGAGGCACCAGAATATTGTAATTTAGGGCAGGAGATCTATCTATCTGTAGATCATTTAAGGCTCGATTCTAGTTTGCTTGGTTCGGTGTTTAACTTACAGTTGGCCTCCCTTCTCAGTTTCTTAGCCAGAAGAAACAGCATTATCACCTGCCCTTTTTGATAGAATACAGAGAGAGAGAAAAATTTGTGTGATAGTGTAAACGGCTACCGCCTGTGCACGACAACATTGGAAAGTAACATACAGGTGAAGGTGTGTGAAGCTGTTTAAGGTGTGCAGGAGGTGATGGCTGAGGCAAATTGACAATTCTGCTACAAATACTTCCAACACTTTTGTCACCATCACAGTATTTAAGGTAAAATAGAAAAGCGACTTATTTACGCAACTTTCATATCTGAAATCGAGGCGCATATATTCTAGGCTAGCTAGGTTATCAGGAAATAATCTATTAGTAAAATGTTTGATTGATTGGTTGATTGAGTTGGTATTTTTAGCCCGCTTTATGTACAGTAAAGCTAATCGGGAATGGACGTACAGTTTATAGTGGGAACCGAACCACTATGATTCTCCGCCGGATATCGAACCAGGGACCCCAACAAAGAATACCCATACCGAGATTTGAACCCGAAATCCCATGCTGTGTTAATAACCACTTTGCTACGGAGGTCGGCAATATAAGCATGGAGTTGCTGTTCAAATGAAACCATTCAAGGTAAGAAGTTTATTATATATTTTATTCTCGCAAGTAGGCCCACATCAATATTTCACAATATGGATCTCTATTTTTTATAAAAGTACTTGAAATAATTTCCTTACTGCTTCCATTTCAATGATACAGTGTACTTTTAATAATTATTTTTACTTCAAAATCCCAAAATTCCCAGCATTTTTACCCTTTTGAACGAGAGTTAGCCCAGGTTTTGAAATTTCAACCCAGTATACACCTGAAATCATATTTATATACTGTAAACATCAGAAATAATCTTTTCATGCACGTCTGTTCAACACAAATACACTATTTTGTTGGTTATTTTTGAGAATTTACGCAGCTATTTCTGGGACTTCGGTCATTTGCCAGTTCATTTTTACTGGATGGAGGTTCAATTTGCTTCATGCGAGAAACAATTATGGCCGTGCTAGTGGCATATGCACTCTTTGCTCCAACTTCATAACATGCGGCGATATAGTTTGGTTGGGAAAAGAAATAAGGTGAGTCAAAAACAAGCCCCATAATGCAAAGAACCACAATGGTGGATCTGTAAGGAACTGCCATCTGCAATAGAAATAAGCTTCAATTTGTGTAAAGGAGCATCATAGTTCTTATTATTTAATTGTGGAAGAAGGCACACGAGTGGTGAATATGTAAGGAAATAACGATTCACCTATGTACAACATGTATGCAGTCAACTGCAACAAGTTGTCCATAAATGTATGGAGTCTAATTTGGTGATAGATTTTCCCAGAGAGCCGTACTTGTGAAACTAAATGCAATGGCAGGGTGGCTACTCTAGGACAGGACCGTGATAAAATTCAAATATTATTCCAAGTTTTCAAAGCGAACTTTCCAAAAAATCAGTGGTTCAAGCAGATATTTTGTCTATTTCAACCTTATGTATTACCTACCAGCTCTGACCACCCATGCACATATTAACAATATAAAGGATCTGTGTTGACCCAATGTACTAAAAAAATCTATAATTCAATTCAATTAAACAGTATACCATACTATTTAAAATATTCAATTTAAGGTGTAGAGTTTACATTTGCCATTTCAGATTCTCAGACTTGGAATAAATGTACACACACGTCACAAATGTGACGGAATATACTAATCTGTAAGAAAATGTCAATTGTATAGGAATTCAAATTTACCTAATCAACTTCAAGATGTCCTGCAACAATCTGAGTGTCAGATTGTTCTGCAAAGAACACCAACAAAGTAAACAGATTGAGATAATTCTGTTTTATTTTACACGCAGCTTTCTTTTAATTTCCTTCCTCGATAAAAATAAAAGCTAACCTCTGAAAAACATGCCTCAGGCCATTTGTAAATGTACGGATACGAATTCATTTGGATTAATAAAAGTTGTCATATTTCATGTCTACGGAGAAGAATTCATGTAGAATTCACGCAAAATTCCCGGAACCAACGATTCACTCATAATTTCCGGAATTCAAAGAATTCCTGGTGACTAGCCACCCTGAATAGTAAAGAGCCAAGACGAATAGGGGAGGGGGACAGTGTACTTGCTCGGCCATATTGAGGGGGCAAAAAGTGACAAAAAGTGGGGATGCCCCTCCCACACTCTCGATACATTCACCAACAGATAGTCATTAAATATGTTGTTATTTGAATATTATTATATTCCATATTATTGCTATTAAATAAGTTGTTTTGAGTGTTTGCTTGTGATTTATCTGGTTTGTGGTCCTGTAATGTTGATTCATCTCGCATATGTGTGAAGAGGCGGGGGGGGGGGGGGGTAGAAGAGGAATATTATCTGAGAGACAGTGAGTGTCCACCTGAAAGCCTTATATATTTGTCTATTTCTGTTATTTACCTCACTTTCCTACATCTTGTGTTAATAGCGACCTTAAGAACCAGGGATGAACTGGTGAAATGATGAGACAAACACAATGATATATCCATGTCTGACCAAGGTTCGAACCTGGCATGACCACTCTACTGCAGACTGCAGCCTTAGGTTTTCTTCTTTGCTTGGGGTTAAACTAGGTGACCCGGGACACTTGCCTTCCTGTCCAGTGTGTGAGTCTAACATATAGTAATCCACGAAAGTAAGTGATATTTTATTATATGTGTCAATAAATGATTTGAAAGTATAAGTTGTCTCTAATGTTTATTTCATATGTAATGTGTTTCTAGTTTCTCGTAATTCTCTCTTAAAAGCTTAATAGAAAATAAGAACATGAAGTTATTTATGAGTAGATACAATATTAAGGTAAATTTATATGTGGGTTTACTTACTTACATATTTACTATCCACACCTTGATTAAGAGAACTTTTTGTCTCAAAGAATGTTGTTAAAGGCATTAGTATTTTCTTTTGATTATCTGTAGCCTTTATTTGTATACTAGTAAGAACAACATATTAAATACTATCAAGTGCAACTAGAAAATGAGTAATGCATATGGCACATTCAGACAGTCTAAATTCTAAACCATGTTTAAAAAATATTTAATTTAATTTGTACAGCATAACCAAGGCGAGGAATCGCCAAATAAATTTCATTAGGCCAAACAATTACTGTATATAACAGAACTCAACGAGCTTGTCAATTGACAAATACCTAATAAACCCAAAAAACTGATTTCTTTGTTATAAGAAATATAACTGGTATTTGTTCGCGGTTACCTGGGGTGATGTGCACATTCCGAGTACCCAGAAATGCCTTCAACAGTACCTGTATTAGTTTAAATTTATTAATTTTTGATTTACAGTTTATGATAATGCTATCACTGTTTTAGATTATATTTACAACATGCAGAAGAATAGAATGCTAGAAACTATGAAGTGTAAATTATATTACACTGAAAATGGTAAAAGTTCCTATCATATTTACAAATTGTGTGGGAGGATAAAGAAGGCATTTAAATACTCAAAATACTTTCAAAGTAAGAAAGAGTATTAATTTGTGAGAAATAAAGTGGCTTGAACAAGTGACCATGATAGTTGACCTTATCACGATCTCGCTTCCGAAGGTTCTCAGTTTGAGTGCAACACGTCTTAAGCATGCATGTCCTTTCCGAGTGTCTTCTCATCAATTGCATCTAATTATTATGCATGTTGATTGCAGCAGTAGCCAAAAGTGGCAGAAAAATCAATGCAATATAACATGTCAAAACAAAAGTCACCGTTGTGTTCAACATATTTTCGAAAAAGATGGCACAAAGTTGTAGACGAGGAAGGGATGGTTCAAAATACTACAAATATAACAATCCTCACCTACTCAATATGTACAAATAATAGCATTACATGTAACTTCTGCTTTTCTGCCACTTTTGTGCTGATCGTGAAGATGAGGATGAGTAATGATATGATTAAATTGATGAAGGGACTCTCACATGCCAAGGCCGGGAATCGAAGCCCCTGGACCCCTGGCCAGTCAATTATGAAGCCACCTAAGTTGTTTTCATGACTTCACCTGAAAGGAATGCTCTGAAATCGTTCTAGCTAGATGCCTCCCCAATGGTGCATTGGTAGTGTCATTGCCTTATAATCAAGGGGCCGTGGGTTCGATACTCAGTGGAGGCCCAAGTGGTTCAGATCCAATATTTTTTAGGACCAGTCCCGATTAGCCTTACTGTACAAAAAGTGGACTTGAAACACCAACTCAATCAATAAATCATTCAATTGTTCGAACTACTGAGAAGGTTGAAGATTATTGGAACTGATCAAATAATGAAAAATTAATATAATGAATATGGCAAAGTGAAGTAAATACAATCACAGTCAGGCGACAGACCCTTGATTGCAAGGCAACAACATTACCACTATGCCATAGGGGAGGCCCAAAGATGAACAGGATCACCATGAAGCTGACAGTTAAATATTTCGACACACCAATATATCATAAAAATGAATCATAAATAAAATGTAATAAAAAGTAAAACCTACATATAAAAATTTCAATAAATATTCTAAATTAAGACGTATATCAAAACTACAACATAAAACATTTCTATAATAATTCAATTGTAAATAAATGCAAAATTTAGATATGGCACTTCATTTTTGAATAATTAGAATGCAACTCAATAATTATTTCCAAATGTCTCTTTTTCTCTTTCTCTAACCAGGCACTGCCAGGCAACACAGTAGGAAAACTGGAAATCAGCAGGGTTGGAATATTATAAAAGGCTCCCAAGCAACAATCACAGCTGCAATAATTCAAACATGTTGGGCAAGAGATTAACAATTTTATCTACATATAAAAGTATACTGATTTCTTAATCCAGGCTTGAGTCAGAATAAAACATGTATACTATTATAATGTAATCCATGTCTATAGAAATGCAAAAGGCTACATATTCTACAACATTTAAAAAAAAATCAGAGTGGTTAAAAAAAATTCTAAACCACCAAGCAACTAAGTCAAGTAAGTCCTACCTATTATTGAAACCAATACGTTGCTGACCAAGGCAGTTTATTAAGATAAAACACTTAACACGTAACGTTTCGACCCTGTATCAGGGTCTTCCTCAGACGAAGAACTAAACTAAAACAACAACTGTCAGGAGGTGATATGTTTAATTCCTTTGGAGAAATCTTCATAGATAAGGACTGTCACCTTGATTTGTTGTTGTGTGGCTTGTGACCCTGCTATGTGTATGTAATCTTTCTGTATTTAGTATATTTCATCTTTTTAGTTTAGTTCTTCGTCTGAGGAAGACCCTGATACAGGGTCGAAACGTTACGTGTTAAGTGTTTTATCTTAATAAACTGCCTTGGTCAGCAACGTATTGGTTTTAATATGGAAAAAACAAGGCTTAATTATATTACTATTATTGAATAAACGATCTTAACAATTTGGTATGGCAAAAATATGTTGATTTCATAATATAGGCTTGAGTAAGAAGAAACGACTGCAAGTTTTTTAATTCAGTCCAAGTCATCTCAAACGTGACATAAAAACCTGACATAAAAACCTGACATATCAGGACAAGAACTGGAAGAAATGGGATATGAAAGTTAATGAACAATCTTGTGAATGGAAAATGCTGAGATGATATGGTTGAACTATACAGCAAGACCTTCATGTAAAGACCTTAACACTACTAGTTGCAACCTATCAGAGATTACTCGAGCATCATCACACTTTAGTTTGGACGAAAGAAGGAGAATGGTTATTTCAGAATCGAAGCTCAAAAGAGAAAAGAATTTCAAAGTCTTACAACTCAGCCAAAGTCATCTTAAGGGTAAGATGAGAAACTTATATCTGTGAAGAAGAGTGAAAAGATGGAAGAAAAGAGATATGAAAGTTAATGAGCAATCTTGTGAATGGAAAATGCTGAGATGATATGGTTGAACTATACAGCAAGACTTTCATGTAAAGACCTTAATGCTACTAGTTGCAACCTATCAGAGATTACTCGAGCATCATCACACTTTAGTTTGGACGAAAGAAGGAGAATGGTTATTTCAGAATCGAAGCTCAAAAGAGAAAAGAATTTCAAAGTCTTACAACTCAGCTAAAGTCATCTTAAGGGTAAGATGAGAAACTTATATCTGTGAAGAAGAGCGAAAAGATGGAAGAAAAGAGATATGAAAGTTAATGAGCAATCTTGTGAATGGAAAATGCTGAGATGATATGGTTGAACTATACAGCAAGACCTTCATGTAAAGACCTTAACGCTACTAGTTGCAACCTATCAGATATTACTCGAGCATCATCACACTTTAGTTTGGACGAAAGAAGGAGAATGGTTATTTCAGAATCGAAACTCAAAAGAGAAAAGAATTTCAAAGTCTTACAACTCAGCCAAAGTCATCTTAAGGGTAAGATGAGAAACTTATATCTGAGAAGAAGAGCGAAAAGATGGAAGAAAAGAGATATGAAAGTTAATGAGCAATCTTGTGAATGGAAAATGCTGAGATGATATGGTTGAACTATACAGCAAGACCTTCATGTAAAGACCTTAACGCTACTAGTTGCAACCTATCAGAGATTACTCGAGCATCATCACACTTTAGTTTGGACGAAAGAAGGAGAATGGTTATTTCAGAATCGAAGCTCAAAAGAGAAAAGAATTTCAAAGTCTTACAACTCAGCCAAAGTCATCTTAAGGGTAAGATGAGAAACTTATATCTGTGAAGAAGAGCGAAAAGATGGAAGAAAAGAGATATGAAAGTTAATGAGCAATCTTGTGAATGGAAAATGCTGAGATGATATGGTTGAACTATACAGCAAGAGCTTCATGTAAAGACCTTAACGCTACTAGTTGCAACCTATCAGAGATTACTCGAGCATCATCACACTTTAGTTTGGACGAAAGAAGGAGAATGGTTATTTCAGAATCGAAGCTCAAAAGAGAAAAGAATTTCAAAGTTTTACAACTCAGCCAAAGTCATCTTAAGGGTAAGATGAGAAAATTATATCTGTGAAGAAGAGCGAAAAGATGGAAGAAAAGAGATATAAAAGTTAATGAGCAATCTTGTGAATGGAAAATGCTGAGATGATATGGTTGAACTATACAGCAAGACCTTCATGTAAAGACCTTAACGCTACTAGTTGCAACCTATCATATATTACTCGAGCATTATCATACTTTAGTTTGGGCGAAAGAAGGAGAATGGTTATTTCAGAATCGAAGCTCAAAAGAGAAAAGAATTTCAAAGTCATCTTAAGGGTAAGATGAGAAACTTATATCTGAGAAGAAGAGCGAAAAGATGGAAGAAAAGAGATATGAAAGTTAATGAGCAATCTTGTGAATAGAAAATGCTGAGATGATATGGTTGAACTATACAGCAAGACCTTCATGTAAAGACCTTAACGCTACTAGTTGCAACCTATCAGAGATTACTCGAGCATCATCATACTTTAGTTTGGACGAAAGATAGAGAATGGTTATTTCAGAATCGAAGCTCAAAAGAGAAAAGAATTTCAAAGTCTTACAACACAGCCAAAGTCATCTTAAGGGTAAGATGAGAAACTTATATCTGAGAAGGAGAGCGAAAAGATGGAAGAAAAGAGATATGAAAGTTAATGAGCAATCTTGTGAATGGAAAATGCTGAGATGATATGGTTGAACTATACAGCAAGACCTTCATGTAAAGACCTTAACGCTACTAGTTGCAACCTATCAGAGATTACTCGAGCATCATCACACTTTAGTTTGGACGAAAGAAGGAGAATGGTTATTTCAGAATCGAGGCTCAAAAGAGAAAATAATTTCAAAGTCTTACAACGTAGCCAATGTCATCTTAAGGTTAAGATGAGAAACTTATATCTGAGAAGAAGAGCGAAAAGATGGAAGAAAAGAGATATGAAAGTTAATGAGCAATCTTGTGAATAGAAAATGCTGAGATGATATGGTTGAACTATACAGCAAGACCTTCATGTAAAGACCTTAACGCTACTAGTTGCAACCTATCAGAGATTACTCGAGCATCATCATACTTTAGTTTGGACGAAAGATAGAGAATGGTTATTTCAGAATCAAAGCTCAAAAGAGAAAAGAATTTCAAAGTCTTACAACGTAGCCAATGTCATCTTAAGGTTAAGATGAGAAACTTATATCTGAGAAGAAGAGCGAAAAGATGGAAGAAAAGAGATATGAAAGTTAATGAGCAATCTTGTGAATAGAAAATGCTGAGATGATATGGTTGAACTATACAGCAAGACCTTCATGTAAAGACCTTAACGCTACTAGTTGCAACCTATCAGAGATTACTCGAGCATCATCATACATTAGTTTGGACGAAAGATAGAGAATGGTTATTTCAGAATAGAAGCTCAAAAGAGAAAATAATTTCAAAGTCTTACAACACAGCCAAAGTCATCTTAAGGGTAAGATGAGAAACTTATATCTGAGAAGGAGAGCGAAAAGATGGAAGAAAAGAGATATGAAAGTTAATGAGCAATCTTGTGAATGGAAAATGCTGTGATGATATGGTTGAACTATACAGCAAGACTTTCATGTAAAGACCTTAACACTACTAGTTGCAAACCTATCAGAGATTACTCGAGCATCATCATACTTTAGTTTGGGCGAAAGAAGGAGAATGGTTATTTCAGAATCGAGGCTCAAAAGAGAAAAGAATTTCAAAGTCTTACAACGTAGCCAATGTCATCTTAAGGTTAAGATGAGAAACTTATATCTGAGAAGAAGAGCGAAAAGATGGAAGAAAAGAGATATGAAAGTTAATGAGCAATCTTGTGAATAGAAAATGGTGAGATGATATGGTTGAACTATACAGCAAGACCTTCATGTAAAGACCTTAACGCTACTAGTTGCAACCTATCAGAGATTACTCGAGCATCATCACACTTTAGTTTGGACGAAAGAAGGAGAATGGTTATTTCAGAATCGAAGCTCAAAAGAGAAAAGAATTTCAAAGTCATCTTAAGGGTAAGATGAGAAAATTATATCTGTGATGAAAAGCGAAAAGATGGAAGAAAAGAAATATGAAATTAATGAACAATCTTGTGAATGGAAAATGCTGAGATGATATGGTTGAACTATACAGCAAGACCTTCATGTAAAGACCTTAACGCTAGTAGTTGCAATCTATCAGAGATTACTCGAGCATCATCATACTTTAGTTTGGACGAAAGATAGAGAATGGTTATTTCAGAATCGAAGCTCAAAAGATAAAAGAATTTCAAAGTCTTACAAGACAGCCAAAGTCATCTTAAGGGTAAGATGAGAAAATTATATCTGTGATGAAAAGCGAAAAGATGGAAGAAAAGAGATATGAAAGTTAATGAGCAATCTTGTGAATGGAAAATGCTGAGATGATATGGTTAAAATATACAGCAAGACCTTCATGTAAAGACCTTAACGCTACTAGTTGCAACCTATCATAGATTACTCGAGCATTATCATACTTTAGTTTGAGCGGAAGAAGGAGAATGGTTATTTCAGAATCGAAGCTCAAAAGAGAGAAGAATTTCAAAGTCATCTTAAGGGTAAGATGAGAAACTTATATCTGAGAAGAAGAGCGAAAAGATGGAAGAAAAGAGATATGAAAGTTAATGAGCAATCTTGTGAATAGAAAATGCTGAGATGATATGGTTGAACTATACAGCAAGACCTTCATGTAAAGACCTTAACGCTACTAGTTGCAACCTATCAGAGATTACTCGAGCATCATCACACTTTAGTTTGGACGAAAGAAGGAGAATGGTTATTTTAGAATCGAAGCTCAAAAGAGAAAAGAATTTCAAAGTCATCTTAAGGGTAAGATGAGAAACTTATATCTGAGAAGAAGAGCGAAAAGACGGAAGAAAAGAGATATGAAAGTTAATGAGCAATCTTGTCAATAGAAAATGCTGAGATGATATGGTTGAACTATACAGCAAGACCTTCATGTATAGACCTTAACGCTACTAGTTGCAACCTATCAGAGATTACTCGAGCATCATCACACTTTAGTTTGGACGAAAGAAGGAGAATGGTTATTTTAGAATCGAAGCTCAACAGAGAAAAGAATTTCAAAGTCATCTTAAGGGTAAGATGAGAAACTTATATCTGAGAAGAAGAGCGAAAAGACGGAAGAAAAGAGATATGAAAGTTAATGAGCAATCTTGTGAATGGAAAATGCTGAGATGATATGGTTGAACTATACAGCAAGACATTCATGTAAAGACCTTAACGCTACTAGTTGCAACCTATCAGAGATTACTCGAGCATCATCACACTTTAGTTTGGAAGAAAGAAGGAGAATGGTTATTTCAGAATCGAAGCTCAAAAGAGAAAAGAATTTCAAAGTCTTACAACGTAGCCAATGTCATCTTAAGGTTAAGATGAGAAACTTATATCTGAGAAGAAGAGCGAAAAGATGGAAGAAAAGAAATATGAAAGTTAATGAGGAATCTTGTGAATGGAAAATGCTGAGATGATATGGTTGAACTATACAGCAAGACCTTCATGTAAAGACCTTAACGCTACTAGTTGCAACCTATCAGAGATTACTCGAGCATCATCACACTTTAGTCTGGACAAAAGAAGGAGAATGGTTAATTCAGAATCGAAGCTCAAAAGAGAAAAGAATTTCAAAGTCTTACAACACAGCCAAAGTCATCTTAAGGGTAATATGAGAATCTTATATCTGAGAAGGAGAGCGAAAAGATGGAAGAAAAGAGATATGAAAGTTAATGAGCAATCTTGTGAATGGAAAATGCTGAGATGATATGGTTAAACTATACAGCAAGACCTTCATGTAAAGACGTTAACACTACTAGTTGCAACCTATCAGAGATTACTCGAGCATCATCACACTTTAGTTTGGATGAAAGAAGGAGAATGGTTATTTCAGAATCGAAGCTCAAAAGAGAGAAGAATTTCAAAGTCATCTTAATTGTAAGATGAGAAACTTATATCTGAGAAGAACAGCGAAAAGATGGAAGAAAAGAGATATGTAAGTTAATGAGCAATCTTGTGAATGGAAAATGCTGAGATGATATGGTTGAACTATACAGCAAGACCTTCATGTAAAGACCTTAACGCTACTAGTTGCAACCTATCAGAGATTACTCGAGCATCATCATACTTTAGTTTGGACGAAAGATAGAGAATGGTTATTTCAGAATCGAAGCTCAAAAGAGAAAAGAATTTCAAAGTCTTACAACACAGCCAAAGTCATCTTAAGGGTAAGATGAGAAACTTATATCTGAGAAGGAGAGCGAAAAGATGGAAGAAAAGAGATATGTAAGTTAATGAGCAATCTTGTGAATGGAAAATGCTGAGATGATATGGTTGAACTATACAGCAAGACCTTCATGTAAAGACCTTAACGCTACTAGTTGCAACCTATCAGAGATTACTCGAGCATCATCATACTTTAGTTTGGACGAAAGATAGAGAATGGTTATTTCAGAATCGAAGCTCAAAAGAGAAAAGAATTTCAAAGTCTTACAACACAGCCAAAGTCATCTTAAGGGTAAGATGAGAAACTTATATCTGAGAAGGAGAGCGAAAAGATGGAAGAAAAGAGATATGAAAGTTAATGAACAATCTTGTGAATGGAAAATGCTGAGATGATATGGTTGAATTATACAGCAAGACCTTCATGTAAAGACCTTAACGCTACTAGTTGCAACCTATCATAGATTACTCGAGCATTATCATACATTAGTTTGGGCGAAAGAAATAGAATGGTTATTTCAGAATCGAAGCTCAAAAGAGAAAAGAATTTCAAAGTCATCTTAAGGGTAAGATGAGAAACTTATATCTGAGAAGAAGAGCAAAAAGATGGAAGAAAAGAGATATGAAAGTTAATGAGCAATCTTGTGAATAGAAAATGCTGAGATGATATGGTTGAACTATACAGCAAGACCTTCATGTAAAGACCTTAACGCTACTAGTTGCAACCTATCAGAGATTACTCGAGCATCATCACACTTTAGTTTGGACGAAAGAAGGAGAATGGTTATTTTAGAATCGAAGCTCAAAAGAGAAAAGAATTTCAAAGTCATCTTAAGGGTAAGATGAGAAACTTATATCTGAGAAGAAGAGCGAAAAGACGGAAGAAAAGAGATATGAAAGTTAATGAGCAATCTTGTGAATGGAAAATGCTGAGATGATATGGTTGAACAATACTGCAAGACCTTCATGTAAAGACCTTAACGCTACTAGTTGCAACCTATCAGAGATTACTCGAGCATCATCATACTTTAGTTTGGGCGTAAGAAGGAGAATGGTTATTTCAGAATCGAAGCTCAAAAGAGAAAGGAATTTCAAAGTCTTACAAAGCAGCCAAAGTCATCTTAAGGTAAGATGAGAAACTTATATCTGTGAAGAAGAGCAAAAAGATGGAAGAAAAGAGATATGAAAGTTAATGAGCAATCTTGTGAATGGAAAATGCTGAGATGATATGGTTGAACTATACAGCAAGACCTTCATGTAAAGACCTTAACGCTACTAGTTGCAACCTATCAGAGATTACTCGAGCATCATCACACTTTAGTTTGGACAAAAGAAGGAGAATGGTTAATTCAGAATCGAAGCTCAAAAGAGAAAAGAATTTCAAAGTCTTACAACACAGCCAAAGTCATCTTAAGGGTAATATGAGAATCTTATATCTGAGAAGGAGAGCGAAAAGATGGAAGAAAAGAGATATGAAAGTTAATGAGCAATCTTGTGAATGGAAAATGCTGAGATGATATGGTTAAACTATACAGCAAGACCTTCATGTAAAGACCTTAACACTACTAGTTGCAACCTATCAGAGATTACTCGAGCATCATCACACTTTAGTTTGGATGAAAGAAGGAGAATGGTTATTTCAGAATCGAAGCCCAAAAGAGAGAAGAATTTCAAAGTCATCTTAATTGTAAGATGAGAAACTTATATCTGAGAAGAACAGCGAAAAGATGGAAGAAAAGAGATATGAAAGTTAATGAGCAATCTTGTGAATGGAAAATGCTGAGATGATATGGTTGAACTATACAGCAAGACCTTCATGTAAAGACCTTAACGCTACTAGTTGCAGCCTATCAGAGATTACTCGAGCATCATCATACTTTAGTTTGGACGAAAGATAGAGAATGGTTATTTCAGAATCGAAGCTCAAAAGAGAAAAGAATTTCAAAGTCTTACAACACAGCCAAAGTCATCTTAAGGGTAAGATGAGAAACTTATATCTGAGAAGGAGAGCGAAAAGATGGAAGAAAAGAGATATGAAAGTTAATGAACAATCTTGTGAATGGAAAATGCTGAGATGATATGGTTGAATTATACAGCAAGACCTTCATGTAAAGACCTTAACGCTACTAGTTGCAACCTATCATAGATTACTCGAGCATTATCATACTTTAGTTTGGGCGAAAGAAAGAGAATGGTTATTTCAGAATCGAAGCTCAAAAGAGAAAAGAATTTCAAAGTCATCTTAAGGGTAAGATGAGAAACTTATATCTGAGAAGAAGAGCGAAAAGATGGAAGAAAAGAGATATGAAAGTTAATGAGCAATCTTGTGAATAGAAAATGCTGAGATGATATGGTTGAACTATACAGCAAGACCTTCATGTAAAGATCTTAACGCTACTAGTTGCAACCTATCAGAGATTACTCGAGCATCATCACACTTTAGTTTGGACGAAAGAAGGAGAATGGTTATTTTAGAATCGAAGCTCAAAAGAGAAAAGAATTTCAAAGTCATCTTAAGGGTAAGATGAGAAACTTATATCTGAGAAGAAGAGCGAAAATACGGAAGAAAAGAGATATGAAAGTTAATGAGCAATCTTGTGAATGGAAAATGCCGAGATGATATGGTTGAACAATACAGCAAGACCTTCATGTAAAGACCTTAACGCTACTAGTTGCAACCTATCAGAGATTACTCGAGCATCATCATACTTTAGTTTGGACGTAAGAAGGAGAATGGTTATTTCAGAATCGAAGCTCAAAAGAGAAAAGAATTTCAAAGTCTTAGAATGCAGCCAAAGTTATCTTAAGGTAAGATGAGAAACTTATATCTGAGAAGGAGAGCAAAAAGATGGAAGAAAAGAGATAAGAAAGTTAATGAGCAATCTTGTGAATGGAAAATGCTGAGATGATATGGTTGAACTATACAGCAAGACCTTCATGTAAAGACCTTAACGCTACTAGTTGCAACCTATCAGAGATTACTCGAGCATCATCACACTTTAGTTTGGACAAAAGAAGGAGAATGGTTAATTCAGAATCGAAGCTCAAAAGAGAAAAGAATTTCAAAGTCTTACAACACAGCCAAAGTCATCTTAAGGGTAATATGAGAATCTTATATCTGAGAAGGAGAGCGAAAAGATGGAAGAAAAGAGATATGAAAGTTAATGAGCAATCTTGTGAATGGAAAATGCTGAGATGATATGGTTGAACTATACAG
Source organism: Lepisma saccharinum (assembly GCF_977018435.1). Lineage (NCBI taxonomy): Eukaryota > Metazoa > Arthropoda > Insecta > Zygentoma > Lepismatidae > Lepisma > Lepisma saccharinum. Next base: position 280,718 of record NW_028143049.1, read on the forward strand.
CAAGACCTTCATGTAAAGACCTTAACACTACTAGTTGCAACCTATCAGAGATTACTCGAGCATCATCACACTTTAGTTTGGATGAAAGAAGGAGAATGGTTATTTCAGAATCGAAGCCCAAAAGAGAGAAGAATTTCAAAGTCATCTTAATTGTAAGATGAGAAACTTATATCTGAGAAGAACAGCGAAAAGATGGAAGAAAAGAGATATGAAAGTTAATGAGCAATCTTGTGAATGGAAAATGCTGAGATGATATGGTTGAACTATACAGCAAGACCTTCATGAAAAAGACCTTAACGCTACTAGTTGCAACCTATCAGAGATTACTCGAGCATCATCATACTTTAGTTTGGACGAAAGATAGAGAATGGTTATTTCAGAATCGAAGCTCAAAAGAGAAAAGAATTTCAAAGTGTTACAACACAGCCAAAGTCATCTTAATTGTAAGATGAGAAACTTATATCTGAGAAGGAGAGCGAAAAGATGGAAGAAAAGAGATATGAAAGTTAATGAACAATCTTGTGAATGGAAAATGCTGAGATGATATGGTTGAATTATACAGCAAGACCTTCATGTAAAGACCTTAACGCTACTAGTTGCAACCTATCATAGATTACTCGAGCATTATCATACTTTAGTTTGGGCGAAAGAAGGAGAATGGTTATTTCAGAATCGAAGCTCAAAAGAGAAAAGAATTTCAAAGTCATCTTAAGGGTAAGATGAGAAACTTATATCTGAGAAGAAGTGCGAAAAGATGGAAGAAAAGAGATATGAAAGTTAATGAGCAATCTTGTGAATAGAAAATGCTGAGATGATATGGTTGAACTATACAGCAAGACCTTCATGTAAAGACCTTAACGCTACTAGTTGCAACCTATCAGAGATTACTCGAGCATCATCACACTTTAGTTTGGACGAAAGAAGGAGAATGGTTATTTTAGAATCGAAGCTCAAAAGAGAAAAGAATTTCAAAGTCATCTTAAGGGTAAGATGAGAAACTTATATCTGAGAAGAAGAGCGAAAAGACGGAAGAAAAGAGATATGAAAGTTAATGAGCAATCTTGTGAATGGAAAATGCCGAGATGATATGGTTGAACAATACAGCAAGACCTTCATGTAAAGACCTTAACGCTACTAGTTGCAACCTATCAGAGATTACTCGAGCATCATCATACTTTAGTTTGGACGAAAGAAGGAGAATGGTTATTTCAGAATCGAAGCTCAAAAGAGAAAAGAATTTCAAAGTCTTACAATGCAGCCAAAGTCATCTTAAGGTAAGATGAGAAACTTATATCTGTGAAGAAGAGCAAAAAGATGGAAGAAAAGAGATATGAAAGTTAATGAGCAATCTTGTGAATGGAAAATGCTGAGATGATATGGTTGAACTATACAGCAAGACCTTCATGTAAAGACCTTAACGCTACTAGTTGCAACCTATCAGAGATTACTCGAGCATCATCACATTTTAGTTTGGACGAAAGAAGGAGAATGGTTATTTCAGAATCGAAGCTCAAAAGAGAAAAGAATTTCAAAGTCTTTCAATGCAGCCAAAGTCATCTTAAGGGTAAGATGAGAAACTTATATCTGAGAAGGAGAGTGAAAAGATGGAAGAAAAGAGATATGAAAGTTAATGAGCAATCTTGTGAATGTAAAATGCTGAGGTGATATGGTTGAACTATACAGCAAGACCTTCATGTAAAGACCATAATGCTACTAGTTGCAACCTATCAGAGATTACTCGAGCATCATCATACTTTAGTTTGGGCGAAAGAAAGAGAATGGTTATTTCAGAATCGAAGCTCAAAAGAGAAAAGAATTTCAAAGTCATCTTAAGGGTAAGATGAGAAACTTATATCTGAGAAGAAGAGCGAAAAGACGGAAGAAAAGAGATATGAAAGTTAATGAGCAATCTTTTGAATTTAAAAATGCTGAGATGATATGGTTGAACTATAGAGCAAGACCTTCATGTAAAGACCTTACGCTACTAGTTGCAACCTATCAGAGATTACTCGGGCATCATCATACTTTAGTTTGGACGTAAGAAGGAGAATGGTTATTTCAGAATCGAAGCTCAAAAGAGAAAATAATTTCAAAGTCTTACAATGCAGCCAATTTCATCTTAAGATAAGATGAGAAACTTATATCTGTGAAGAAGAGCGAAAAGATGGAAGAAAAGAGATATGAAAGTTAATGAGCAATCTTGTGAATGGAAAATGCTAAGATGATATGGTTGAACTATACAGCAAAACCTTCATGTAAAGACCTTACGCTACTAGTTGCAACCTATCAGAGATTACTCGAGCATCATCACACTTTAGTTTGGACAAAAGAAGGAGAATGGTTATTTCAGAATCGAAGCTCAAAAGAGAAAAGAATTTCAAAGTCATCTTAAGGGTAAGATGAGAAACTTATATCTGTGAAGAAGAGCGAAAAGATGGAAGAAAAGAGTTATGAAAGTTAATGAGCAATCTTGTGAATGGAAAATGCTGAGATGATATGGTTGAACTATACAGCAAGACCTTCATGTAAAGACCTTAACGCTACTAGTTGCAACCTATCAGATATTACTCGAGCATCATCACACTTTAGTTTGGACGAAAGAAGGAGAATGGTTATTTCAGAATCGAAGCTCAAAAGAGAAAAGAATTTCAAAGTCTTACAATGCAGCCAAAGTCATCTTAAGGGAAAAATAATAAACTTGTATCTGAGAAGAATTGCCAATAAATGGAATGAAATGGGATACGAAAGTTAATGAACAACCTCTTGATAGGGAAATGGTCATATGTTATGGTTGAACTAATATAATCAGAAGATGATGCATGCTGATTTTTCAATCAAGTCTTGAGTCAAAATATAACTCTCATGGTCCTATTACCCAGTGCATGTAGTCTCATAGATGTAAAAGAAACTAATTATGTGAAGGAAAGAAACAATAAATGGACAAAAGTGGTGGAAAATATAATGTGATGCCTTTGAAAGGAAAAATTTCAAGATTATTGATTGTACAGTATAGACATGGGTAAGAAGACAATACTCTAAATCTGACCTTGCTGCTGAATTTGTTGAATGGAAGGTAGTAACAATGGGAGCAGATGCATTGAAAACATTTTAAGGTGACCTTTAAAAACATCCTACAACAGTGAGATATTAAGTTGCATCCGGAAGTTAGGATATTTGGGTTCAAAACATCTGTATCATGCATCAGAGAAGGTTTTCCTCTCCTTTTTGTAATTATGGTTTGGCAGTTACTAACTTGGATTATTGTGTCGTATTATATATTGTTTACTGCTTATATATTGTGTTCAGGAAAATGTTTTTGTAGTATAAGTAATAAGTATTGTACATGTGAAATAAATTGTATGTAGATATAGAAATGAGTTTTCATATGACTTAATCTAACGATCTTTCGCAATATGCCAAAAGTGACAGAGCAGCAAAGTAAAGCAAACCGAACTAGTCAATACTGTAGCAATGTCATGTACTATCATTATTATTTGGGACATTTCTGTAGAATTTTCTGTCTCTTTTTCTTTTTCTCTCCACTCTCCACATACACACAAACTCGACCATGCAGACCAACAGACACATAAAAACAGAGAGAATTCTCTCTCTTCAAAATGTGAAATGGTTTGCCATTCTGATGCCATTTGTTATGTGATTGTATAAAGTAAGAATGAATTTTAGATACCAATGATAGGAACTTGATTGGTTTAAGTAACATTCCTATGGTTGTTGCTATAGTAAAACTCAATCACAATAGCATTTATGAAAGTATAATTTGTATACATTTCCTCATTGCAATTTGGTATGAATTGGTAATCCTTGTTGAGAAGTTTGATGCTAGATTATTTTCAGATAAAAAACTTACAAGGTCTGCTGGGTCTTTGGAAGCTTGCAAGGCTTGTCAGTTACCCCTGGGCTTTTGATGCCTGATGCTTGAAAACCCAGGCAGAGAGTTGAAGACTAATATTGGTAAACAATGTAAGTGCCAAAATAAATCAAACACCGTTTTCCACGTTAAACTGTGAAATGTGGTAAACGTGTCAAGTGGCTGGTAGCTCTCTAAGTAGTTCAAAGGGCGTGTAAAGAGGTCACTAGTGTGAACGTTCTTACCTCTGATGTGTGGAACGATGCAATTTCCCAACACTTTCACTTTTGGCACTTACAATGTTTACCACTTTAATCCTCAGTTCTTACTCATGGACTCGTTAGGTGGAAGGAGAAGGAAATTTTGACTCGGTGACCACGTGGGCATAATAAGTGAAACTGGTCAACTGTGCAGGGTTCTTCTTGCAAATGAAGGCTGGGGGCTTCACAAAATCCTATGAAAAGTTGATCTGAAGGACTTGACCCACAATGTGTAGTTATCACATGGACATGGAGTTTAATTTTAATGTTAGTGGACTTGAATATCATTAATCATAATTTGAACAATTACATTTTCTTTTGATATCGCACTCAACATATATTTCACTGTTTTTCTTTAGTAGATCATCCATGCTCGAAGTGGGGAGGAGGGGATGCTATCATCATCATCATCCACAGTCATTTCCTGCCTCTGGCAGGGTTGGCATAGAAGTGAAGCCTCTCAATTTTTCCCTGACATTCCACCACTCCTCTCTTTCCACAGTGTTCCAATCTTGTCCTCCTCTCCTAACACTTTTCACTATCTGCTCTTTTCACCGACATCTTGGTCTCTTCTTGGCCTAATTCTAACTCCTTGTACACTGTAAGCTCTTACTGATAGTCTTTCTGCATCCATCCTCTTCATGTGTCCGAATCATCTGATCTATTCTGTTCTGAAGCTTCACCATCCCCACTGTCTATCGGATCTCCTCATTCCTTATTCTATCCCTTCTAGTCTTCCCCCATATACTCCTTAAAAATGTCATCTCCACTGTCTGCATCTTTCTTTTGTCTCTCTCTGACATTGTCCAAGTCTCTGCTCCATACAGTGCGAGCCAGCACTTGCACCCATCTCAAGATACTAACTAACAATTATTTTACATTGTGTTACTATTATTGAAGTCTGTAGAACTAGATGACTCACAGCAACATGATCAAACAACAATTTATTGAAATAGATGACAAAATGCAAAAATCTTATATTGTATGTACAGTAGTGTAAATTCTGATTTTAATATATATTTTATGGCACCCCTTGCCTTAGTGTTCAGCATCACGTGATATCAGAAATGTAAGGATGAATAACTACTACATTGATCCCAAATTTAGAAAACAATTCCATTCAGAGGAAATAATAACACTAAGCAAGTCACAAATAGAATGATTTTTCAAAAAGGAGGGGGGAGGATATCTTGAGCAACTATTTAGGATATTGAATTGGCAAAATTGCACCACAGCCGCACAATGTTCCAAAAGCTGTACTTACAATGGCACTTCTTGTGTAACATACTTTGTACTCCGTTGCAGGTGGTAGTAATACAAATGTTTCTTTTACTACAGCAATTATTCCTGCAGTTTCAAATCGATTACAAGTGATGAACATTTGAGCAGATTCATGTAGAACAACCACCAGCCATTGGCAACACTGAAAGTGGTAGATTGTATTGATGCAACTTAGTTCTCCTGTGACTACCCGGTAAAGAGAAAAACCCTTTCACGGTTCAAGGCTTGTGGACTCTTGTTCAATGTGCAATGTCCAATGCCTTGCTTGTCGTGCATGTTGCATATTATTTTAGGTGCGACTTCTTGTATGGGGTTTTCCGGGTCTCGTGCAGGCCTCTGTTTGCAAGAAGCATCCTGGTGGGAAAAAACTGCTTTGACAAGCACCACAAAATTTTGTAAACAAGATATTTCAAATGCAGTAAAATATATAAAATATAATTAATGTCTGATATATCTTGGCCTAAAAATAAAAGAAATTTTGTAAGATCCTAATGGTTTATAATTGAATACAGAGCTTGAAGTGAGGGGTTGTGCAGCTGCGGAATGGTATCTAACTAGTTAGCAATACTTTTGCAACGCATCCCCTCACCTGTCTCATTGTCACCATATTAAACTGTAAGAGTTAACTCCAAGGCTTCACCAAACACCCCCCAGCTAACATTTTTCACTTTAAGCGCAATTTGAAAATATAATAAAATCTAATATATGATAATTATATTATTTATATGATGAGCCTCCACATGAGTAAATTAGAACCTAGGGGATAAGAACATTGTGATGCCATCCATTACACTATTTCAGTTATCAATTTTATGCCAAATTATATCAGATGAGTAATTATATTATTTATATTTTACCACATTTTAAATATCTATTTCTTTTTCATCTTCGGATTATTTTTAAATGATTTTTACCCAGAGGAAGGGTGCACGTTTAAGGCTCGAGCTGTAGCTTTCCTTAATTCGGGCCTATTGGGATTGTACAGTTGTATGCATAAGAATTTCCAAGCAAATTGTCCATCTCCATGTTTAGTCTTTATGATTTACTCAATGAGAGCCTCAAGAAGTGCAAGAAAACACCAAGTGAGGATGAGAGAAGCCAAAAGGAGGACTTTGCCATGACTTTTACATGCTGAAATACGTGTATGTAAAACAATAAATGTAGTAATTTGCCATGCACTGCAGAGCAAAGAGAAGACCACCTAAATATTGCAAAGTTGGCTAACATTCAATCGTTTTGGGGTTATTAACTTCTATTAACACTATGTTTCTCACACCAGTAACTGAGGGAGAAGTCGAGAAGGTAATTATAAATTTAAAAAATAAGTATTCATCAGGGCCAGATGAATTTTCAAGTTCTCTACTAAAAAATGTGGGAATAGTATTTTACAACCACTAGTAAGTATTTGCAACACATCTTTAGAAACAGGTATTTTTCCTAGTGAGTACAAAATAGCAAAAGTGAGACCATTATTCAAGAAAGGCAGCAAAGAAGAATGCTCAAACTATAGGCCAATTTCTCTTTTATCGGTCTTCTCTAAAGTAATAGAGAAAATTATGCTAAATAGATTAGTAACTTTCTTAGAAAAATACGACATTTTATCCAAACATCAATTTGGATACCAAAAAAGTAAGTCAATATCAGAAGCTATTTTTGAATTTACAAATAACATTCTAAAATCGAGAGACAAAAAAATGCATGTGCATGGATTATTTTTAGATTTTACCAAAGCTTTTGATTTGGTTCAGCATGGCATTTTACTAGATAAAATGGACCATTATGGAATCAGAGGTTTAGCAAAAAAATGGTTCAAGTCTTATTTAAAAGACAGATGTCAGTATGTAGATATTAACAAAATCAAATCAGACCAATTGTTCCTCAATACAGGTGTACCGCAAGGCTCAATTCTAGGACCAGTTTTATTTTTACGCTACATAAATGATCTTCCGGAAACCTTATCAGAGTCTCAAACAATACTTTTTGCAGATGATACTAATATCATAGTAAAAAGCCTGGAATATGAGCAACTTCAAAAGAATTCAATTTCAACAACAACACAACTAAACACCTGGCTAAACAACAACAAGCTTTCCCTGAATGTTAATAAAACAGTTCTAATAAATTTTAATCCAGCAAAACAAATAAAAAAACTTTAATGTAATTATTAACAATGAAGTCGTCAAAGAATGCAATGCAATAAAATTCTTAGGAGTATGGATAGACTCAAACCTGTCTTGGGACATGCAAATTACTAATTTAACTCAAAAGTTAAGCAGGCTCTGCTACATGATGAGAATTTTGAGAAATGTTTTAACTTTGAATGATTTAAGGACAGTATATTTTGGACAGATTCAACCTGTACTTACATATGGTATCTCTTTCTGGGGCAGCTCACCCAAAATGCAGAAACTTTTTATTTGGCAAAAACGCATATTAAAAATTATGAAGAATGTATCCCTCTCAAACCCAACAAAACAAATTTTCAATGAATTTCAAATATTACCTCTTCCATGTTTGTACATATTAGAAATATTGTACTTTATTCATACAAATTCTAAAATATTCTCAAAAAATCTGGACATACACAAGTACAGCACTCGTATGCATAACTCCCTCCATCTTTCTACTGTCCGCACATCCAAAACACATAGTGGTCTAGGATTTCAAGGTGTAAAACTCTATAACAAGCTGCCAGAGGAATTCAAGAATCATAATCCAACCAAATTTAAAATAACAGTAAAAAGCTTGCTTATGAAGTATTTGTTTTATAGCACAGAGGAGTACTTAAATCATATTTTTCATTAATAGACATAACCTTTGATTTTCTTCCATTTTTATGTTCACTAATAGCCATAACCTTTGATTTTTCTTCTATTTTTTTAAGTTATTCTGTACTCTTTTATACTTTTTAATATGCATAAGTATGTGTTAATTCCTTTGTACTCAAAATCATACATGTAATTAACCTATCCCATATCATAGTGCTATTTGTACTTATAAGATCAAGTGGATGAAAATGAATCATATCATATCATATCAGACTGTCTCGTGACTGTTAAACTAATGTAGTAGCAGTGTCATATTGTTTAATTGATTGAAATGAAAATTTTGTACATTTTGGGGGAGGGGACCAACATACATTCGAGGGTATGTGTTAATTCCTTTGTACTCAAAATTATACATGTAATTTTATGTAATTTTATTTTATTTTTATTTTATACTATACTCTTTATACTTTTAATATGTATGTGTTAATTCCTTTGTACTCAAAATTACACATGTAATTGACCTATCTCATATCATAGTGCTATTTGTACTCATATGATCAAGTGGATGGAAATAAATCTTATCTTATCTTATCTCATGCTTCATTCCATAAAAAAAATGTTAAATTCCTTTCTAACTACAAGGTTTTCTCTCCTAACTCTGTGTTGCGGGGCTCACAAGTAATTACTAAAGAAATGATTTTTTGAGATATTGTTTATCTACTTCAGGGCAACTTATAGCCAGAATCATTGATAGGTTAGGGATGCCATATGGTTTTGCTCTGTGGGGAATGGATAAGGACATGGTGTAGTCCTCAAGACTTGGGAGATACCACCCATCCACCCTTCCTCAATTTTCAAGTTTATGATAATGTGTGAGTGAATGGTACTCCTGACTTAGTGGGGAAAGAAAGCAGCTGAAAGTTTCATACGTGGTGAACATGATGTGGTTAATTCCTGTAGTCTTGGAAACAAATACCAGGTTATGTGAGTAGATTAGAAGCACAAGAAGGTATTGTTTCTAGTAGTCATTCAACGCAACATAAGTCAACTTTTATGCACATATAGTCTAATCTGGACTGGACCTACAGTATAAAGTGGGATCGAGCCACTGTGTTACTGAAGTGGGTATTGAACATGAGATCCCTTGATTACAAGGTGACGACATTACCACTATGTCATCGGGAAGACCCCTCACGATGGCATATGTTTGGTCCACTCACAGATGCATCTTCTTCAAATACAGACACAGTTTTTATAACTACATGTAGTATAGAACATATTATTAAAAAGCACAGTATGAACTTCATTCACTTCTCTCCTAATATGCAGCTGTATAAAATTATAAAAATAGCGTAAATGGTAAAATCCTCAATGGTGCATATATTGATGTCCTTCGTATGTAGCATCCGCTCTTTATCACAAGGAAGTGGCCTTGAAGAAATCTTGAAGTCGACATTTAGTGGTTTCAGATATGCTTAGTAGGAAAGCATTGTCTAAAGCACTCAGAAGTCTCAAAATTTGCTTGATGATATTATTAGGAGCAGAGTATACTGTTAAGGATTTTCAGACTAAAGGCCACTGGCTGTTGATTTATGGATATTTTAATTATATCTGTTGTCATTTTTCATTTGTTCCTTCAGTCAAGTAAAGAAAGTAATTGGCTATTAGAAATGAGCAGCTGTTCACTGCAATTATGCTCGACATACAGGTGGTAGACAAAACAGAACACCCGATATGACACAAAAATATTTATTCGTAGGAAGGACCATCCTTGGCTGAAATTACAGCATGTATCTGATGTTTGGTGAACAAATGCAGGTCATGCACCATGTTGATGAGAATATGCATCAATTCCTAGTGCAAAACTGTCTCTAGTTCAGAAGTGTGGCTGAAGGTGGAAACCTACAGAGCATTCCCTGACATTCGCTACGAGACTCTGAATACCTTCATATGGATTACAAAATGATCCTAATATAAACAAATCGTCTGCATACTGAATTAATTTTATTGTACAATTATGAAATTGAAATATTCCTCTCATATATACGTATATTAAATCAATGGCGCAGGAACGTGGGGGTACAGGGGTACATTGTACCCCTCAAATTTTTGAAGGGGTACAATGTAGACCCTAAATGTAGATCCCGTTGTACCCCCTGTACCCCCTTAGATAATTTGACAAACGCAAGGTGCTACTGTTAAAGGAACATATTTTCAATTCGCTCAATAAAAAAAGTTTAGGTATATTGTTTATAACTTACAAGCATTATCTAATTTATCTTACTTAGCTACCACAGAAATTCAAACCATTGTAAACTTATTCTACTACATTGTGCTTGCTACTATGTAGTTAGTTCATTGACCTGTGTTCTTGGAAACCTCTTTAAGGAGATGAAAATTGTGTAAAATGTCTGTGAAAAGATGGAATCAGATAATGTTTACTCTCAGAAAATCACGCTCCAGATGAATGCTCCTTTGCGTAAGGGGGGTACACTTTTCTAAAGAAGTGGTCACGTCGATTCAAAGATAATATATAAATCTTCATCAGAAGAGTATATGACTGACCTTTTCTTTTGAATTTTTCAAATGGAATTTTCCGAAACGAAATACTTACACAAATGAGACGAGACATTGGGGGATACAATGTACTCCTGTACTTCATAACTTTGTAAGAGGGAAAACTATACTTAAACCTATATATTAAGAGATTTTTGAACATAGAGATGATACTGAGACAAGAAAAGTCTGTGTTTCCTCTCAAATTTCGAAACGATACTGAAATAAATCTCTGCAAAATCAAAGCGAGACAATACTTGATGTCCGAGATGATCTCGTTCGAAACTCTGGTATCATATTTGAAGAAATTGGTAAAAATAAATTTAAATTACTGTGTGTCTTATCAGACATACCAACCGTATAACGTATTGACTTCTTTTTTTCAAAATGTCGTGTATTTTGTTTACTGTAATTGCAAAGTTAATGCATTAGTAACAATTGCGAGCCTGTGCTGCCCGGTTTAATCTATTTATAATATAATTCCGTATTTAGACGGTTCACAGCATCGAAACAAGATATAAAGCCGAAAAACGTTATTAAGAAAGGTTTTGCTTTAATGACATATACGTTGTGAAACTTTGAGTGGTGGCACAATGTACGTGTTGCTTATACTAAACATTTCATGGGTCAGGAAGATATCTCGCCTTGTAATTGAGGGGTCCAACATGCACAGAGCTTTGGATTCCACTTTAAACTGCAGATTCAGTCCGGATTAGCCCATGAAGTGAATATACATAGAATAAGTTTTAACAACTTCTGAGTGGACACCGAAACAAAAGAAAACCACAAACAAGAATGAGAAGGACCTCACCACACAGGAGGGCATCCCGATGGCGCAGTGATAGCGTCATCGCCTTGTAATGAAGGGGTCCCGGGTTCGATACCCGGTGGAGGCACATGGCACAGTGGTTCGGATCCCACTTTAAATCGTAGGTCCAGTCCCGATTAGCCCTACTGTGCATAAAGTCGACTTAAAACACCAACTCAATCAAACTCAAACTCACCACACAGGAGACGAGATGAGGCTGTGACAATTCGCGACTCGTTCATCTCGATGTCATTCCTAGGTCAAATGAAAGGTTCCCCTTTCCTAGACATTAGAACAGGGTGCAATTTGTAATTTTATCAGAGGACGACAACTTACTTTTACCTAAGTATTAGATATACTACTTAGAATTGGACATTAATCGCTTAAAATCTAATTTTGATATCGAAAGCAACACAAACACAAGGCCATTCGAAGTTAAACCCTAAAGTCAAACTGGAAGAAAATTACATTAGTCAAATGAACACACGGGATAAATGAGACTCACTGCAGGTCCTATTGTTTGCCAGTTGGCTTGTCAAGGGCACTGTGTTATCTAAACTAGACTTCATTCAATTTCTTGCAAATTTTTCTGCATGAAAGCAATGCACTGGGGGTATAAGGAAAGGAAAAGTATGTTTAAAACTTCTAAATTATTTTTCTAATCAGTTAAGGTTAGGTTTATGACATTTCACATTCGGTTCGAATCGTAGATATTAGTAGATTTTGGATTGAATTCACAAGGTCTTTGAGCAAGATGGGAATGTTTGATTGAGTGATTTGGTTAATTTTACTTCGCATTTCTGCCACTTCTGGCTAATCGCGAAGATAAGGATGAGTGATGATATGATGAAATTGATGAAGGGACACTCACAAGTAACACCCATGCTCAGGCCAGGATTCGAACCTGGGACCTCTGGCGTCGTAGCGTGCTATGCTAACCCCTCCACCACGGAGGCCGGCGAGGTGGGAATGTATTTTGGATTTTCTTTGTAGATACGAAAATCTTTAACAGTGATGCGCACATGCTTTTGCTTTCATTAAAGTTCACCTTTTCACGTAAACGAGGAATTGACAAGTCACCTTAAAACATGCATGTATATGCATTTAATACTACTAAATACGAAAAGAAACCTTGGCCGGCTCTTCATATTATCCACCGAAGATTGAAAAGGGAAATAAAACATCTTTCGAGCGTTTGGCTTTCCTTGCTTGCTCTGAGATCTGAAGGATTTCGGTTTTGTATATGTAATGAGAGTACTTTTCGTGCTTGAAGAACGTTGTTAGGTACAAATAAATATGTTACAAAGACGTGCTTTGTCAAATGTTTTACAAATATTCCAAACTTAATTAGACCTCTCACGAGTTGATCGGGAACCATCTCAACTCAATATTTTTTTTAAAAAATACAACACCCTATAGATGTCTGATAAAATACCGAATACATGGCTTCTAAAAGGCATAAATTGTTTAAAGATATTTTTATGCTTAGCTATGATACTTTAAAATGAAAATGAACTGAACTGATGTGGACTCTATAAGTATGATATATTCAATAATATGGTTTTTATATCCAGTTGGTGAGAGACGATTATTCCTGGTTGGGATGGCTGAAGATAGAGAAGAGGGGGGAATCCTCCTCACCCCCTTTAATACCACCCTGCAATAAAAATCAATAGATGTATCTTTGTTCGCAATTTTCACATTTCGAAATCCTGATATTCTGTTTCGTTTAAATCAAAATTAGCCCATGAACAAGGTCCAGTGCTTTATATATTTTTGGAATTGTTATCTGGTTAAGATCTGTTTTTAAAATGACCATAAATTCTAAGGAAAATGAAGAAATAAAAATTATTTATGCCAATTTTTAATTCAAAAAACAGGAAATTCGTGTGCTGTTCTAAAATGGAATATTTCCGATGCCTTCACATTATACCTATAGTAGTATACCTTTGAAGTAGTATATACGTAGTATATATATGCGTGTGTGTGTGTGTGTGTGTATGTATGTATGTATGTGTGTGTGTGTATATATGTATATATATATATATATATATATATATATATATATATATATATATATATATATATAAGGCTGAATTTTGTACCCCCCAAATGAAAAACGTTCCTGCGCTACTGTATTAAATAATAATGGACTGAGTGGGCTTCCCTGAGGTAATCCTTGTGAAGTGGTACGGGGCCCACTAAGTGTATCCTGAAACCAAAACAATATCTTCCTATTTATCATCAAATTCCATATTATCTTCATAATTATTTTCGGAGTATTTGTCTGATTTAACATATCAATTAATATATGAGGATCAACGCTATCATATGGACCTTGTATATCTATAAAGTGAGCAAACATACCTAAGTAGTAGTATTGGTGCTATTATAAGGACAACAAATGATGAGCCCCTCTCAGGCAGATTTGGCTACACTTAAAACTAGCTCAACATGCCCACATGAGCTTTTTGCTCAAGTGTGGAACCCTGTCTAATCCAAGATTTTTGTAAAAATGCCCTCGGGGATTTCCCGAAACTACAGTGTACAAATGATGAGCCCCCTCAGATTGATTTGCCCACACTTACAAAAGTTGCATCAGCCAGATTGTTGTCCATAAGCTTGTTAAAAATATGCCCTTTTTGATATTGTTTTGGATACACATGAAATTAAGCCAAAATCCTCATAAAACCCACACCCACCCACACATATTTACTTCCGGTTTAAGTTCAATTGGATACCAGGTTCAATTTGTTTATCTAATATTAAAACAATGTAATATGCAGAGACTTTCTAGAATTGCTCTGTAACTCTCTCATTTCTTACATCATAAACATATGATTTTTCACCTATGAGAATAACACTACATATGGTGTCATCAGGGAGTGTATCGTGGAATTCACAGATAATTTTAATAAAAGCTCTCGGGAAATTCCCGTGAAAAATTTGACCCCTCGGCAATTTCCCGTAAAAAAAGCCCTCGGGAATTTCCCGTAAAAACAAAATTCACGGGAAATTCCTGTTTTTTTCTTCTCGGACCGGCTTAGGGTATATAAAGAGATTTTGCATTACATATCAGCCAGTATTGTGAGAGTGGCTGAGGAGTACAGATGTGTTGTTACAGTGCTTTTCATACTACAGGCCTGTTTGGTTTAATATATAACATTTCTTATTATTCATATTAAATATATTTCTGATATATTGAACAAAAGGGCTTATATTTTGTATAAAAAAATCTGATATTTGTTACATCCAGCTTGTTTGTTGTAATCCACTCATATTTAGAGTCAGGCTTATATCTGTCCCAGCCTGTTATACAAAAATCAATTCATAACACAGTGTAAGGTCATTGCCTTTCTAGGACATGCATGTCTGTGCAGGTATTTGTGCTAGGTCAGTGTAGATCAATATTTATTCTCTTTTTCCACTTGTAGGCTATTAGCTTTACAACCTGTCATAGTAAGCATAGAGTTTTGATTTAAAACCCAAAAAAAATTATATAATAAACCGAGGATAAAAATTAATAATATTAACATATTAAATATACACAAGAAATATACAAAGCACACAGCTGAACAAAATATATATATATATATTAAGTACAAAATTTTGAATTGAACCCCAGGAAATTTTATATAATAAACCAACAACAAAAATGCCAAATCAAAAATATTGCAATCAGTGTAATAAAAATATATCCAGCCCCAATTGGGCTAGGCACGAAAAGAATTGTAACCCAGACAAATGCAGAACTCCCACAAAAATATGCTCCAAATGCTATAAAATATTTAGCAAGGCATATTTCAATAGACATGTAGGCTCTTGTTCTGTACAGTCATCAACATTGCCCCCACAACCATCTACATCTGGTCTGAAAAGGAAGCTTGAACCACTTGTCAATGCTAGACCGGCAAAACAGCCGCGCATTGCACCACCTATCCATAGCAGTTTTGCTGGCCAACTTAGGGATCACTGTTTTAAATCAGAGCCAAGATGTGATATTAAGAATTTTTTGAACAGTATAAATCCTGATGTGTTGAAAATTGCTAATAGCAATATATTTCTCATCATTTTCTGCTAAAATATTTAAATTCTGCTTGTCAAACCCCTCGTACCTGACCAGATGATGAAAATCATAATTAGATGCACCATGGCAAAATATGGGGACAAATTTTGGTCTCTGGATCTTAATATTACAGCTATTACACAGGGCCATTAAGAATTTACCATCTGTATGAGAATGGTGTTTCACCTTGAATTCTAAATGCACAAAATGGCTCTTATAAGCCGTCCCTCAAATTGTTTACACAATATAAGAAGCCAAATGGTACAAAATTTACACAGCCCCACATAACAGAAACTGTACCTGTATATTCAAATGCAAATTCAGACAAAATAATAAGCAGTTTGATAGATCAATTGAATATTAAACATTCTGAATTTGCTGGAAAAGAGTCAGGATGGAGCCTATTCGGATCTCCACACAAGTTATATATTAATATTTCTGAATTCAGCCCATTACAAGGTTCTACATATCTGCCATTACCTGCCAATATTAAAAACAAAAGAGCCGTGGTTAACATAGAAAATAATGATGATAAATGCTTTTTGTGGTGTATTTTAGCTGCTTTGTTTCCAGTTTTAAGGCATCCTGAGAGAATAAGTTATTATAAACAGCATGAACACATATTTGATGATGCAATGAAGGGCTTAGAATATCCAATGTCAGTTCAGAATATTGATAAATTTGAAAAAAAGGCCAGGGATATCAATGGTAAACAATTATCTATTAATGTATTTATTTGTTCCACTGGCCGTGGCAATTGCTTGATAGCACCTCTCAGAATCAGTACACTTGATGATGATTCTACTGTTCCGATTGATCTGCTCTTAATTGAAGGGGATGACACACACCATTACACTTTGATACACAGTCTTGAAGCTTTAGTCAGAAAACAACAAGGCAAATCCAATACAATATTCAAGTTGTGCCGAAGATGTTTAACTGTATTTGATGGTAGAAAAATGTTGAATGGGGTTCGGGAAGTGAATGCAGAAATTGCTAAAAACAAGTTAATTGAACATTTAAAATACTGTGGCAACCATAAACCTGTTCATATGGTGATGCCAATGCCAAGTGAAAATGCCAAATTCAAAAAGTTTGAAGCCTTGTTGGAACACCCAGCATATATAGTCTGTGATTTTGAATCAAATCTCAAACCTCTTGCATTCTGTAGCCCAGACCCTGAGGAATCTTCAATTACATCATACCAGCTACATGAACCTTCCAGCTTTTATTATGTGGTTGTACAGGATGGTGTGGTTAGTAAAGAATATTTATACATGGGAGCAGATGCCATCAAAAAATTTGCACATAGAATAGAAAATGAGTGCCATAACATAGCATCTAATATCTTATTAAAATCAAAACCTATGTTGCCTTTAACAGAGAAACAGATTGAAGATTTCAACAATGCGGAAAAATGCCCGATATGTGATTCTGAATTTTCAGATACAAATATCAAGGTGAAACACCATTCTCATACAGATGGTAAATTCTTAATGGCCCTGTGTAATAGCTGTAATATTAAGATCCAGAGACCAAAATTTGTCCCCATATTTTGCCATGGTGCATCTAATTATGATTTTCATCATCTGGTCAGGTACGAGGGGTTTGACAAGCAGAATTTAAATATTTTAGCAGAAAATGATGAGAAATATATTGCTATTAGCAAGAAAATTGAAGTTAATGGTGTTTCTATTCACTTAAGATTTCTTGATTCCTACAGAATTCTGTCTGCTAGCCTGGCTACACTGGCCACTCAATTATCTGATGATCAACTCAAAATCACATGTGCTTTGTTTCCAAATCAGGACCTGAAATTAATTAGGCGGAAGGGTGTATATCCATATGATTATGTTACAGGTTTTTCTAAATTTGATGAGTGTTCTCTGCCACCACAACAAGAGTTTTACAGCAAACTCAGAGGATCTGGAATCACTGATGAAGATTATCACCATGCCCAATTGATGTGGAACAATTTAAAATGCCAGACATTTGGTGATTATCACAAGGCTTATTTAAAACTTGATGTGGCTCTCTTAGCTGATATACTTCAGGCATTCAGAAAATCTTCCATGCAAAATTATAAACTGGATCCAATGTATTTTTACAGTGCACCAGGCCTAGCATGGTCTGCAATGTTTTTAAACACTAAAATGCAATTGGATCTGATCCAGGATCAAGATATGTATCTGTTTATGGAGCAATGTATAAGAGGAGGGATGGTGCAATGCTCTCAGAGATATGCCAGAGCAAATAATAAATATATTCCTGATTATGATCCAGCACTGCCATCAAATTATATACTGTATGTAGATGTAAATAGCTTGTATGGTTACGCTATGATGGATAAACTGCCATATGCAGGGCTTGAGTGGGTTGAAGATTTCAAGATTGAAGATCTTAAGGATTTTGATGACAGTAACTATGGCCTGTTCTTAGAGGTTGATCTGACAATTCCTGATAATTTACACAACACATTTTCTGATCTGCCCCCAATTCCTGAGGTTGAGTGCTCACCTGGCTCTAAACAGAAGAAGCTCATGATGACACTGGAGCCAAAACAGGGTTATGTCATATATTTCAAAAACCTCCAGTTCCTGATGCATCATGGTGTTCAAGTGAGCAAAGTTGGCAAAGTTTTGAGGTTCAGGCACTCAAGATGGTTGAAGCCATATATTGATACAAACACAGAGCTTCGAACATCTGCAATGAGCCAATTTGATAAATCTTTGTTTAAATTGATGGTCAATTCTGTGTATGGCAAAACAATTGAAAATGTCAGAAAACATACCGATGTTAAAATAATTACTGACCCCAGCCTGAGCAAAAAATTGATTGCAAAGCCTAATTTCAATTATAGAAGAATTTATGATGAAAATATGGCACTTTTCAACATGAAAAAAACAAAGATTAAGTTTGATAAGCCTATTTATGTAGGGGCTGTGATATTGGAATTGGCCAAATTACACATGTTAAAATTGTATTATGATGTGTTGGAGCCTTTTTATGGTGATTGTGTAAAACTGATGTACATGGACACAGATAGTTTTGTTCTTGATATTCAGACAGAAGATGTTTATCAAGATATGTAACAGCCTGAATTGTTTAAATACTTTGATACCAGTGAACATGCAAAGATTCAACCCCACAACAAAAAGGTGCCTGGCAAGTTAAAAGATGAGACACTTGGTGATGTTATTGTGGCATTTGCTGGGTTAAGGGCCAAGATGTACAATTTTTAAAACATGTAGTGCTGTTGTCAAAAAAGCCAAGGGCATTGGCAGAGTGACTGTAGACAAAGAGCTTGAATTTGAAGATTACAAAAATTGCCTCAAATCATGTAGCACAATCAGAACATCAAAATCCAGAATTCAGAGTGTGGATCACTTGTTGACTACAAATGTTGTAAGAAAAGTGGCTCTGGACCCACATGATGATAAGATGTCATGTGGCATACATACTCTACCATGGGGTCATTGTGAATTGAGAAGTGGTAATCAATGCCCAATTACAGAGCATGATTTGAAATAAATAAACATGCCTATGAACTTATTTGGGTTCAAAAAACAAGGTATTATGGACCTGCCGACACCAGCACCCTCTCCTGATATAATATCTAAACTAAGTGCTTTGTTAATTATTCATCTGAATAGCATACTTACAGATGTTGATGATGAAACAGGAAAAACATTGTACATATTTAACAATAATTTAAATCATTACCAATTACCTGTAGGTGGTCAATTACAATTTATTACAACCCCTGAGGGTGATGTCAAAGTTTCAGTAGGGAGAGAAATATTTACAGAATTAAGCACTCAAACATGATTTCTGGCACTGTATATACTGTTTCTGCTGGTGACTGCTTATATATTGAGGTCCCGGGATCCTATGACAAGCTTATACCTTTTTTTATAGAATTAAGAATTAGATATTCAATAATAAATAACCACTAAATCAAAATGCCTAATGATATATTTGGCCATACAAGACATGAAGATCACAGTGATGAGATTCTGATGCTTGATGTCAGAGTCAAGAAATTAAGAAGTGATTTACAAGCTTTACAAACCACACTGAATGCCAGTCTTCAACTAGAAATTACAAATTTGCAATCACAATGCATGGACCCTCTTCTTAAAATTGATTCTGAACTCAAATTGTTGCTTCAGAAATATACTGATTTGGCCACATTGGATAATTTTCAAAGTTTAGAAGAAGCTGTAGCAGCTCTTCAAGCCAAATTTAAGACCCAGGCCACCAACTCTGAGCAATTGAAACAACAATTAGAAGAACAGATTAATAATGTCCAGGCACAGCTCCAAACAATTGTCAAAAGCATAAAATCACAAGAAGATTTTGATCTAGTGATTTCCACTCTAAAAGAACAGATTCAATCACTACAGATACCTAATCTGGACCCTCTGAACAATGCCATAGCCGAGGTTAAAGAAAAAATTGAGACACTTGAAAATTTTATGAACAACTTGCCATCTTCTGATGCTTTGAGTGCAATAACTCGGAGTGTTGCCAACATTAAGCTGCAACTTGAAACATATGAAGATTTTGGAAAAATTCAAAGTACCATACCCATCTTGAGGGTACAATAGCAGCAGTGCAAAGTGATTTGACAAATGTACAAGAATCTCTAGAATCTCACCTTCCTGGTATTGTAGATACCCTTGCCAGTGTCCAGCAACAGATCACAAAACTTGAAAACCTCAACACTGAATCTGAGCTATCTCATTTTCATCATTTGATCGATGATATCCAAAGAAAGCTTGAAATTTTACAACAATCAACACCCACTCAGGCAGATATAGCCCTGCTCCAAAATGCTATGCAAAATGTGGCTGATGCTTCTGAATTAAATAATGTGAAATTAGCACTTGAATCTTTGCAAAATACTGTATCAAATCTGCCTACATCACAGGAACTTAAAAATATAAAGAGAGCTGTGAATCGCATATTGAAATCAGAAGATATCAAGAATATCCAGACAGAGATCAAACAACTTACTCAGACAGTGGCCACTGTACCAACTAATCAACATATTAATGAACTGCATGCCCTGTTTGAGGATATCAGAAGACAAGTCCATGATCTTTCTGCTCAAAATTCAAAATTGGCAGTTGTTGAAAATTTACAGCAAATTGTAGCTAATATCAAGCAACAGTTAGGGACCATGGAATCCAATCAAGCAAATGCTTTGTCTGTTTTTGCCACCCAGCTACAAGAAATTGTGCAACAATACAAGAAACTTGTTGTGGACATAAAGATCAAGCCAGGCCATGATGATGTTGTTAGGACTATCAATGAGCACCTTGAATCTGTAACAAGTAGATTGCTTACAGCAGAAAAAGAAATAACAGGCATAATCGAGAATCCTAAACATACAGTAATTCTTGAATTGTACAGCATCCCCAACAAAGAATATGATTCACCATTTACACCAGGTGGCAAAATATATATGCTGTCCCCTGCACAATTTTATTACCAGTATTTTGTTGGGGGCACACTTAGACCAATCAAGATCAAATATTGGCTACAACCACAGGCACACCACTACCCTACATTAACAATAACAAATGCTGACAACAAACCAAAAATCACCAGTGTTGAGTTAGAGGATTTTACAGACCCCAATACATTAGAAACATCTTATGTTGAAAATGATGGCTCTCTGGAATTTTATATACAAATAGGAGACAAACTGTATTTAGAAAATCCTGTAGTATCAGCTGCTGAACACCCTATAGTTGCAATATTCTTGTTTACATATTATGTCTAGACAAATTATTGTTGATGAATTACACAGACAAGCCAGACATAATTATAAGAGACTGCCAGTGGTCACAAAGGGCATAGATGATTTATGGCAGGGTGACTTGGTGGAAATAGCAAGTGGACACCTGAAAAATTTTGACAAAATCAACAAGGGCTACAAGTATCTACTTACTGTCATAGATACATTTTCAAAATTTGCCTGGGCTGTGCCACTCAAATCCAAGACTGGGGCATGTGTTACAGAAGCCTTCAGGACAATCATCAATCAGAGTGGAAGATCACCGCGCTATTTGCAAACAGATAATGGCAAAGAATTCTATAATTCTGTGTTCCAACAATTTATTAAAAGCCAGTCAATACAACATTACTCGAGTTACAGTGATCTCAAGGCCTCAATTGTAGAAAGATTCAACAAAACCTTAAAAAATCATATGTATAAACAATTTACACTTCAAGGTAATTATAAATGGATTAATATTCTTCCAGAACTTCTACAAAAATATAACAACTCGGTCCATTCCACAATCAACATGAAACCCTCTGAAGTAACTTCATCTGATGAGCAAAAATTGATCAGCACTGTTTATTATCCTAAATATCAGCCAACAACAAGAAAAGCCAAATACAAGGTGGGTGATCAAGTAAGAATCAGCAAATATAAGCACTTATTCAAAAGAGGCTTTACAAGAAACTGGAGCACTGAATTATTTACAGTGGTTCAAGTTAAACCTGGGACCCTTAACACATATATAATAAAAGATCACCGAGGAGAAATTCTCAAAGGCAGGTTTTATGAAGAAGAGCTCAACAAAACTAAGCAGCCTGACACATATCTCATAGAGAAAATCATCCGCAGAAAAGGCAACAAGATACTTGTCAAATGGCTAGGACTTCCAGAACACAGCTGGATCGAGGCAAACAAAGTGATACTATGAACACCTGGGATGTTATAAAGAGGCTGCCAGAACCTGAACAGCAGAATAAGAGAAATGGCAAGTTGCTGCCTGATAATATTAGATGTCTTATTGTTGGGCCATCGGCTTGTGGTAAAACTACACTAATGATTGATAATTTTTTATTGGCACCCAACTGGTTAGACTGGAAAAACAGGCACTTGTATGTTTTCTCTAAGAGCTTGGAACAATTAAAATATCAGCAGTTGATGAAGCTATATGATGGACTGGATATAGCCACTTTTGAACCAGATGTTAAGCCACTCCATGAATGTCTCGATAATTCTGTTGTTGTGTTTGATGAAATTATACTGGATAATCAAAACAAGATTAGAAACTTCTTTACACAGGGCCGACACAAAAACATTGATTGCTTCTACCTGGCACAGACTTTTTCTAAAATTCCGAAGCAGCTGATCCGAGACAACAGCAATTTTATATGTGTGTTTCATCAAGACCATACCAACCTCAAACACATACATGATGAATATGTAGGTGGGGACTTGAGCTACAATGATTTTTCTAAGATTTGCAGTAGGTGCTGGAACCAGGACAGTTATGGGTTTGTCACAATTGATATGACAAGAAAACCCAATAGTGGCAAATACAGAAATAAAATCAACAATTTTCTAGATATTGAAACATATATAAATAAACATGAAAAGGCCAATCATTGATGATCTTAAGTTAAGAGATTATCTTGTAAAAAGATTTAAGGGATGGAAATCAGAGAACCGAGGTTTTTATGAGCAACACAAGCGCACAGAACAGCCTATTATTGATGCTATTAGTGAATTAGGTAAAAATATTAAAACGTTTACAGAGCAAAATCAAAATTTGATCACAGAGCTTGTACCTGTAGCTGCTAGGAACATATTAGATTATCCAATCACCCCACTTTCTAGTATTCATACACCTAGTCCTGTTGGTACTCGAAGAATTGAAGCTACTCAGGATCCTATTGAATTGGGTCTTCTTGCTCAAAAATATTTAAGCACACCTAAAGACAACAAAGATGAGGTCTTTGGCTTATATGCTGACACAGAGCGTGATGGTAGCATCATACATCGAATTGGCAATTTCAGAGTAACATTTATGGGAGATGATCTGATTGTATATTCAGAATCTCATCTTGGAGAAAAAGGTGGTTTTGTTAAATATCCTGGAACACCTGGATTGTGGGAACTGATGACTAGGAAGAGACCTGGCAGCTATACAGATCAAGATTATGAGCATTACAAAGAAATATTAATAAAATCAGATGCTCTATACCAGAACAATGATCCCACACAAAAAAGAGTCAAGTCTAGCAGTGGAGCAAAATACAACAATTTAATCAAGCCCATATGGTCACAGATCAAGACAGGTAGTGGAATCAAACAATACAACACCCTGCCTAAAGAATTTGTGTGGGTTGATGATGTCAGGAAACTTGTAGATAGGTTGCTGGTGATAGCTGGGGAGGAAAATGCTGGCAACCACAATTTTTACAATGAAAAAGTTGGAATTATGGACATGATAAGCACCAAATTGTCTAATTTTATAGTGAATGACACTAAGGGGATTGGATATCTTATAAAAATTACTAATACTCTACCACCTAAATTTTGGAATATTTCTGAGGGTCGGGGGCTGGTTAATGACATTATAAACAAGCTGCCATTTGAACTACACATTCCAGGCTATCAGTATTGTGGTCCAGGCTCAAAATTGGACCATAGATTAAACAGAGGTGATCCTGGTGTTAATCCCCTAGATGCTGCTTGTAGAGACCATGACATAGCATACAACACACATTCTGATCTTGACAAGAGACATGTTGCAGACAAAAAATTAGAAGAGGCTGCATTTGGTAGATTTGTAAGCAAAGATGCTTCTTTAAGTGAAAAAATAGCAGCATTGGGGACCACCATAGCTATGAACACCAAACAAAAACTGGGGTGGGGGCTGTGAATATGTATATAATAAACCTAGGATGAAGGCCAAGGGTGTTATGTATCAGATACCTTATGCAGGTCTTAAATCTCTTAAAACTATTGATAGTCTTTTAACCAAAAAGCAGCGCAAGAAAAAAAATTCTTGTCTTGCCAAGGGCCATGGTATGAAATTATTACTTAGTACCCCCAATTAAAAAAATTACAGCAATCTAGAAAAAAATTGCATGCAGGTGGCTTCATATTTACTATCCTGGCCATCTTAGCAGCACTTGGGGCTGTTGGGAGCTTGGCTGGGGGATCAGCTGCCATAGCAAAAACAGTAATAGATGCCAAGAAAAATAAGGCAGAATTAGATGAAATAAAGCGCCATAACCTGGCCATGGAGAAACAAGGCAAAGGTGTTAAGAGAGCCATGAATAAGTTTAAAAAAAACAAGAGCCGCTTACAAACCAAGATATTGAAGCTTTAATCAAGCCACTGGGCATCAAAAATTTTAGAGGTGTGTACATGTCTGATTCTTTACCAGAACAACCACTCAACAAAGAGTGTGGCATAGTTAATTTGGATAAGTACAAAAATCAGGGCACTCACTGGATCTGTTATCTTAAATATTTAAAAAATGAGGCATTTGTGTTTGATTCATTTGGAGGTGTTCCACCTGAAAATTTAGTAAAATATCTAAAATCAACTAATCTTTATTACAATAATGCCCGTGTTCAAAATTTCAAAGATGTTAATTGTGGACATCTGTGTTTATCTGTTCTTAGATATCTGTCTCAAATAAATAAACCATCAATTGAAGATTTTCAAAAAGCCTTGTGGTATTTAAAACATCATGGGAGTATTCCATCTCACCAGCCAAAATTCAATATTGAAACTCAAATTGCATGATGACATAGTGTATCCCAAAACAATAGCTCTCAGAGCATTTTATGGCATGTACTTGATCCCTAATATTACACACCACAACAACACAATTGCAGTAGGGGATCAAAAAATTGTCATCACTCCAGGGCAGTATAATCTGTCCACTTTAAATGCTCAATTACCCAGAGGTGTAGTGTTAAGTCAAAATTCTGTCACTCACAGAGTAGAGATTGTATCTGCTACAGAAACAGTGGATCTGGGTACTATAGGAGAGCTGTTAGGCTTTGAGAACAACACAAAACTTGAACCAGCCATCAAACACACTGCTGTTAATATACCTAAATTCTAAGCCATAGAGACTCTGAATATTCACTGTAATGTGGCCGAGGGTATGATCACCAAATCAAATGGCATAGGCACTCACAAACAAACTAGCATCATTGCAACATTCAAACCTAATTCTGAATTTATGGAGCCGATCATCTACAATCCATCACCAACATTATATTTTCCTGTGTGTCATAACAGAATAGACTACATTGAATTGATGGTCACTAATGAAAAAGAAGAATTAGTTGATTTTGCTGGAGCCACAACAACTGCAATCATAGAGTTTAATATTTAAATAAAAATACATACAAAAAAAAATGGAAAATATTGAGAGTTATGAGCTACAATCATTCCCCCCAAACAGGAGGACCTTTGTAAATTTAAATCAACCCAACACAGAGATTGAGGTTGATCTTGATGTAGGGGATGGATTTATACACCCTCACAGAGCAGATCTATACATCAAATTTGATGTTGTAAAGCTCGATGGTACAGATTATCCGGCAAATTCAAATATAAGATTGGTGGATAATTTTGTGCCACATCTGTTCTCTGAAATTGAGATCAGAAAACATGGTGTTGTTATAAACAGAGTAGATTATCCCGGCATTACCTCCACAGCTTTGGCCACACTAAAATTATCCAAAACCGAGGCTTCTTACTACAAAATAGGTGGATTTGAGGCTGGTGATAAAATATTATCTAAAAACCACACAGTGCTGTTCCCCATGCGCCTGTTGCCAGGATTCTTCTCAGATTACAAAGATATTATGTGGAAGGGTGGTTTAAGAATTACATTTAGAAGAGCTGCCAATGATAATAATACTTTGATGAGGTACAGTGCATTAAACTCTACAGGGGAAGCTCTGCCTAATACCCTACCTGATGAAGTTAAATGCATTATTCAGACTATGGAGCTAAGAATGCCAGTTGTTGAATATGAAGCCAGTTATGCTCTTAAATACAAAGCAGATATTCTAAAAAATCCACAGGTACCTTTACAATTTTATACATATCAATGTGTACAGAAGCCTGCCTCTGGTACCTATTATGAGTTTGATGCTACAAATTCATTCTCCAGTATACAATATGACATGCCAGATTTTGTGGTGGTACTGTTTCAGACTGGAAGACACAATAATCAGGAAAAAAATTCAAGTAAATTTGATAGCTGCAACATCAAGAACATATATCTTAAAAATGGCAGAAATGGGGTGTTTCCTAGAGAAAATTATAATTTAGACATGTCCAAGGATGATTTCCTTAAATTATATGAGGCATTTACAGCATACAAAAGGGTCACTACAGGCAATACTGACATGTATTACACACCAGATGAATTCAAAGCACAGAGACCCATGTTTGTCATCAACACTTCAAAAAGAAAACAGGTTGTGGTTAATGACAGGACAAACATTAAAATTATCTGTGAATTCCACGATACACTCCCTGTTGACACCATATGTAGTGTTATTCTCATAGGTGAAAAATCATATGTTTATGATGTAAGAAATGAGAGAGTTACAGAGCAATTCTAGAAAGTCTCTGCATATTACATTGTTTTAATATTAGATAAACAAATTGAACCTGGTATCCAATTGAACTTAAACCGGAAGTAAATATGTGTGGGTGGGTGTGGGTTTTATGAGGATTTTGGCTTAATTTCATGTGTATCCAAAACAATATCAAAAAGGGCATATTTTTAACAAGCTTATGGACAACAATCTGGCTGATGCAACTTTTGTAAGTGTGGGCAAATCAATCTGAGGGGGCTCATCATTTGTACACTGTAGTTTCGGGAAATCCCCGAGGGCATTTTTACAAAAATCTTGGATTAGACAGGGTTCCACACTTGAGCAAAAAGCTCATATGGGCATGTTGAGCTAGTTTTAAGTGTAGCCAAATCTGCCTGAGAGGGGCTCATCATTTGTTGTCCTTATAATAGCACCAATACTACTACTTACCTATATTGTTTCTTATACATTGCATTTTGAACATGCAATGTTAATGTTGCTAATGCATTAATACAACCCTTATTTATCCTAAAACCAAACTGATTTGGATAAAAATATAAATCTATCTCAAAATACCACTCTAATCTTTTTAGTAATAATCTTTCAAATATCTTTCAATTGTAGAAGCCAACGTAATAGGTCGATATGATTCAGCTTCTTTTGGATCTTTATTTGGTTTAAGTATAGGTAGTATCACATGTGTTTTCGAGTTTTGTGGTACATTTCCACTTCTCAGAATATTATTATAAATATTTATAAGTACATTTAATGCATTATCCGATTGATGTCCTATCATTTCATATGTTATTCCATCGTATCCTGGGGCAGTTGATTTTATATTATTTAGGGTTTCTCTTAATTCTTGTAATGTTATTTTCGAATAAAATTCATCACTGGAATTTATTATGTATAATCTCGGGTTTTTTATTTCTTATATAACATTGTGTAAACTTGCTTTCAAAATTTTCTTGCCAAATTGTTGTTATAGATGAAACTAGTTTTATGTCCTTTCCTAAGATGATTTATTTTTTCCAAATTGTGTTTGTTTAAACAGAAGGTGATAATGATTCACAGAATTCTTCCCATGCTTGCCTTTTTGCTTTATTAAATATACGTTTTGCTTTAGCTATTGCTTGTTTTAAATTTTTTATCCAATTATTTGGCAAAGGTTGTTCAGCAAATATTTCAGACAATCTTATTCTATCTTCTTTTGCATCTTGACACTCATCATTCCACCAACTTATAGTAGGAAAGTTGTTTTTATTATTAATTTTCTTCCGTTTAGCTACAATATCCATTTCATACGTTATTAATTGTAAATAACGTTGACACGTTATATTTTGTTCCTGTTTAATATCTTCCATTGAGATATAAAAGTCCAAAATTACAGAACATAATTCCCAATCGATGTTTTTAACCTGCCACCTTCTAATTGGTAATGAATATATTTTAGGTACTGAGTGTGCATCATTTAACAGTGTAATGAAAATTGGCAAATAATCACTACCCCTATTCACAAAATCTACTTCCCAAAACAATTTATTTATTATATTATTTGACACAATAGTTAAATCTATGGCTGTTGATGATTAACCATTCCATGGATAATGAGTAGCTGACCCACCGTTCATGAAATGTACTAATGATCGATCATCAACCCAGTCCAAAATACTATTTCCTAATGCATCTCTATAGTTACAACCCCATGCTTCATGATGAGCATTCCTATCACGTGTGATAATGACATTATCCTGGACATAATATAATAATTCATTAAAGTGTGTTACTTTAATATGTTGAGATTTATAACTCGATAAACTGATAAATTGATACTATTGTACACTCTAATGTGTTCATCTTAATTTTTACTGCTATTAATTCTACATTAAATAATTTTGTCAGCCCTAATGATTCTGGTAATGTTACTATCTTAAATTTTATACTTTCATATATATACTATATAAACCTACACCTCTTGTGTCTTTAGTATGTAAATTAGATATTAACTCGTAATGAGGTATTTGATAATATTGATGCTGTCTACCACGAAATTCGGACAAACTCAATATACCTGGATGATGCTCATCTATAATTTGTAGTACTTCTAATCTTCTAGCTGTAAATGAATTTATATTCAATTGCACTATAAAAGACATACCTATTTTTCGTCTTTTACGAAGTTTAGCTTTCTGATAATATTGCAATTATCTTTCCTATAATTTGTTGCATTGAAATTAAGATCTTCTGTTTCTTCCTGGAATCATTTAAATCACGAACTGATTCAATCATGTCTGGTAAAAGGTCCAACAATGACTGGTATATTTCCTTTTGTCTAAAAGAAACTGCTTTACGATCTGAATATCTTCTGCAATTTATATTGTCCATATTTTGTTCTTGTTTACTAAAAGGGGATTCTCTCAAATATACTGGATATTTGTATTCTATTTGTTCATTTTCTGTGTCTGATGAGGATGAAGAATCTACATTCACATCCTTTTTGTTATCCCGTGGGAGTTGTACAATACGTCTTGTAGCCGTCTTCATAATCTTCTTTGGAGGCGATGTATTGTACTCTCATTTTTGACCATTATTCTCTTTCGATATTTTCATTTGTTCCGCCATTTGAGTTACAGAACTCATCTTCAATTGGCGCATGTGCATTGATTAGAAATATATTGAAAAAATTTCCTCTAATTGGACGGGTTAAAGTTACAGTGGTGTAAGTCACTTTTTAAAAAAAACAAAAAACACTTAGACATAGAAACCAGATTGAGATAAGTTAATCTGTTAACAGAGAACGTGAACTAAATCAGAGATTCATTCAACTGTCAACAGATGAGAGTTTAAGGTCTTGTAATAAAGGGAACAGCTGTTGTGTTGATCAGCAAAGTGCTGTGAGTCAGACTGTTTTTTCTTTTTAACAAAGTGATTTACACCACTGTAACTTTAACCCGTCCAATTTTTAATGAACAAAGTCTTTCATTGATAGGTTCGAAGTTTATTACAGCATGCTTCAGTTCCTTTCTCACTACAAATCCTGTTCCAAACATATTTCGTTCATTACTACCTCTGTGCAATGACATAAAATCCCCAGATTCTATTATATTATCATTTTTCCATCTAATCTCTTGTATTGCTGCTATACTAATCCCATAAATTGTAAGAGCTGCTTTTAAATTAGTGAAGGCACCTGGCCTGTATAAGCTAAGTACATTCCATGTAGCTAACCATAATCCTCTTATCCTGTTTCCTTGCTTTGTCTATCCAAAAGATCCGTCCAGCTTTCCCTTTGTCTTGGTTTCTTAACAAGCTATTCTTTTACAAAGAGGGGTTGTTAGCCCTCGTTCAACCCCCAACCTGGAGGACCAGGTCATTTGATTTCAGAGTTTTCGTCCCTTAGGTTGATTGCTTTCACAACAGCTACAGAGCCCATCCTGCTCCTGGTTTTACTTCAGAGTTTTCCTTCTCCTAGCCTTTGGAGATCCCGCCCCTCTCCAGAAGGCAGTGGTTTCCTCTTGAGGATGGGTTGCCTCTTCCGCCAACTCCGCCGTTCTGAGGATTTCCCTCTTCGCCGCAGATGCTGTTGAGGTCTTCACCATAACCCTGGCAAGGGGCCCATACAAGGTGATACCATCTGGAGCCAGATGGACCAAGGGTTTTTTAAAGAGGTCTTACTCCTCTTGGTTCTTCCGCCTCCTCAGCCGTTGAGATGACCATCCATCTTCTTCTGCCTTTGGAGCCGTTGACCAGACCAATAGGATAGGGTAGGGATATTAGGATAGGATATATAGGTAAGATGGGACATTGCAGAACGCTAACTAACACACTATCAATAACACCACATTTCTTTTTTACAGTCAGTCTGTTTCCTTTCTAAACACGTCAAAAAGCAAATGCATCTTAATTTCACTGATAATTGTTTCATTGTCTATTGATAGAGACCAATTATGTCAAAAATAGACGCATTCTCTCTGTGAAAATTCCATGTTTCGCACATCAATCTTCTCCGTTTACTGTTATTTGGACATTGACTTGGAAGTTAAAACTTAGCTTTGTGTTTGTCTGTGTCCACATGCATGTGTGTGACAAGAGAGGTGTGAACTTGTGTTGGATGTTGTTCTAGGTATTATTTTTGTTCAAATCATTAAAATATAGAAGTTAGTGTACGTAATGCAAGGAGTGAAAATATAAACCCAGTCCATCAGGTTCGTTCCCAAACAACATTAAATAAAGGAACGTAACGTGGACCGAGTATTATTCCATGTCGAGAACACGAGACATTACTTCCGACAATCTTCATCTCATATTTCTCTTCAGCATCGCTGCTCAATTTCCCAAGATGTATACCTGGGATTGCTGCAGAATTGCAATGCTGGTTGGGTTGTCTAGTCACAAGGCGCTTGGTGATCAGACATCGAGGGCTTGCTTCAGTGCTTATTCAATAGGGTCGTTACAACCCAGAAGTTTGATTGATTAATTGACTTGGTGTTTTAAGTCCACTTTATGAACAGTAAGGCTAATCGGGACTGAACCTACAGTTTAAAGTGTCATCCGAACCACTTGTGCCTCCACCGGGTATCGAAACAACCCAGAAGTGTCTGTGACTGTACAATCCTTTGAATTTAGAATTGTAGCTGAAGGCCGATGCTCAAGGTAGAGCAAGCACTTTAGGCTATGAAATATTTAAATGTGAACCTATAAAAACCTACCAAAATAACAATGATGATATTTCAGATTTTGCAAGAATTTTGTTTTTCTTCCCCCTCCCTGTTGTTGTAAAGATTATGTTGCTTAAACTCTGAAATTATGCTAAATGCTTCTAGATTGTGCTAGGATTTATGATATTTTTTTTTCCAGACAACTTTTTTTTTAAGTTGGATTATGCATCTACTTTTCGAGTTTCGAAATCTTGCTACTTATTACTCACTACAGTTATGTAATATTGTTAATTTTCCCACAAAAAGTGTTTACAATCACTCAACGAACAAAATGACTTCCGAATAGAACTTGAAAATGTTTGAGAAAATTGTTTGTTTACCCCCCCCCCAAACTTTCTACTGATTTTCTGCCATAAAATCTGCTGATGAACTAAATCGGACAGGATAAAGAAAAGGTAGAGAATGTATCATGGAATGGTTGTAAAAAAAACTTCTCGCTGGGTTGGCATACTCCCTTTTTTTTAAGCGAGTCTGCTGGTGAAGTACAAATAAGTTTGGACATAATTTCTATTTTCATTTCCTGAAAACATTTTCCTTTGAATTCGATTTTTCTCAGTGAGGGGGGGGGGTGCTGGAAATAAGTAAGCCTTTAGGGGGCCCTCAGCCATTGGCATAGTATAGGATTTGGTAATGTAAAAAATAAACGTAGTTACTCAGGGGTACAGAAACAAACACAGCATATACAGGTAAAGGCGAAGTTAAAGTTTCCTGCGCATATACCATGCCATGAAGGTACATTTAGGGTATGGGGAGTGGGGCCACACATATTTTCGATATCGGAAATCTTGGAGGTGATGTGATCAGCACCACGTTGCGGCCACCTTTAATCCCCTCCATCCCAGGTACCATTTGATTTCAGTCTGGATGGGCCTTAGAGCCGCTTTATGTGGGAACAAAGCCGGAAAAATTCCGACCTAAAAATACCCACTCCAGGTTTTCCGTGTGGCAGTCAGACTAGAATCAAATCACGCTAGAATTTCATGAGAACTGCAGTGGTGAAGGTTTCTTCAACCTATCTTTAATGAGGAAAAAGTTATGACTGCATGATTGTAACAAATGTACCATTTCCCAGGCGTGAGAAAACAGTGCCATATATATATCACATCACCCACTTCCAATTTAAAAATTTTGATTTTGATTCAATTTCCAGCCTAACCAACTTGAGATCAAGAATTACACACACACACACACACACACACATATACATTATGTGCGCATTTGTATATGTGTATGTATATATGTGTGTGTGTATACGTACATATATGCGTGTGTGTATATATATATATATATATATATATGTATGTATGTATATATATGTGTGTGTGTATGTAAAGGTAGGTAAGTGGAGGAGGCCCTTTGGTAATATTTTGCAGGGGGCCCAAGATTTGTAGATCCGGCACTGGCTAGGTGTCAACAAAGATCAAAGTGTGCTAGGCCTAGTAGGGGAGAGCGGGGCAAGTTGATACAATTTGAGAGTTTGATTTTTTCCTTTTTTATGTTGCTGGCAAGAAAATAAAACATGTTACTACTCGACAGCTTAACTCTTTACCTTTATAAAAAGCACATAAAAATTTCACAGATATAATTTGTAAGCTGACGAGAACCTAATTAGTAATGCAGGACGCAACGTCTCAACTTGCCCCGTCATGGACAAGTTGATACTGGTAAAGGGGCAAGTTGATATTAATGTCACGGTATCCAGTGACGTGTTAAAAAATCACCGTTCGATATTAATCATTTCTGTTTATTGATTCATATTATGTTTAAATGTAAAGTGTTAGGTTTGGTTTATTATGTGCCAAAATTGGTATCCGAGCCAGACATCGGGAGATTGGAGACGGGTTTTTCTGAGTGACAGCCGAAGTGTCAATACGGCACGTACATGGCATATTTGCACCAAAGCGGGTCGTCAAGGAGAAAGGATGGACTTATTTTTGTCAGGACCAACAGAGGATTCGCCACGGGAAGGCAAACTACTTTTCACGGATGACCAGGATAATCATCTGGAGCCCAAGCTAGCAAGAACCGAAAACACACCTTATGACCGCGTTTCGAGACAATCCATCTCTTCAGAAACCCAAGCCAAGCCATCCTAACGTTTTTCCAACGGACAAGTTTGAATCTGATATAAATCTGCAGGACTTCGAGTTCACCACACAGTTTTACCCGGATTTTGTAGAGATAGCATCTCCGCGCTACACTCTCGCATGACTGCTGTTTTGTCTCCATTGACTTTGTTTTTCTTGCGTACCGTGAGCGAGTTACCGATAGTGAGTTTACCAGTGTGTGCTTTATTCTGTGAAGCATTTCGCAGTGGTTTGTTTTACCAAGCGTGGACTACCATAAAGATCGTTGGCTAAAAAGATAGAGAAAGGAGCCTGTCGCCTTCCCCGATGCCTGCAAGGATGCACCACCACCAACCGGTGAAGCCAGCCGACGCCAAAACCGACGACCGAAACGCAGCGCCGCGAAGCCAACCATTGCCCGACTGTCAGAAGAACGGTTCCAGTTCAAAGCCCAACAGAAGCCCGTTACCAGAGAGAGAGAGAGAGAGAGAGAGAGAGAGAGAGAGAGAGAGAGAGAGAGAAGGATGATTCCAGATCAACGGCCGACAGAATCCCAAAGAGAGAGAGAGAGAGAGATGATTCCAGGATGACGTTTGATTGATGCCCGATACACAAGAGGATTCCGGACCGACGCGTGAGAATGTACAGCCGACGCTTGTGAGAAGAGAGACGTTCCATGAAAGTGAAAGCGCCCAACATCGTCGCCACCATCCTTCGCCGCGTTCGACCTCGAAGAACATTTTCGCCGCAAGGGAACCTGGTGCAAATCCCCGCGTCCAGGAAGGATGAACGATCACACGATGTAGCAGAGTGCGGTAGAGTATTCTTCAGATTCTCTATGTCCATGTAAGCAAGTATTGTTTGTATCAACGCCGTACCGTAAAAGCCGAAGTCTCACTGATTTGCAAAGTGACTCAGGAACCCCGAACCTAACTTCCGTGTTTGATATTTTTTAGTAATGTTATATACATGTTCATATGTAATAATTTGATTGTCTGCATTCAGGGTTAGAAGCTCCATTCCATTACGCTAATTTTTCGTGTAAATTGTCAAAGTGTGCTCCATTTTTGTGTAACCGATCGCCCCGTCGCGTCAATTAGCTTGTCAATAGTTGACCGATTAGTCTTTTTAATTTGTTGAAAGCGTATTTTATATTGCAAGGTCGTGCGAATGTACTATTCTTTATTGCATAGTGGTTTTTGTTGTAATTTTTGCTCGCGCCGACGATTGATTTGTGTATTCCGGCAGCTGGAGCCGATTAAGTTTCGCATCACCATGTATGGTGTAATTGTTCTCAATGGACGAGAGACACTTGTGTGTATTATCCCCGTCCGAGAAACTTGGTAAATGTCGTCCTTACGACTTGATGCGTACGTTCATTCGAACGAAAGGTTTAACTACGCCAACCCAATTGTTTTAGATAACTGCTTTCCGAGGGCTGGCGCGTATTTGATTTAAAAGAGCACAGGAGCGGGCAGACTAATGACCTAAATTCACGTAAAGTTTCAAACAAAAAGGAAATGGTATGTTGATTAGATCCATGATTTGTATGTATATTCACATGTGAAATACCCCATAAGTGAGCATGAGGGAGATAATGAGAGAACGAGTGTTTGTTGATTCCAATTTTTTTTTTTGTTGAAACAATATATTAATATTTTTACCCTTCGTCAGTGTTATCATTTGATGTTTTTCAGGTATCAGGTATAATGCTATTGAGTCATTCCATGCGAAATCAACACAGCCTCCAACCTGACCATCTGCTTCATTTCTCGTGAAGTTCTAGCCTGATTTGATATATCACTTCACACCCTTTCCTTTGAAATTATTGCGTTGAATTCAATATGGCGGTCAACAATGTGCCGGACTTGCGGTTGACACACACAGCTAAGGATCTTTTTGTGCCTAACCTATTTCTTTCATGACCAGGATAACTCCTTTACATTTTGTAAAGGGTGTTAAGGGACTTTTGACTCGTCATAGTTCATGTAATGGGGCTTTTATCAGTCACATAATTACACATATTATTTTGTATCTTCTGGTTCCATTGCAGCCCCAGAATGATTTTTTGATATGTTTTATAGTATGGCATGAGGAACCAAATATATTTTTTTTCACGATTTTTGGTGATGACATGTTTTGAGATATTTAAGGTCAAAGGTCAAGGTCACGTGACAAAATTATATTTGTATCCAAAGGTAATCTTGTTATATATCACTGGAAAGCTTGTTCAATTCCCTGTACATAAGCGTTATTTGAGCTTCCTAGGTGAAATAGTGGCGGAGTTACAGCACATTTAGTATAGCTAAGCGGGCTCAAAAAGGGTAATTTATGCGAACTTTGACCTTGAATAATTTAACAATTACAAGTCAAACGAAACTAAAAATTTTCATAGTTACTAAGTCCCATGCATAGTTTCAACTCCCCAAATTTCATGAAAATCGGAGATGGTGAGGTTGGAAATTGCACATATCTGTGTTGATTTGGGATGGAATGACTCTAGTGTGTTATTATTGTTCGAGTCTGCATATCTAAGGTAAACCAGAAAGCGTAACATTTCAAGGTATTTATCCCCGCCTCGCACTAGTACGACAATAAAGGACCGTCTCAGTACCGAACTAAAAAACCTGGACCGTAAGTAAAATCACGACCGGGAGTGGACCCATTACACTAATTTGAAGTAGGTTGATAACGATGTGACATAGTTCGATTAAATAAGACAAAATACAACAAAGTAATTTTGAATCAAAGTTTAGTATTCAGGAAAAGCATACAAACATGAACAAAATATCGTATCATGATGGATAGCCTACATGCAGTCAGTGACTATCACTTTCTGTTATGCACATATCTGATTTACAGTGAACACAGGTGTACATAGAACTATCGTATCCACATTTCAAGTGAGCCCATCTACTGCAGGAAATGCATTGTATCCATTTTTCACCAGGCTTAGAAGCTGAAAATGGTTCGAGGCGCATTAGACACAAGCTGTTTTCATCTTCTGACTCTGACTCTGAATTATTATTCTTCAAATATTTCCTGTTTGGTATTTTCTTCTTTTGACCTTGAGTTTCTCTTTCGATCCGTCCATTATTTATTTTCTTACTACTATTATTTGCTGACTCCCTTTTACCTTTTTTTTTTTTTTTCAAAGAATGGCACAATCTTTTTTTAACTCTTTCTGATCTCAATAATTTATTGTTAACTCTTGTTCGAGCTTCATTTTCTAATCTGTTCTGGTGTGTTTGTAAGAATTGACGATATCATTCGTTGTTTCCCTTTTCGATTTGCTTTTGGTTTTCCAGCCTTAGGGTACGGACGTAATTTTCTCAGTATGATATGAAAATTCTGTTAGGTGACTGTAATGCACAGATTGGCAAAGAAGAGACATTTAAACCCACGATTGGTAAAGAAAGTCTTCATGAATTAAGTAATGATAATGGTATAAGATTGATTACTTTTGCAACCTCAAAAGTAGTTGTATTGACTGTATTATAAACCCGAGAAATGAAGAGCCCCCCTCAGGCAGATTTGCCTATACTTAAAACTAGCTCAACATGCCTATATGAGCTTTTTGCTCAAGTGTAGTACCCTCTCTAATCCAAGATTTTTGTAAAAATGCCCTCGGGAATTTTCTGTGAAATGAAGAGCCCCCTCAGATTGATTTGCCCACACTTACAAAAGTTGCATCAGCCAGATTTTTGTCCATAAGCTTGTTAAAAATATGCTTTTTTTGATATTGTTTTGAATACACCTGAAATTAAGCCAAAAACCCACACCCACCCACAAATATTTACTTCCGGTTTAAGTTCAATTGGATACCAGGTTCAATTTGTTTATCTAACATTAAAACAATGTAATATGCAGAGACCCTCTAGAATTGCTCTGTAACTCTCTCATTTCTTACATCATAAACATATGATTTTTCACCTATGAGAATAACACTACATATGGTGTCATCGGGGAGTGTATCGTGGAATTCACAGATAATTTTAATGTTTGTCCTGTCATTAACCACAACTTGTTTCCTTTTTGAAGTATTGATGACAAACATGGGTCTCTGTGCTTTGAATTCATCTGGTGTGTAATACATGTCAGTATTGCCTGTAGTGACCCTTTTGTATGATGTAAATGCCTCATATAATTTAAGGAAATCATCCTTGGACTTGTCTAAATTATAATTTTCTCTAGGAAATACCTCATTTCTGCCATTTTTAAGATAAATGTTCTTGATGTTGCAGTTATCAAATTTACTTGAATTTTTTCCTGATTATTGTGTCTTCCAGTCTGAGACAGTACCACCACAAAATCTAGCATGTCATATTGTATACTGGAGAATGAATTTGTAGCATCAAACTCATAATAGGTACCAGATGCAGGCTTCTGTACACATTGATATGTATAAAATTGTAGAGGAATCTGTGGATTTTTTAGGATATCTGCTTTGTATTTAAGAGCATAACTGGCTTCATATTCAACAACTGGCATTCTTAGCTCCATAGTCTGAATAAGGCACTTGCCCTCATCAGGTAGGGTATTAGGCAGAGCTTCCCCTGTAAAGTTTAATGCACTGTACCTCATCAAAGTATTATTATCATTGGCAGCTCTTCTAAATGTAATTCTTAAACCACCCTTCCACATAATATCTTTGTAATCTGAGAAGAATCCTGGCAACAGGCGCATGGGGAACAGCACTGTGTGGTTTTTAGATAATATTTTATCACCAGCCTCAAATCCACCTATTTTGTAGTAAGAAGCCTCGGTTTTGGATAATTTTAGTGTGGCCAAAGCTGTGGAGGTAATGCCGGGATAATCTACTATGTTTATAACAACACCATGCTTTCTGATCTCAATTTCAGAGAACAGATGCGGCACAAAATTGTCTACCAATCTTATATTTGAATTTGCCGGATAATCTGTACCATCGAGTTTTACAACATCAAATTTGATGTATAGATCTGCTCTGTGGGGGTGTATAAAGCCATCCCCTACATCAAGATCAACCTCAATCTCTGTGTTGGGTTGATTTAAATTTGCAAATGTCCTCCTGTTTGGGGGGAATGATTGTAGCTCATAACTCTCAATATTTTCCATTGTATGTATTTTTATTTAAATATTAATCTCTATGATTGCAGTTGTTGTGGCTCCAGCAAAATCAACTAATTCTTCTTTTTCATTAGTGACCATCAATTCAATGTAATCTATTCTGTTATGACACACAGGAAAATATAATGTTGGGGATGGATTGTAGATTATGGGCTCTATAAATTCAGAATTAGGTTTGAATGTTGCAATGATGCTAGTTTGTTTGTGAGTGCCTATGCCATTTGATTTGGTGATCATACCCTCGGCCACATTACAGTGAATATTCAGAGTCTCTATGGCTAAGAATTTAGGTATATTAATAGCAGTGTGTTTTATGGCTGGTTCAAGTTTTGTGTTGTTCTCAAAGCCTAACAGCTCTCCTATAGTACCCAGATCCACTGTCTCTGTAGCAGATGCAATCTCTACTCTGTGAGTGACAGAATTTTGACTTAACACTACACCTCTGGATAATTGAGCATTTAAAGTGGACAGATTATATTGCCCTGGAGTGATGACAATTTTTTGATCACCAACTGCAATTTTGTTGTTGTGGTGTGTAATATTAGGGATCAAGTACATGCCATAAAATGCTCTGAGAGCTATTGTTTTGGGATACACTATGTCATCATGCAATTTGAGTTTCAATATTGAATTTTGGCTGGTGAGATGGAATACTCCCATGATGTTTTAAATACCACAAGGCTTTTTGAAAATTTTCAATTGATGGTTTATTTATTTGAGACATATATCTAAGAACAGATAAACACAAATGTCCACAATTAACATCTTTGAAATTTTGAACACGGGCATTATTGTAATAAAGATTAGCTGATTTTAGATATTTTACTAAATTTTCAGGTGGAACACCTCCAAATGAATCAAACACAAATGCCTCATTTTTTAAATATTTAAGATAACAAATCCAGTGAGTGCCCTGATTTTTGAACTTATCTAAATTAACTATGCCACACTCTTTGTTGAGTGGTTGTTCTGGTAAAGAATCAGACATGTACACACCTCTAAAATTTTTGATGCCCAGTGGCTTGATTAAAGCTTCAATATCTTGGTTTGTAAGCGGCTCTTGTTTTCATTAAACTTATTCATGGCCCTCTTAACACCTTTGCCTTGTTTTTCCATGGCCAGGTTATGGCGCCTCTGCTCATCTAATTCTGCCTTATTCTTTTTGGCATCTATTACTGTTTTTGCTATGGCAGCTGATCCCCCAGCCAAGCTCCCAACAGCCCCAAGAGCAGCTAAGATGGCAGGGATAGTAAATATGAATCCCCCCACATGTGATTTTTTTCTTGATTGCTGTAATTTTTTTTAATTGGGGGTTACTAAGTAACAATTTCATACCATGGCCCTTGGCAAGACAAGAGCTTTTTTTCTTGCGCTGCTTTTTGGTTAAAAGACTATCAATAGTTTTAAAAGATTTCAGACCTGCATAAGGTATTTGATACATAACACCCTTGGCCTTCATTGTAGGTTTATTATATATATATTCACAACCCCTACCCCAGTTTTTGTTTGGTATTCATAGCTATGGTAGTACCCAATGCGGCTATTTTTTCACTTAAAGAAGCATCTTTGCTTACAAATCTACCAAATGCAGCCTCTTCTAATTTTTTGTCTGCAACATGTCTCTTGTCAAGATCAGAATGTGTGTTGTATGCTATGTCATGGTCTCTACAAGCAGCATCTAGGGGATTAACACCAGGATCACCTCTGTTTAATCTATGGTCCAATTTTGTACCGGGACCACAATACTGATAGCCTGGAATGTGTAGTTCAAATGGCAGCTTGTTTATAATGTCATTAACCAGCCCCCGACCCTCAGAAATATTCCAAAATTTAGGTGGTAGAGTATTAATAATTTTTATGAGATATCCAATCCCCTTAGTGTCATTCACTATAAAATTAGACAATTTTGTGCTTATCATGTCCATAATTCCAACCTTTTCATTGTAAAAATTGTGGTTGCCAGCATTTTCCTCCCCAGCTATCACCAATAACCTATCTACAAGTTCCCTGACATCATCAACCCACACAAATTCTTTAGGCAGGGTGTTGTATTGTTTGATTCCACTGCCAGTCTTGATCTGTGACCATATGGGCTTGATTAAGTTGTTGTATTTTGCTCCACTGCTAGACTGACTTGACTCTTTTTTGTGTGGGATCATTGTTCTGGTATAGAGCATCTGATTTTATTAATATTTCTTTGTAATCCTCATAGTCTTGATCTGTATAGCTGCCAGGCCTTTTCCTAGTCATCAGTTCCCACAATCCAGGTGTGCCGGGGTACTTAACAAAAGCACCTTTTTCTCCAAGATGAGATTCTGAATATACAATTATATCATCTCCCATAAATGTTACTCTGAAATTGCCAATTCTATGTATGATGCTACCATCACGCTCTGTGTCAGCATATAAGCCAAAAACCTCATCTTTGTTGTCTTTAGGTGTGCTTAAATATTTTTGAGCAAGAAGACCCAATTCAATAGGATCCTGAGTAGCTTCAATTCTTCGAGGACCAAGAGGACTAGGTGTATGAATACTAGAAAGTGGGGTGAATGGATAATCTAATATGTTTCTTGCAGCTACAGGTACAAGCTCTGTGATCAAATTTTGATTTTGCTCTGTAACAGTTTTGATATTTTTACCTAATTCACCAATAGCGTCAATAATAGGTTGTTCTGTACGCTTGTGTTGCTCATAAAAACCTCGGTTCTCTGATTTCCATCCCTTAAATCTTTTTACAAGATAATCTCTTAACTTAAGATCATCAATGATTGGCCTTTTCATGGTTATTTATTTATGTTTCAATGTCTAGAAAATTGTTGATTTTATTTCTGTATTTGCCACTATTGGGTTTTCTTGTCATATCAATTGTGACAAACCCATAGCTGTCCTGATTCCAGCACCCACTGCAAATCTTAGAAAAATCATTGTAGCTCAGGTCCCCACCTACATATTCATCATGTATGTGTTTGAGGTTGGTATGGTCTTGATGAAACACACATATAAAATTGCTGTTGTCTCGGATCAGCTGCTTCGGTATTTTAGAAAAAGTCTGTGCCAGGTAGAAGCAATCAATGTTTTTGTGTCGGCCCTGTGTAAAGAAATTTCTAACTTTGTTTTGATTATCCAGTATAATGTCATCAAACACAACAACAGAGTTATCAAGACATTCATGGAGTGGCTTAACATCTGATTCAAAAGTGGCAATATCCAATCCATCATATAGCTTCATCAGCTGCTGATATTTTAATTGTTCCAAGCTCTTAGAGAACACATACAAGTGCCTGTTTTTCCAGTCTAACCAGTTGGGTGCCAATAAAAAAATATCAATCATTAGTGTAGTTTTACCACAAGCAGATGGTCCAACAATAAGACATCTAATATTATCAGGCAGCAACATTCCATTTCTCTTATTCTGCTGTTCAGGTTCTGGCAGCCTCTTTATAACATCCCAGGTGTTCATATTATTATTTTGTTTGCATCGATCCAGCTGTTTTCCGGATGACCTAGCCATTTGACAAGTAACTTGTTGCCTTTTCTGTGGATGATTTTTTCTATGAGATATGTGTCAGGCTGTTTAGTTTTGCTGAGCTCTTCTTCATAAAACCTGCCTTTGAGAATTTCTCCTCGGTGATCTTTTATTATATATGTGTTAAGGGTCCCAGGTTTAATTTGAACCACTGTAAATAATTCAGTGCTCCAGTTTCTTGTAAAGCCTCTTTTGAATAAGTGCTTATATTTGCTGATTCTTACTTGATCACCCACCCTGTATTTGGCTTTTCTTGTTGTTGGCTGGTATCTAAAATAACAAACAGTCCTGATCAATTTTTGCTCATCAGATGAAGTTACTTCAGAGAGTTTCATGTTGATTGTGGAATGGACCGAGTTGTTATATTTATGTAGAAGTTCTGGAAGAATATTAATCCATTTATAATTACCTTGAAGTGTAAATTGTTTATACATAAGATTTTTTAGGGTTCTGTTGAATCTCTCTACAATTGAGGCCTTGAGATCACTGTAACTCGAGTAATGTTGTATTGACTGGCTTTTAATAAATTGTTGAAACACAGAATTATAAAATTCTTTGCCATTATCTGTTTGCAAATAGCGCGGTGATCTTCCACTCTGATTGATGATTGTCCTGAAGGCTTCTGTAACACATGCCCCAGTCTTGGATTTGAGTGGCACAGCCCAGGCAAATTTTGAAAATGTATCTATGACAGTGAGTAGATACTTGTAGCCCTTGTTGATTTTGTCTAAGTTTTTCAGCTGTCCACTTGCCATCTC
The DNA here is from genome assembly GCF_977018435.1 of Lepisma saccharinum. NCBI lineage: Eukaryota > Metazoa > Arthropoda > Insecta > Zygentoma > Lepismatidae > Lepisma > Lepisma saccharinum. The sequence continues at coordinate 323,890 of NW_028143049.1, forward strand.
AATCAAGTCGCTCTGCCATAAATCATCTATGCCTTTTGTGACTACTGGCAGCCTCTTATAATTATGTCTGGCTTGTCTGTGTAATTCATCAACAATAATTTGTCTAGACATAATATGTAAACAAGAATATTGCAACTATAGGGTGTTCAGCAGCTGATACTACAGGATTTTCTAAATATAATTTGTCCCCTATTTGTATTTTAAATTCCAGAGAGCCATCATCTTCAACATAAGATGTTTCTAATGTATTGGGGTCTGTAAAATCCTCTAATTCTGCACTGGTGATTTTTACTTTGTTATCAGCATTTGTTATTGATAATGTAGGGTAGTGGTGTGCCTGTGGTTGAAGCCAATATTTGATCTTGATTGGTCTAAGTGTGCCCCCAACAAAAAACTGGTAATAAAATTGTGCAGGGGACAGCATATATATTTTGCCACCTGGTGTAAATGTGAATCATATTCTTTGTTGGGGATACTGTACAATTCAAGAATTACTGTATGTTTAGGATTCTCGATTATGCCTGTTATTTCTTTTTCTGCTGTGAGCAATCTACTTGTTACAGATTCAAGGTGCTCATTGATAGTCCTAACAACATCATCATGGCCTGGCTTGATTTTTATGTCCACAACAAGTTTCTTGTATTGTTGCACAATCTCTTGTAGTTGGGTGGCAAAAACAGACAGAGCATTTGCTTGATTGGATTCCATGGTCCCTAGCTGTTGCTTGATATTAGCTACAATTTGCTGTAAATTTTCAACAACTGCCAATTTTGAATTTTGAGCTGTAAGATCATGGACCTGTCTTCTGATATCCTCAAACAGGGCATGCAGTTCATTAATATGTTGATTAGTTGGTAGAGTGGCCACTGTCTGAGTGAGTTGATTGATCTCTGTTTGGATATTCTTGATATCTTCTGATTTCAATATGCGATTCACAGCTCTCTTAATATTTTTAAGTTCCTGTGATGTAGGAAGATTTGATACAGTATTTTGCAAAGATTCAAGTGCCAATTTCACATCATTTAATTCAGAAGCATCAACCACACCACGCATAGCATCTTGGAGTAGGGCTATATCTGCCTGAGTGGGTGTTGATTGTTGTAAAATTTCAAGTTTTGTTTGGATATCATCGATCAAGTGATGAAAATGAGATAGCTCAGATTCAGTGTTGAGGTTTTCAAGCTTTGTGATCTGTTGCTGGACACTAACAAGAGTATCTACAATCCCAGGCAAGCGGGATTCTAGAGTTTCTTGTACATTTGTCAAATCACTTTGCACTGCTGCTATGGTGCCTTCAAGATGGGTTATGGTACTTTGAATTTTTCCAAAATCTTCATATGTTTCAAGTTGCAGCTTAATATTGGCAACACTAAGAGTTATTGCACTCAAAGCATCAGAAGATGGTAAGTTGTTCATAAAATTTTCAAGTGTCTCAATTTTTTCTTTAACCTTGGCTATGGCATTGTTCAGAGGGTCCAGATTAGGTATCTGGAGTGATTGAATCTGTTCCTTTAGAGTGGAAATCACTAGATCAAAATCTTCTTGTGATTTTATGCTTTTGACAATTGTTTGGAGCTGTGCCTGGACATTATCAATCTGTTCCTCCAATTGTTGTTTCAATTGCTCAGAGTTGGTGGCCTGGGTCTTAAATTTGGCTTGAAGAGCTGCTACAGCCTCTTCTAAACTTTGAAAATTATCCAATGTGGCCAAATCAGTATATTTCTGAAGCAATAATTTGAGTTCAGAATCAATTTTAAGAAGAGGGTCCATGCATTGTGATTGTAAATTTGTAATTTCTAATTGAAGACTGGCATTGAGTGTGGTTTGTAAAGCTTGTAAATCACTTCTTAATTTCTTGACTCTGACATCAAGCATCAGAATCTCATCACTGTGATCTTCATGTCTTGTATGGCCAAATATATAATTAGGCATTTTTGTTTTAGTGGTTATTTATTATTGAATATCTAATTCTTAATTCTATAAAAAAAGGTATAAGTTTGTCATAGGATCCAGGGACCTCAATATATAGGCAGTCACCAGCAGAAACAGTATAAACAGTGCCAGAAATCATGTTTGAGTGCTTAATTCTGTAAATATTTCTCTCCCTACTGAAATTTTGACATCACCCTCAGGGGTTGTAATAAATTGCAATTGACCACCTACAGGTAATTGGTAATGATTTAAATTATTGTTAAATATGTACAATGTTTTACCTGTTTTATCATCAACATCTGTAAGTATGCTGTTCAGATGAATAATTAAGAAACCACTTAGTTTAGATATTATATCAGAAGAGGGTTGTGGTGTCGGCAGGTTCATAATAGCTTGTTTTTTAAACCCAAATAAGTTCATAGGCATGTTTATTTATTTCAAATCATGCTCTGTAATTGGGCATTGATTGCCATTTTTCAAATCACAATGACCCCATGGTCATCTTTTAACCCCATCTTTTAACTTGCCAGGCACCTTTTTGTTGTGGGGTTGAATCTTTGTATGTTCACTGCTATCAAAATATTCAAGCAATTCGGGCTGAGACATATCTTGATAAATATCTTCTGTCTGAATATCAAGAATAAAACTATCCGTGTCCATGTACATTAATTTTATATTATCACGATAGAAAGGCTTCAACACATCATAATAGAGCTTTAACATATGTAATTTGGCCAATTCCAATATCACAGCCCCTACATAAATAGGCTTATCAAACTTAATCTTTGTTTTTTTCATATTAAAAAGTGCCATATTTTCATCATAAATTCTTCTATAATTGAAATTAGGCTTTGCAATCAATTTTTTGCTCAGGCTGGGGTCAGTAATTATTTTAACATCAGTATGTTTTCTGACATTTTCAATTGTTTTGCCATACACAGAATTGACCATCAATTTAAACAAAGATTTATCAAATTGGCTCATTGCAGATGTTCGAAGCTCTGTGTTTGTATCAATATAAGGCTTCAACCATCTTGAGTGCCTGAACCTCAAAACTTTTCCAACTTTGGTCACTTGAACACCATGTTTCATCAGGAACTGGAGGTTTTTGTAATATATGACATAACCCTGTTTTGACTCCAGTGTCATCATCAGTTTCTTCTGTTTAGAGCCAGGTGAACACTCAACCTCAGGAATTGGGGGCAGATCAGAAAATGTGTTGTGTAAATCATCAGGAATTGTCAGATCAACCTCTAAGAAGAGGCCATAGTCACTGTCATCAAAATCCTTAAGATCTTCAATATTGAAATTTTCAACCCACTCAAGCCCTGCATATGGCAGTTTATCCATCATAGCATAACCATAGAGGCTGTTGGCATCTACATACAGTATATAATTTGATGGCAGTGCTGGATCATAATCAGGAATATACTTGTTATTTGCTCTGGCATATCTCTGAGAGCATTGCACCATCCCTCCTCTTATACATTGTTCCATAAACAGATACATGTCCTCATCCTGGATCAGATCCAATTGTATTTTAGTGTTCAAAAACATGGCAGCCAATGCTAGGCCTGGGGCACTGTAGAAATACACTGTGTCCAGCTTATAATTTTGCATGGAAGATTTTCTGAATGCCTGAAGTATATCAGCTAAGAGGGTCACATCAAGTTTTAAATATGCATTGTGATAATCACCAAATGTCTGGCATTTTAAATTGTTCCACATCAACTGGGCATGGTGATAATCTTCATCAGTAATTCCAGATCCTCTGGTTTTGCTGTAAAACTCTTGTTGTGGTGGCAGAGAACACTCATTAAATTTAGAAAAACCTGTAACATAATCATATGGATATACACCCTTCCGCCTAATTAATTTCAGGTCCTGATTTGGAAACAAAGCACATGTAATTTTGAATTGATCATCAGATAATTGAGTGGCCAGTGTAGCCAGGCTAGCAGACAGAATTCTGTATGAATCAAGAAATCTTAAGTGAATAGGAACACCATTAACTTTAATTATTTTGCTAATAGCAATATATTTCTCATCATTTTCTGCTAAAATATTTAAATTCTGCTTGTCAAACCCCTCGTACCTGATCAAATGATGGAAATCATAATTGGATGCACCATGGCAAAATATGGGGACAAATTTTGGTCTCTGGATCTTAATATTACAGCTATTACACAGGGCCATTAAGAATTTACCATCTGTATGAGAATGGTGTTTCACCTTGATATTTATATCTGAAAATTCAGAATCACATACCGGGCATTTTTCTGCATTGTTAAAATCTTCAATCTGTTTCTCTGTTAAAGGCAACATGGGCTTTGATTTTAATAAGACATTAGATGCTATGTCATGGCACTCATTTTCTATTTTATGTGGAAATTTTTTGATGGCATCTGGTCCCATGTATAAGTATGGTTCACTAGCTACACCATCCTACACAATCACATAACAAAAGCTGGAAGGTTCATGTAGCTGGTATGGTGTAATTGAAGATTCTTCAGGATCTGGATTGCAGAATGCAAGAGGTTTGAGGTTTGATTCAAAATCACAGACTATATACGCTGGGTGTTCCAACAAGGCTTCAAATTTTTTGAATTTGCAATTTTCACTTGGCATTGGCATCACCATATGAACAGGTTTATGGTTGCCACAATATTTTAAATGTTCAACTAACTTATTTTTAGCAATTTCTGCATTCTCTTCACGAATCCCTTTTACCATTTTTTGACCATAAAATACAGTTAAACATCTTCAGCACAACTTGAATATTGTATTGGATTTGTCTAGTTGTTTTCTGACTAAAGCTTCAAAATTATGTATCAGAGTGTAATGATATGTGCCATCCCCTTCAATTAAGAGCAAATCAACCGGAATAGCAGAATCATCATCAATTGTACTGATTCTGAGAGGTGCTATCAAGCAATTATCACGACCAGTGGAACAAATAAATACATTAATAGATAATTGTCTACCATTCATATCCCTGGCCCTTTTTTCAAATTTATCAATATTCTGAACAGACATTGGATATTCTAAGCCCTTCATTGCATCGTCAAAAAAGTGTTCATGTTCTTTATAACAACTTATTCTCTCAGGATGCCTTAAAACCGGAAACAAAGCAGCTAAAATACACCACAAAAAGCATTTCTGGTTGGTATTTTCTATGTTAACCACGGCTCTTTTGTTTTTAATATTGGCAGGTAATGGCAGATATGTAGATCCTTGTAATGGGCTGAATTCAGAAATATTAACATAGAGCCTGTGTGGAGATCCGCATAGGCTCCATCCAGACTCTTTTGCTGCAAATTCAGTGTTTAATATTTAATTGAGCTATCAAACTGCTTATTATTTTGTCTAAATGTGCATTTGAATATACCGGTACAGTTTCTGTTATGTGGGGCTGTGTAAATTTTGTGCCATTTGGTTTCTTATATTGTGTAAACAATTTGAGGGACAACTTATAAGAGCCATGTTGTGCATTTAGAATTGCCTGCACATCAGGATTTACACTGTTCAAAAAATTCTTAATACCACATCTTGGCTCTGATACAAAACAGTGATCCCTAAGTTGTCCATTAAAACTGCTATGGATGGGTTCATAGCGTGGCTGCTTTGCTGCTCTAGCATTAACAGGTGCTTCATGCTTCCTTTTCAGACCAGATGTAGATGGTTGTGGGGGCAATATTGATGACTGTGCGGAGCAAGTACCTTTATGTTTATATGTGAAATATTCCAGACTATATTTTCTATGGCATTTAGGGCATATTTTAGTGGGAGTTCTGCATTTGTCTAGAAGACAATTCCTTTGGTGCCTGGCCCAATTAGAGCTAAATATATTTTTATTGCATTGATCTTGTTGTTTATTATATAAGATTTCCTGGGCTTCAATTCAAAACTTTATACTGAATAAAAAATATAAGTTGGGTTCAGCAGTGTGCTTTGTATATTTAGTGTATATACTTAATACTAATATTATTAATTATTATTAATATTATTATTAATTTTTATCCTCGGTTTATTATATAAAATTTTTTGGGTTTTAAATCAAAACTCTATGCTTACTACGACAGGTTGTAAAGCCAATGGCCTACAAGTGGAGAAAGAGAATAAATATTGATCTACACTGACCTAGCACAAATACCTGCACAGACATGCATGTCCTAGAAAAAGCAATGACCTTATTGATTTTTGTATAACAGGCTGGGACAGATATAATCCTGACTCTAAATATGAGTGGATTACAACAAACAAGCTGGATGTAACAAATATCAGATTTTTTATACAAAATATAAGCCCTTTTTGTTCAATATATCAGAAATTGAATAATAAGAAATATTTTATATTAAAACAAACAAGCCTGTAGTATAAGAAGCACTGTAACAACACATCTGTACTCCTCAGCGACTCTCATAATACTAGCTGATATGTAATGCAAAATCTCTTTATATACCCTAAGCCAGTCCGAGAAGAAAAAAACAGGAATTTCCCGTGAATTTTATTTTTACGGGAAATTCCCGAGGGCCTTTTTCACAGGAAATTCCCGAGGGCCTTTTTCACGAGAAATTCCCGAGAGCTTTTATTAAAATTATCTGGCTGATGCAATTTTGTTTGCACGCAAAGCTTCAATACTCGGAAATTGTACACATTAATCACTTTGATCTAAACACTGACGCAGAGGAGAATCACTTGAAACATGCGAAGCAAAAGTTCAATGCTACCGTGTCGGGAATTGTGCACATTAATCAATATGAAACATGTAAACATATGATGTAAGAAATGAGAGAGTCACAGAGCAATTCTAGAGGGTCTCTGCATATTACATTGTTTTAATATTAGATAAACAAATTGAACCTGGTATCCAATTGAACTTAAACCGGAAGTAAATATTTGTGGGTGGGTGTGGGTTTTTGGCTTAATTTCAGGTGTTTCCAAAACAATATCAAAAAAAGCATATTTTTAACAAGCTTATGGACAAAAATCTGGCTGATGCAACTTTTGTAAGTGTGGGCAAATCAATCTGAGGGGGCTCTTCATTTCACAGAAAATTCCCGAGGGCATTTTTACAAAAATCTTGGATTAGAGAGAGTACTACACTTGAGCAAAAAGCTCATATAGGCACGTTGAGCTAGTTTTAAGTATAGGCAAATCTGCCTGAGGGGGGCTCTTCATTTCTCGGGTTTATAATACAGTCAATACAACTACTCTCAAAGAATTTAATTGTGAAAAGTACCACTTTTAAACATAAAGATATCCATAAATATACCTGGTCTTCTCCAGATGGTAAAACTCATAATCAGATAGATCATATTCTCATTGATAAGAGAAGGCATACTAGTATAATTGACGTTCGTACACATACTGTGCCAGTGACCATTATTTAGTAATTGCTAAATTAAGAGAAAGACTCGCAGTGTTAAATCATAAGCAACAAAATCTAAAAGTTCTAAAATTTGATACAGGAAAGTTTACTGATGAAAGAATTAAGAAACATTACCAAATTAAACTGTCAAATAGATTTGATGTTTTGCAGGATTTAAATGATGATGAAAATATAAATGAAACAGACGTAAATAAGAATTGGGAGCACATACGTAATGCAATAGAATCAGCAGCTAAAGAAAGTATAGGATACCATAAACCGAGAAAAAGTAAGCCATGGTTTGATAATGAATGTCATAATCTAATAGAAATAAGAAATCAGGCTAGACTTAGGTGGTTAAATAACTTTGATGATACAAAACTAAACAATTATAATAGAATAAAGCGAGAAGTTAACCGCACGTTTAGAAGTAAAAAAAGAGATTACTTGAAAAGCAAAATTAACGAAATTGAAACAAACAGCAAAAATAAAAATATCAGAGATTTATATAAAGGTGTAAATGAGTTTAGAAAGGAGTGGCAACCTAAAGTAAACTTGATAAAAGATAAAGACGGTGATTTTCTAGCTGACCCAAGCGATATTCTAAATATATGGAAGAACTACTTTAATGACCTTTTAAATGTCCATGTAGGAGATAAATCAGAAGTGAATGAAGTCCACACAGCAGAACCTTTAGTTCCAGAACCTAACTTGACTGAAGTTAAAGATGCTATTAAAAGGCTAAAGAATAACAAAGCACCTGGCATTGATTTAATACCAGCTGAGTTAATTAAATATGGTGGAAATTCATTAATATATCAAATTCATAAATTAATTTGTTTAATATGGAATAAAGAAGAAATCCCTCAACAGTGGAAAGAATCCATAATTGTTCCTGTGTTTAAAAAAGGTGATAAAATGAACTGCAATAATTACCGTGGAATTTCTCTACTCTCAACAACATAAAATATTATCTAACATTCTTTTAACAAGACTAACCCCATATGCTAATGAAATTATAGGTGATTATCAATGTGGATTTAAACGTAACAGATCAACTACAGATCAAATTTTTCACATCAGACAGACACTTGAAAAAAAGTGGGAATATAATCAAAATGTCCATCAGCTATTCATTGATTTCAAAAAAGCATATGATTCGGTCAAAAGAGATAAATTATATAATATATTAGTAGAGTTTGGAATACCTAAGAAGCTTGTTAGTATGATAAAAATATGCACCAGTGAAACAGAAAGTAAAATTCGTGTGGGTATTAATATGGCTGACAAATTTACAATTCATGATGGGTTAAAACAAGGAGATGCATTATCTCCATTGCTCTTTAATTTTGCCTTAGAATATGCTGTTAGGAAGGTAAAAGAAACTAAAGAAGGACTAAAATTAAATGGTGTGACTCAGTTGTTAGCATATGCAGACGATGTAGACTTACTGGGGGATGATGTGAATACAATTAAGAATAATGCTGAAATATTTTTCAAAACTGCTAAAGAGATAGGTTTGGAAGTTAACAAAGAGAAAACTAAATATATGCTTACAGGCCGAAACCAAGTGTTAGGTAATAATCAAAATCTAATTATTGATAACAACTCGTTTGAACCAGTTTCCAAATTCAAATACTTAGGAGTAATATTAACAAATGAAAATTATATTAAAGAGGAAATAAAAAGTAGGCTTAATTCAGGAAATGCATGTTACTTCTCTCTTCATAAACTTTTGTCTTCTCGTTTAATATCTAAGAAACTAAAAGTTAAAATATACAAAACAGTAATTTTGCCTGTAGTATTATATGGGTGTGAAACTTGGTCCCTTACATTAAAAGAGGAACATAAATTGAGAGTATTTGAAAATAGGATCCTTAGGAAAATCTTTGGACCTAAAAGGGATGAGGAGACAGGTGAGTGGAGAAGGTTACATAATTTAGAACTACATAATTTGTATTCATGTCCAGATATTATTAGAATAATTAAATCAAGAAGACTTAGGTGGGCAGGCCATGTGGCACGAATGGGAGAGGAAAGAGGAGTGTACATGATTCTTGTTGGGAAACCTGATGGTAAGAGACCTGTAGGAAGGCCAAGACGACAACGTTGAGATGGACCTAAGGGAAATCGGTAGGGATGGAAAAGAGTATATAGATCTTGCTCAAGATAGGGCCAGATGGAAGGCCTGTGTTGCTGCAGCCATGAACCTTCGGGTTTAAGAAGGCTAGAGAGTTAGTTAGTTAGTTAGGGTACGGACGTAACTCTTCTGGGCTTACTGACACACGGTGCAATTCTTGATTGTCACTGCTGGTGGAAGACATTGGTTTCAGAGATTCTACTTCCATCAGGTAAACGATCTTGCTCATGTTCATCGGTCATTGGTCGATCAGTTACGGAACATGGTAAATAATCTTCTTCAGTAAAAAAATATGTGGATTGAATGGCATGATTCCCGTTAGTTGAAAGCCTGATATAATATTTTTTGGTGTTAGAGCATTGGGTAGTGAACTACTAACGACTCCTGGTATGTCGTATATAGTAAAGGTCTTCCCTGGATCGCTGGTCATCCAACTGTCAATTGCTGCCAAATGAAACTTCTTAAAAGGTCCATAAACCGATCTGTCCAGGGGTTGGAGTTTGTGGCAAGTGTGATGCGAAAATGACAACATAATGATCCCGTTGTTCTTGCAGAAATTCAAGACTTCAATCGACAAATGAGAATCATGATTTTCCAGTATCAATTGACATGGGTGATCTTTACTTGCTTTCACCTTGTTAGCTACTGCTAATTCATTTGCGAACTCTGATGTTTTTAGGCGTCAAACCATAGTAGATACTTGAACAGTGGACAATGTATTCCTTTAGTTGCAGTTCTAAATCTTCACCGAAGACCTGACGATGTTTGGAGTACCATTCGCATTTTGGTATCCTCATTTTGGTTTACTTCTTTTTTCCTTTTATAACTCATAAGAGTAATTTTGTCGATCCCATATGTCTTTGCGGCTTCTCTCAGTGACAAGGTACCATTCTTGACATCAGCGTAGGCTTTCTTAAATGTTTCAACTGGTATTTCTCCTCGACTGGTCTTTTTGACGTAATCCCGGACCATTTTCTGTAAACAAACAAACAAAAAATAATTAGAAGCAGCTGGGGGTAAGTTGATACACCGCATCAACCCGCCCCAATTCAGCCGTATCAACTTTCCCCAACCGGCGCCATTTCGATTAACGAACTATGACGTACTACAGACAACAGAAAAACAAACAACAATAACAGAGTTTTCTTACCTTTTATTGGCACAACACACATCCACCAAGACAAAATAATTCACAGTTCATGTAAGCCCACCAGGAGACTTCAAACAACATCCAAAAAAGTTACTTTACACCCTGAAAAATACACTTGATCGGATAACATCGCGCACAAAATTGTTCGTTAGGCATGCACACGCTCAGACAATAGAGACTGCTGAACTGCATCTTCTGTTTAACGGACATTACGCAGCGCATTCGCGTTCCCTCGTAAATGGCAATGTATCAACTTGCCTCCGTCTCAACTTTCCCCGATCTACCCTACCATTTTTCTGTGGTTGGCATCACTGTTTGACGAAACTCTTGATGCTTCCTTGCTGGATCTTTAAAAGCGCAACCTTCCCTTCTCCCCTGCACTACCCCTTCCACTCCTCGCCCATATGGCTGAAGCATGACTGGCGAGGTTCCTCAGCGGCAGCAAAGCCTGTGTGTCCATCGTCTTTGGGCTACGGCTGGAGCGAACGATAGCAGTCAACTCTTGACAGTATGCTTGATATGATCCATATTTTTATGTGATGTTAACAATTGAAAATATGTTACTGGTATACCCTTTTGTGAGGGAAGCGAATTTTTTTTTATTGTATGTAAATTATACCTTACTTTTCACGTACATCTCTAGTTTAATATTCATTGCATTTTATGTTCTATTTTTGTCTAATTCTATAAGTATATTTCTGAAATGGTTTAAAAAAATGTTTATAATTTATTATACTAACCCATGTAGATGTCTGTTACTTTTGTTTGTAGCATGATAGTAATTATTATTATTTATTATTTGAAGTAGGGTTACACTTATGCTTACAGTATTTTTACACGGATTATCTTACTATAGAAACAGCTTTTTGCCCTACATGGATTAATTTGTTAAGCTCTACAATTCTGCTAACTGTTTATAAATGTATAAGTATGGAAAAATATAAGTGTGCCTATATAATTGAAACACACAAGGAATAAAATTACAAAGGAATAAAAATACACAAGGAATAAAAACACGCAATAAATAGAAATTAAGTAAGTATGTGTGAAGGAGGCAATGAGGCAAATGAGGCACGGTGTCAGTATTCGTAGATTAACATCTTAATTTGTTGTTTAAATTTGGCCAAATTTCTCTCCTTTTTCCAAGCTACAGACAGTTGATTCCACGCCTTACTTGCCAGCGATGATAGGGATTTTGATCCCTATCTTGCCTTGTTACATTTTGGTACTCGGATACTATTATTATGATTGATTGATTGATTTAGTTTATTTTACTTCGCGTTTTGTGCCTCTTGGCTAATTTGCGAAAATGGGGATGAGTGATGAAATGATGAAATTGATGAATGGACATTCACAAACAACCAAGCCCGACCGGGATTCGAACCCGGGACCCTTGGCGTCGCAGCGCGATGTGCTAACCACTCGGCCACAGGGTCGGGCTATTGGTGTTATTAGATCGCAGATTGGGATAATGCATGTTACTACATATAATTTCCTTGCCGCTTAGTAAGTGGTTGTGTGTGTGAATTGCCTGATGAATTTTGAGTAGGAACGCATATTTTCGTCTGGATTCAAGAGTGGGTAGTTGTAGTTCTTGTCTGCTCGATCGTGAAGTCAGGTGTGGTGTATTTCGTACACTACGAATTGCCCAATTTTTCATTTTTTCTGATTTGTTGGTGTTATTTATGTTAATCCCATAGGGTACAGTGGAACAATATTCAAGTAACGGCCTAATAAATGCTTTATAGAACGCTAATTTGTGAGCAAGGTGCACATATTTGCAGACATATTGAAACTGTTTGATTCTAGGTGCTGCACGTGCACACATAATCTTCACATGTTGTGAAAAAGATAGATTCTTATCTAGGTACACATCAAGATATTTTAGACTCTCACTTGGTTTTATATTCGAATTACCTATTTTAATATTGTCAACTTGCGTGATGTTATTGTTTCCCATGGATAATATTAATACTTGAGTCTTAGACTCGTTCACTTTCAACATGTTAGATTGATACCACTCAAGAACTTCGGGCATGCTTTTTTCAATATTTGCAATTAATTTTTCTAATTTGTTAGATGTGCAGTACAGGAGACAGTCGTCTGCGTATAGATGCAAATCAAAGCCAAATTTCTTTCTTGCGATATGATTTACAAACATGTTAAAAAGTTTTGGGCCCAGAATAGATCCCTGAGGTACACCGATACATACGTACATTCAGACCGTACGAAAACGAAATCGAGTTGCCAACTTTTGTATCGATACTCCTATTGTGCAAATAGCTTTCAATCCAGTTGCATGCAGTAGCAGAAAAATTAAATTGCTGATATAATTTCTGTATTAATAACTTTGGTTGAACACTGTCGAATGCTTTACTGATATCTAGTGAAATTATACCGATGTATTGCTTTCCTTTACGATCTAATACATGCCGCCAGTTATGTAACAGTTCATGCAGGAGTAATACTGTGGAGTGATTTTTCCTAAAAGCGAATTGTCTGTTAGTAATTTGGTTGTTACAATGTAAGTATTGTTCTAATTGTTTATCTATTACCTTTTCAAGAATCCGACTTAATGAGGAAGTTATCGATATAGGCCGATAATTATTTAATTGAGTTGGAGACCCCCCTTTAAATATAGGTGTGACCCTTGCGTGTTTCCAGCTGTTGGAAAAGATTTCGCTTTTTATGGATGAATTAATTATATCGGTGAGAGGTTCTGTAATCCATGGAGCGAGCAGATATAATATGCGATTACTTATTCTGGACCCTTTCTGACATTAAGTTTTTGAAGGATTTTCAGTACGTCATCATGTGAGACGGGTGTAAAATTGAAGCTGGCTTCTCTAGATTGACTGGAGTTTTCAATTTGCTTGCTAGTTTCATATTTCTTGAGCGTTAAATCATTTGTGAATATATTCGATATTGACTTTCCGACATTAGCAAAGTGGTAATTCAGGACATTCGACACGCTCGGAGCTTCTGTAATTATTTCATTATTGTGTTCAATAGATGTGATGGATTGGTTTTTATTGTCATTTCCCGTTAAAAAACTAAAAATCTTGAATTTATTGTTGCCTGCATATTTACCAGAATAGATCTGTTGAAGGAGATAATTTCTTTTTGCATCTTTTACCGTTTTTGTTACGTAGTTCCTTAAGGTCTTATATTCTTCCCACGTGTTATTATTATTATTTGAACGGCGTGCGCACTTAAACATCCGGTTCTTGAGTGACATCAATCTAAGAAGACTACCAGTGATCCAGGGGCGCTTGTTGGCCATAATGCCAAACGTTTTTATTGGCGCATAGACATCAAGAGCTTCGGTTATTAATGACTGCAAATATGTTACCTTATCGTTTATATCCGGCATTGTTGATGTTTTGTGAAATGGTAGATAGGAACAATGATCAATATTTTGCTGTTCAGGGAAATTTTTAAATGAACGCCTAGTTACTAGTATTCTAGGAGATCTTTGTGGCCTCAGGTTAATTGTTGTGCATATCAGAAAATGATCGCTTAAATCATGCATTGCCACAGCGGATTTAACATGTATTTCTCTCTTGTTTGTAAAAATGTGGTCTATGAGACTTTCACTTTTGTCGGTCAGGCGTGTCGGCAGACGAACGAGCTGTTTGTACCCCGCTGATTCCATCGCATCGAAAAATGCATTATCCCCTGCAGTAGGTTTCAAGATATCATGATTTGTATCTCCAACAAGAACCGAAGCGTGGCAAGCCGGAAGAGATTGCAAAATAGTTTGTAATTTTTCATTAAAAGTGATGGGGGCCTTAGGATGTCCATAAGGGTTTAAGGGTTCGTCGTTTTGTTTGAGTTTCAAAGACACCCACAATCCTTCGATGTCCACATCCGACACAGAATAAAGTTCAGATATTACGTCAGTTTTTAAGTAAACAATAATGCCGCCCCCTTGGTTAGAAGAGCCACGATCGAGCCTATACAGTTTGAACCCTTCAATTTCAACATGCCGATCTGGAATAGAATCATCTAGCCAAGTCTCGGTGATTGCAACGTAAGTGAAATTAGTTATGTTTGAAGCTGCGATTTGGTCTATTTTGTTCATCAGCCGGTTAATATTGATGTGGCCCACCGTGATATTTTCTGTGTTATCTGGGATTGAAAAGTTCCTCTACTTGCGGATACAAGTTTGCAAGTAATTTCCGGTTCGCCACTCTCAGGTAGTGCAACGCCACGGAAGGTGTCGGGTCATTGCCATACGGGGAGGGAGGAAAGCTATTTACAGCCCCAGCCAGCATTGGCCTCGGGGTTGATTCAGATAGTGATTCAGATAATCAGTTGCTATTTTTTTTAAAAAATAGGACCTTATCCAAGAACATGGAGTGGAATGATCTGTGACCTTGAAAAATATATTTTTTTTATAAATGTATATTTGGTTGTAGCTTTGCTGCTATGCACCAGTTACATTTGTTTTACATTTTATAATTTTACAATTTCATAATTTTACAATTTCATAATTTTACCATTTCATAATTTTATAATATAATATTTTCTGTCACAATATAGTTTTTAAGTACATATATTATTTTCTTCGTTGGGTTCCTCAAAAGTGTTGACAAGGTGTATGCGCCATTATATCCTGCTTCTTTTAGATCTCTTAAGAAATAATCACGCGTAGTTACATTAAGGCGACATTCAAATATAATGTGATAAGGTGTTCCTTCAGTTGCACCACACTGACAGATTGGGGATTGAACGATTTTCCTAGTATACAGGTCTTTAGGGGCTAGGGTGTAATTAAGCCGACATCTAAGAAGACTTGTTAAAGAGTTTCTTGAGAGGTTAATGTCTTGATACCAAGGTTCTTTAGGTATAAGTGGTTGAATTGAATAATATTTTTTCCCATTAGTCTTCCCTGTAATTGTCCATTGTTTCTGCCAACTTTTCAACAATTCTGTTTTAGCATGCGACTCGAGCGCTTTTGCAGAAAATTTGATCCGAAGAGATCGGTGATTTGATTCTTCAGCTGCGTACTTAGCTAATGCGCCTGCTATGTGGTTCCCTTCTATGGATGTATGCCCAGGAATCCAGACAAAAGAAAGACTGCATCCTGAGTTGGTTAGTTTGTGCTACAAAATTTTTATGTTAACAATGTACCAGTCTACATAGTAATCAGCTGTTATCGATCCCAGGGAGTGTAAGACTGACGCTGAATCAGTGGCTATCACTACCCTCTTGAGGTTTTTCTCCTGTATATACAACAATGCTTGACGAATACAGTAGCAAACGCTTCCGCCGTGAATATTGAAAATTCTGCTGGTAATGGGTAGATTTTGTATTCCATTAGGTTATTGCAATATATTGCAGCTCCAGTGTTACCAGTTGCGAACTTTGATGCGTCTGTATATACTATGTAAAAATCTTCATGCACTACAGAGTGTACATATTCCATGAATATGTTATTCATCATACTTGGCATTGACGTTCGTGTATCTTTATCTGGATATGGAGGAAAGTGAACGGGAAGTATTGTTGCTAATTTAAAATAGTCTGTCGCCCGACCCTGTGGCCGAGTGGTTAGCACATTGCGCTGCGACGCCTAGGGTCCCGGGTTCGAATTCCGGTCGGGCTTGGTTGTTTGTGAATGTCCATTCATCAATTTCATCATTTCATCACTCATCCCCATCTTTGCAAATTAGCCAAGAGGCACAAAACGCGAAGTAAAATAAACTAAATCAAATCAAAATTAAAATAGTCTGTCGTAAAGCACGGAGACGTTGAAAATCTAATAACTTTTGGTATGAAATCCTTAATCGACTTGTATGCTGCGAATAAGATTGGAAGATTTAATTTATATTTAGCTGTACGGTTTGATGACATTAACGCTTGTAAAAGTGATAATTTTGGTATTATCGGACTCGATATGGAAGACATCTTTTTCATTAAGAATTTTCTCGCAAGATATTGTGCCCGTAGATGAAATGGTGGTTCTCCTACTTCAACAAACGTAGCCTGTTTCGGTGTTCCTTTCCATAGACCAAAGATTCTACATAAACTATGATATTGTATTGAATATATTTTTCCAAATGCCCAATTTAGATTACTGTTAATCAAGAAAGAGCCATATTCTAATCTTGAGTTTAGCATTTGCTTGTGAACAATGTGGAGTAGTCTAGGATCTGCTCCCCACTTTTTCTTGACTGTGAGACATTTTATAATGTTAAACGCCTTAAGCGCCTTTTCTTCCATGTGTTCTACTTGGGCTTTCCATTTCAATTTGTCGTCCGGGAACTTTTCTAACGATGGAAGCGGCCCCGGCGCCCACCCAGCGTCGAATAACATGGGTACCTGGGGGAAACCCTGGGGGGTAAAGGCGGTCAGGGGCGTGATGCTGATCACATCACCCCCAGTCACGACCGGATCAAGAAAGTGTGGGGCGTTACCCCCATACCCCCTATACGCCTTCATGGCGTGGTGCTAAGCACAGGGGAACACTTTACTTTTTTTTACTTTACATCTAACATAATACCAAGAAATTTGTGAGTCCTAGTTTGTTTTATGTGTGATCCATTAATGTCTAACACAACTGAAGTTTGTAATCTTTATCTATGGAACACAATTACAGATGATTTTTCTACGTTAATGTTTATGCCATTGTTACCACACCATGTGCATAATTCGTTTAAAGCCAGTTGTGTTTTCTCTATACCATCAGATATATTCTTGCTGCTTTTGTATATAACAATATCATCTGCATATTGCAATAATCTAGCATACTTCAATACTTGTTTACCAAGATCATAAGTATACAAATTAAATAATGTTGGACTTAACACCGCACCTTGCGGAAGTCCTTGACTAGTTGTGCGAGCATTTGAAAGTTGGTGACCGTAACGAACATAAATTTTTCTCGGTAGTAATAATCCAACTATACTTTTAATAAATTGCTTAGCAAGATTGAGATTTTTTTAGTTTTTTAACAAGCAAATCTATAAGGACTGCATCATATGCTCTAGAAAGATCCAAAAAAAAGAACTATACAAAATTCGCGACGAACAATTGACAACCATATGTCTAAATTAAGTGTAATCAAAACATCTATTGTCCCCATTCCTCTTCTGAATCCCATTTGATATTTTGGTAATATATTGTTATATTCAATCCACCAAGTAATTCTATTAAGTATAAGATGTTCATAAATTTTTGATAAGCATGACGCTAGTGCTATTGACCGATAATTTTTAGAACATCCTGGTGTTTTTCCTGGTTTAAGGATTGGAATTATAACAATTTCCTTCCATTGAAGGGGAACTTGTCCACTATTCCATATCACGTTATAAAGTTCTAATGATTTTTGTATCCCTAGTTGCGGTAAGTTTTGTATACATTCACATGATATCTGCATATTGCAATATGTGCAAAAAGTGACGACGAAGGTTTCCTTTCACTTATAACTTTTCTTAATGATGCACTGGTATATGGACATTCCAATGTTGATGGTGTGAATTCATTCATTGAATTTAATATGGAATTAAAATCACAGTCGCTGGAGTCTGGTGTTAGGGTTTGATGAAATTCTGTTATCCATTTACTGCTTATGTCGCCTCCATGATATCTACTAATATTATTGGCATTAGACATTCTGTTAATAACTTTCCACGTTGTGGTTAAGGATGATTCATTTGTTAATGAGGAACAAAACTTTTTCCAAAACTCTGCCTTAATTTGCCTTAAGTACCTTTGAGTTTTGGCTGCTGTTTCTTTGTACTTCAAGAAATGGTTCATTGTTGGGTTTTCTTTACATTTGATGAATGCATTTTGTCTAGCGTTTATCAGTTTCTGGCAGTTTGTCGTCCACCACGGAGCAATCTTTCTTTTCGAGTCACGTTGACGGGGAATTGTAGATCTGTTCAAATTCTCTTTAATTAGTGATGTATAGTTTTCGTAATCTTTCCCTAAATTTTGTTGTCGGTAATTTTCAGTAGAGAGATTGATTTGTCTTGAAAATTCGTTCCAGTTAATATTTTTAGAATAGTATGGACGTGTTGGTCTTTCCGGAAGATTACTAGATATAAGTGTTGTATCTATATTTGAATCAAATGATATCAAAATCGGAAGATGATAACTATTATATGGATTTTGCAGAACTCTCCAGTTAATATCGGCAACTATATTCTCTGTCACGAGTGTTATGTCAGAGGCACTAGGATTTTCATTTGGTCTCGAGATATATGTGGGAGCACAGAGATTTCCCTGACATATCTGAACCATAACAACCCCACAATGGATGATGTGCGTTAATATCCCCTCCGATTATAATAGAAGTATTTGCCGGAAGTTGTTGGAAGAGATTACACCAGAACGAATACAGTAATTTAGACCAAGGTGGATTATATATTGTAACAAATGTAGTACTATCTATTGTTACTCCAACTATTTGAATATTATCAGGCATATTCCTTAAATGCATTACTTCATACCTATAAGTATTTTTAATCCCTATGGCCACTCCACCATATCCGTCATCTCTGTCGTGTCTTATCCAGTGGTATCCATAGGCTTTAATTTTTAAATCGGGTTTCAACCACGTTTCTTGAATTAATATAATGTCTGCTGGGTAAAAGTGAATAATGTTTTCTAGACTGTGTATATTTGGAATTATGTTTCTAATATTCGATTGTATAATTCTCTTTATCCTGCCTGGCATTCTAAGTGATGAATTAGACAATTTATTATACTTGATGCTAGAACAGACCAATCCTGTTTCATGTTATGTGATGACGAGGTATTGGCGAAGTTGCATATTCCTGCTAGATACTTAGAAAAATTTGTTAAAAAAGGGTCATTCATTGATGATCCACAATCTGAACTCGCTTGCATTTTCTGCGATAGTGGAAGTAATTTGTCTTTTTGATCTAAAGCCGAGTTTATTGAATCATTCTGCTGCATTTCTTTCCAATGTGGTTTTGTTTTGTCAATTGTCGCTGGTTTCTGTCTTTCTTTTTGTTCTCGATTTTGAGATGTTTCTGATGATTTTGGACGTTCTCCCTGAGATAACTTTGTTGTTTCCTGGTTACGATCCACTTGTTGAGCGTAATTAAAAGCTCTTTTGTTAGGCAGTTGGTGATGAAGCGTTTGGTATTGGATTTCTTGTTTATAAGTATTTGCATTAATATTATATTGGGTATGTGTTGTTTCATTGCATGTTGATGCGTAGGACATGTTGTATATTCTGTTCTCACTCGGTGCTACTGATGCAGTATTTAAAGTAGCTTCTGGGTATTTTTTCACAGCTTCATGATAAGATAGGCCCTCAAGCGCCATAGTCTTGACTATATCCTTTTGTCGCTGTTTTTCTGGACAGTCCTTGTCTGTTGCCCAGTGTTCTTGTGAACAGTGAATGCATATGACATTATTATTACAGCTTGAGAATTCATGATTTTGCCCACAACGTTTACACTTCAATTTACTCTTACAGTTAGATTTGAAATGCCCATAATAGTAGCAGTTTGTGCATTGCTTTACCATGGGAATGTAATGCTCTACATCAATCTTTGAATAATATAAAGTTATATATGCTGGTAAGGTTTGGGCATCAAATGTCAATATTATTGATCTCGTTGGTTCAGCAATTCGACTTCCATTTTCGTCAATTTTGTATTTCATTATTCGTCTCACTTTGAGTACGTTGAAAACATTAGGTTTTATGTTTTCTAATAACTCATCATCTGTAAATGAGGTATCTATTCATTTAATTACACCCATTCTCCTCACTTTATGTGCTGGTACATAAGCAAACCAATTATTGTTCATTAGAACTGGATGAGAGAGAAAGTTGTTAGCATTTTTCGCAGATTTGAATTCCAATTTCGCCAGATTTTTCCCCATGGTCTCAATTGAATTTAGACCTTCTATTTTGGTTTCATGAAGTTTTTTCCCTAATTTTAGTATGTAGCTGTCTAATATTTCTTCTATTTGTTCCATTAATTTCATTTGCACTCAAATATCATAAGGCCCCAATTGGGTATTTTTGTATGTAATTGTTTCATGATCTTTAGATATTTTAACTTGATGCGTATTTACTGTATCCTGTGACAGGTTTTTCTGAGAGACATCACTTTTGTCTTGACTAGCTACGCTAGCAGGAACCCAAACTTCCATACATTCCGAAGTGTCTGTGTCACTTACTTGGGTATTTATTTTGTTTAATGGCGTCCAGCCATATTAAACACTTATTTCATATTAATCACTTTATCTTCACTTAATCTATCAATTCACTTCGTTCACTCAATTATTATATTATATAATACCTTTTAAACTCTCAGTTTATACGAATATATTCCTAACTTAAATCACAAAGCACAAGAAACACTATTCACCAATCCTGCCCCATATTATAATACAATCCAGGATTCTAATATCTTGAAAAAGATATAAAAGCGAGGATTTTGCATGAGAAATAAACATTTGCTGCAGATCGTTGATACAATTGATACCCAAAAGAACTTGGATTGGTAGTTAGAGGTGCAATCTAGGCCTTAGCGACCATATCCACGCCTATAGCGATGCATAGAGGTTACGTGTTATAGTTGAGTAAAACGACATCGATAAGGTGGAATCCTAACATTCGTTATATCTCATCATCACAAACTGTAATAAATGAATAATAGATTCATTCGCTTTTGATCTACAGCAATATTGTAGAGAACTGGAAATAAATATAAATGAACTATAGTAAGTTCCTCATTTCCTACATGGAGCTATCGCCTCTGAATTTGTGGTGATTGGCTACTCTGGTAGTGCTGTTGTGTACGTTCACTGATGGCCAGTGGCACGACCGCTTTTTAAAGAGCAGGGGGTTATTTTAGTTGTCTGTCCTCATTTTGCAAACCGATGGCACGGTGGTAGCATCGCCGACTTGTAATTATGGGGTCCCGGTATGATATCCGGTGGATGCACATAGTGGTTCGGATCCCACTTTAAACTGTAGGTCAAGTCTCGATTAGCCATACTGTGCATAAAGTGAACTTAACACCCCAAATCAAAAAAATTATAAGAAGGAATTAAGGCGGCAGTCACTTTTCTACAGGGAATTTGTATCCCCTCCATATATTACGTATAAGGATTTAAAAGGTCAGTCAAATTTCTACGGCGAAATTATACACCCTCCATATATATGAAGGATTTATGGGGGCAGTCAATTTTCTACGGTAAAATTGTAATATAAGCAAAATTTAAGGGAGCAGTCACTTTTCTATGGAGAAACTGTACTCGCTCCTAATATTAGAAGGATTTAAAGGGCAGTCATTTTTCTACGGGGAAGTTGTTGTAAAGGGTTTGACGCTTCGTCCGGGAGACCGAAGTCCCCAGTTCGAGGTGCCAAACTACTCTACCGCTGGTCAGTAGGTTCAGGGTTCCGCGGCCGCCCGATTGGACGGTCGTCGGTCCTTGGTTCGCGTCTCCGGTTAAGGAAACACGATTCCTACCAGCAGCTAACGGTTTAATTCCAGGTTCGTGTCACCGGGTCGGTTATTTACACCTCCGGCGGTAAGCCACGTCGTGCATAAAGTGGCGCTGTTATTCATTTATAGCAATAATAATAATAATAATAATAATAATTGTTGTAATAATAGAAAACTATAAATCTACTGGTCAATGGAGACAAGCTATACAGCTTCAAACTCAGGACTAAAACCAAAAATATCGACCATACGAGGATATACATCTATAGATATATATAAATGAATCAAGAACACCTGTAGGATAACGAATATATATGTGTATTCGACAAAAATAAACACAACAATGATAATATAACACATTACTTGTACATATCCCCTCGCTCTCATTCCATCATGCACTCACACACACACGCTGCAGGGGTGAACACAATATACCATTACATGATAAAATATCTAACCGCCTCTTTGGTTTATTTCCCGTGTACCTTCCAATATTTGAGATTTCTATTAGCCCCTTAGGCTTGCTTTCAATGTAAATACGCGCGGCCAGCACTCTGTCACGTATGAGACGCGATTAGCTAGGCGTCATAGTTACCAAAAGTAAATAATAATTGACATTACACTTGTTGAGGCACTACTATACAAAATAATAAGCATACACTAAATGAGTGACAAGAGGAAATTAACTTGATCACAGGTACACGAGTGCTGATAATACAAACGACTGTAACATAAACTAGGATATATTAAGAATGATTAAGTGGGCTGTACTAATTAGTACCTAGCTTTTCTGATACCTATATCTATCAAAGAGCACGGTCGAAAAAAATAAAAACACAAACATATAATTACTCATATAAATACTCGGCGCGAGAATAGGAAAAACAATAACAAATCGTAGGTCTTTTACATTTATAGCATTTCGAAGGGTGAGCGAAATAGGTTCTTAATTTTGAAGATTTATAGTACTTTTGATTTGATTGGCCAAAATAATTAATAATTGCAGGCAACGTTGTTCGATTTCATCTCGCTTTGCGTTATGACGAACCAGTGGCGACGTAGGTGGACAAATGTTCACTCTCACACATAAAGAAATAACTGGAGGATACTTTACCGACTCAATGGCGGCGTGGTCCTCGTTGCGGCGTCCCGACGACACTCGTGGCTATGCCAGTCTGTCCTCCTGGCGGGCGAAAACTGTCTCGTCGACTTAGACGTAACATTCATTTTTCTTCCCTTTTTCCATCGCGGCGACGAAGATGGGCGGAAAAAGCACCTCGCTTCCATCTGTCTGCTCGGGGCGTTGCATCCGATCGTGGCTTCATGGCCGTTCGGGGATACGCAGGGCGTCGGGTCGTCTAAGGGCGGACGTCGTTTCATCTCTCTCTTTTCTCTCTATCTCTTCTCCTTTTCTCGGCGTAACATCCGTCTCACTGTTGTGGTAGTGTCGTCTCTCATCTGGGTTGGCAATGCGAGTTGTCGTTGCGGCGTGGCTTTCATCTCAGACGCCGTTATGCAAGCGTCGTGGTGTGGTTCTCTTGACTTAAGGCGTCGTATAGTTAAGCAAGGGTCCTGGCTTCTTCTCTTGGCTTCATGGCAGCAGTAATCGGAAACCCGAAGGTCCCGTCCCTCTCGTAGCTTTCTCAGCCGCCCATATTTATTCAATGTCCCTCCTTACAAATAGGGGAAAAACACAACTGGAGCACGTGAAACACGTGATTAACACGGCCTCAATTCCTGGCACTGTCACTGTGATCACCACTCACGACAATTAACATGACGCGGTCGAAAAGTTAAAAACAAAGCAAAGTTCCGTATCTCGCGCAAAGTGACGCGGAGATGGTGTTCGGTCTGAATATGGCGCTAAACTGTGTCGGTCCTCTGGAGTCCAGGGGTATTTAAGGAAATCTTGAAACTTCAAAAATCAACCGCCTCGCAGTTCGTTAGCTTAGAAAAAATGCTGGACGGTGGTCTTTCTTCCAGGCTCGTTGTCCACTTGGGAGGTTTGGGGGTGAAGAAAAAAAACAGAGCAGTCCTCACACGTGTTGCGAAAGAACTCCCCCTCGGTCGGCAACTAGGACGTTGTTCCATTCGTTGAACAAGTAAAAGTCACCCTTAGTGTCAAAAATTCCACAAGTCGCTATTGTTTTCCTACCCTCGCCGTCTAGAACCGAAAATCCAAGAAAACCCAAAAAGCACAACTGGCTACAGAAAGTTGTTAAGAGTATTTACGAAATTCTAAAATATACTCACATAAACTACAAAAAAGACTGGTGACAAAAGTAATTGTCACATTGTACTCCCTATTAATATAAGAAGGAATTAAGGGGCAGTCACTTTTCTACGGGGAATTTGTATCCCCTCCATATATATTAAGGATTTACTGGGGATGTCAGTTTTCTACGGGGAAATTGTACCCTCTCCATATATATGAAGGAATTACGGGTGCACTCAGTTTTCTAGGGGAAATTGCACCCCCTCTTAATCTAAGAAGAGTTTAAGGGGCAGCCACTTTTCTACGGAGAAATTGTACCCCTATTAATATAAGATTTATTTAAGGGGGCAGTCAAATGTCTACGGCGAAATTGTACAAACTCCATATGTTAAGGAGATTTAAGGGGCAGTCTCATTTCTACTGGGAATTTGTACCCCCTTCTAATATAAGCAGGATTTAAGGGGACAGTCACTTTTCAACGGGGAATTTGTACCCCCCTAATATTAGAAGGATTCAAGGGGGAAGTCACTTTTCTACGGGGAATTTGTACCCCCTCCTAATATAAGAAGGATTTAAGGGGGCAGTCATATTTCTACGGGGAAATTTTACCCCCTCTTTTAAGTGAGAATTGAGAGGCAGTCATTTTTCTACGGGGATATTGTACCACCTGCTTAATTGTCTGTAACTGGAAAGGGCAGTCATATTTCTCCATAGAAAATTGACTGTACAGTCACTTTTCTACGGAGTCCAAATTCCCCGTTACACCGGAACCATCTCAGTATGTGCCTTTGTTCATTTCTTCTCATCAGGCATCAAAGCATCTATATACCAGAAGTGTTTTTACGAAGCTGTTACACATGCAGGGTGGATGCACAACGCGAGATTCGTACTGTGTGCTGGGAACTGGACGCAGACAGTTCTCGAATATTTCTCTCTGATTAGAGCCTGAACACCACTAATGTGTCTTGTCCTCCAATGTTTTCAGCTCTTACAAAAGCCGAAACCCTCCAAATTGTTCATATTCAGGCCTAAACACTCGCAAGTGTTCAAAATTGTCTGTTGAGTGTGTGTCGAACCCAGTAGGCTTAAACAAAATTTTTTTTTATTCCATGAAATTCTCGGACTGCATACATGAAATTTGGTCCTGTCATAACTAAATCATCACTCAAAACTTTGATTTTCAGTTGATCTGTGCAGCTCAATTCTTTTTTAATAAACCGCTCCAATACCCGGTACTCCGAAATATTCACTTTAGAGAGAGAGACCTTCGATCTCTTCGTCTTTCGACACGAACTACTCGTAGCACTACACTGAGGCTCCGGAAGTTCCGCTGTCGTCAATGTCTTCAGCTGGAACTAGTAGTAGCATTCGTTACTTTACGGTATTTAGTCCTTTTCATTTTCGAATCATTAGATCTTATAAAGCAACCAATGGGCACTGACTGATCACTAATCGACGTTATGAATTGTCACACTAAACTCTGAAGTCTCAACCGATTCTGTTGTACAGATCAACAGGGAAATTGAAGCTGCGTATTTATATCCTCATTATATTCTAGAACGTTCCGCAGATAAAACGATTCGTAAATATTGCCAGTAGTTCGACTCCTTCTCTTATTCAAGAACGTTCCTTCTCGCTCTAGCCCCTTCCAGAGATTTAAAATTACAACGAATCGCCCTACGTGTTGCGATAGCTTTGTTGTGCAGATTCCAAATGCTGACAAGTCTCTGCATAGTGCTCAAGTTCGCTGCGACAACATCGAAAGCGCAAGAGAATCTTACGTGCAATATTATCAACAACAGGGTTATAGAACATTGTCCGTCTTGCCTTGATAAGTATTTTTCTCCTTAAATTATCGTCACATTATTCAAGAAGATAAAAACCTAATTTTATGTAGCGTAAACTGAAAACTTTCCTGGTGGGGATGGGGGGGGGGGGATCGAGCTACCTGATCCCCACCTTGGTTTTGATTGATTGATTGATTTGGTATTTTAAGTCCATTTTATGCACAGTAAGGCTAATTGAGACTGGACCTACAGTTTAAAGTGGTATCCGAACCACTATGTGCCTCCACCGAGTATCGAACCCGGGACCCCTTGATTACAAGGCTACCAATGCGCCATCAGGAAGACCCGATCCCCACCTTGGATACGCGCTATTAACAATAATAGGGTTATAGAACATTCTCCGTCTTGTCTCTATAATTATTTATCTCAAATTATCATCATATTATTCAAGAAGCCAAAAACCTACGTAATTTTATCTAGTGTAAACAAAACAATTTCCTAAAGAGCGGGGCTCGAGCTCCTGATCTCCACCTTGGATACGCGCTATAAACAATAACAGGGTTACAGAACATTCTCCGTCTTGCCTCGATAACTATCTCTCTCAAATTATCTACACATTATTCAAGAAGCCAAAAACCTAATTTTATCTAGCGTAAACTGAAAATTTTCTGAAGGGGGCTCGAGCCCACTGATTCCCACCTTGGATATGAGCTATTAACAATAACAGGGTTATAGACTATTCTCCGTCTTGCCTCGATAATTACTTCTCTCCTTAAATTAATGTCACATTATTTTATTTAACACCACAAGAAAAAAATATCTTATTTTATCTAGTGTAAACCGAAAACTTTCGGGGGGGCTCGAGCCCCTAAGCATCCCTTGGATACGTGCCTGGTTCTTGTATCTGGATGCAATACTATACGCGATTCCCCATTGAGTTTCGAATTCTTTCGAACACCCCGCGGTTCATTTCGGAATTGATACGTGAATTAGTGGGTTAGGTCATTTAAATTTAGTGTTCTTAGCATCTAGGTGTTTCGAGAAGGTTAGGTTAATTATGCTAATTGCAGTAGTATTTATACACTTTCACTTCCTTTGCATGGACGTGTGAGCACTTAAAATAACACGAAAAATGTTTTTAAAAAGCTGTAACCTATATGACCACTGTAACTTGTGCATCCAAATATTTACAAGATTTCTGGAAAATTATAAATTAATTCAAATTACACACGAGAATTAGGTTTCCAAAGTTTATTTGATCCGAAATTCCAGTCTTACAAACACTTTCCTCATCATCCTATACTTAAAAATTTCAGAAAATTATCTTGCATGCGAAACTCGGACTCTTAAGTTGTCATTACACAGCATTTAAATAGTATTTACATACGAAAGCTGATATTTTTTACGAATTCAGGGTATGTTTTAAATGTAGTAGAAAAAATTATCTAATCGCATTTTTTCTTTTGGTAATTTAAAAAAAATAAAGGCAGATTATGCAAAACATTAAAGATTGTATTTTATTATTATCAATATTATTTACGTGCTTTCTAATATTTCATAAAATTTGAAATGTTCCTGGAGGTAAGATCGATTCAGTCAGAAAGCTTTTGTAGTTCGTTGTGTTAAATATTGTGAATGGATAATACAAATCTAACTTTGTGATGTCATGGAAGCTGGTGACATACACAAAAACGCGCGATTGCGCGCGCGCGGCATCGACTTGTAATCAAGAGATCTTGGGTTCGATACCCTGTGGAGGCACATAGTGGTTCGGATCCCAAATTAAAATGTAGGTTCGGTCCCGATTAGCCTCTTTATGCATGAAGTGGACTGAAACCTAAACTTCATACATACATTCACACACGCACACACACACACACACACAGATAGACAGGGGGCGGCGATTGGGTTCCAAAACTAGGGAGCAAGGTGCCAAAACTGGAGGAGGGGGGCAAGGACAGTTTATTGTCTCTTGGTAGATAAGGCAAGGTTGTTAAAAGTTCAGGAACCGATAAATTATAATGGGTTATATTGGGTTCCGATGCAGGACGGGAACATTCTTTTTCGCACAAATTAAATTCGGTTCAAGCTACCTATTGTTTCATTGAAAAAAGGTTCCTGGACCGTAATTAAATTTATGCGGAAAAGATGTTCGTGGACCGCATTTAAATATGTCAGGAAGAAAGGTTCCTGGACCGTATTTCAATTCATCCGAAAAAAAGGCTCATGGACCAAAACGAAATAATTATTTTACAGACAAAAAGGTTTTTTACGGTCCAGAACCCATTTACGGTTGCTGATTTTCTCTCCCGGTCCAGAATTCCTGAGATAAGATTTATCATAGTGCTGGGACAAAGGTGGCAAAAAGTGAGGTCAACTGCCCCCACGACCCCTAATCACCGCCACTGATTACGCTTATGCCTTATTATCCTATGCGTAAAACATTGAATTTCCAGGTTTCCGTACGTAATTAATAAATGTGATGTGTATCGGAGAGCATGTAGCCCTTTGTGTAACTTTAAACATTTTTTTTTTAAAAAAAAAAAACATTTTGGATGCATCATTTTTTATATATTTACATATTTATTAAGTTCATTTCTTCATCTTTGAAGTAGTACCCGAAATTTGGCCATTACATTCAAGACAATTTAAAAAAATTAAAGTTTCGTGATGCCCTGCGTTCCATAAGAACCAATGCTATTAGAAGCGCCAACCAAGGATTTTCACCCACAAAATGGCGGTCGCGTGTACTCGTATATGACGTTAATTCATACATCCAGGGAATCTACATCCTGTTTTATTACAACGCCACCTCTCGGAAATGTTACCTTTTGTCAACAAAGAGCAAACCTCGGAACACGCAAGGAGTAAAGCACTCGGTGTTTACAAAATGCAATCAGTGACGGCTTCTAACCACACATTCGCACACATTATTAGCATTTTAAAAACTAGGACGACGTTTAAAAACAATGAAGTCAGTGGCGTCTTGTAACCACACATTCGGAATTATCTTGGAAACGGCTCGTTTGATAAGTAACGCATGTTTAATAAGACTTTTTTGCTTCTATTATCGTGTACTTTCAACTGTGCCAGTTTGTGTCATTACTTATGATACACCCTTTATATAAATGTAACGTATTAAAAGGAATTTTAAAAATATGGAATCATATTCAAGTTAATCACAAAATAGTGTCTGACAGTATTTAAGGCTAGGCTAGGTACACCATAGTGTACAGTACACTCGCATCACATAGTAGTGGAGCAATTCACTTCTTTATACAGCATTTTGGTTCCAATGTACAGTTCAACAGACATTGAACCAGAATGCTGTTGTATAAATAAGTGAATTGTGGTACTACTAAATGAGGTGAGTTTGCTTTCTAAAATAAGTTATAGCTAAATTGGGTCCCTTACAGAAACTGAGAGAAACTACAGCACTTAAGACGGCCACAGGCCGAAACTGTCGCTTGTCATTTGTTTCTTCTCTTGAATCCTTCAAGGAAAATGACTTTAGATAATTATAAGGTCCTATCATCAATTTCATCTAATCATCACCCATTATCATCGTTACGATTAGTAGACAGTTGCATAATAGGGACATAATTAAAAATTACCATTCTATGATTTGTACTTACCTCCAAGTGATACAAAATTGCCTCTTCACCCACACCATTTTGTGCAAATATTTCATAAAACCAGAAAAAAAAGACAAAGGATTTTGCACGGCGTCAGTCAACGTGTTTATTAAAGTATGGAAACTTCCAAAATTTGCTTCCCTTAAAAATATTCTAGTGGAACTGATTTGCTGTTTGCTATTCTATTTTGCTGATATTTCCAAGATAATCACGGTTAAAATTAAGTCATCCATATTTTTCCGAATACCCCCATTTTTTAAACCAACGATAGCTTGTACACCACATTTAGAATTGACACACAGTACGTAAACTGCTAATTAATTAATCTATACACAAGAACCTAACAAACTATGTACACTGGAACTCTATACCTCTACCACAAAGTTAGCTACAAGAGATTTATGCTTAAAAATAATCATCACGGTCGCCATATTTATCGGCAATCCCAAAGGGAACCAAGGCAGGGATTTTCTTCCTTAAACTTTTAATAAACGTAATGGAGGCTACACATATGTAGGAAAAATTCAGGTTTCTTTGTGTCATTTCGAGGTTTAAATTCGAAATCTTTCTACGCTACGAGAGGAAAACACATGGAATGTACTCTCTCTATATACGTATGTATATATTTAACACGAACCATTTAATTTATAAATATATTATTTTCTAAACAGAATTGTCATAGCTGTTCATTGGGGTTGGTATAAGAAGATTCCTCGTCGTTCTCAATCTGGGTGAAAATGTTGGAAGTCCGAAGTTATCGTGACGTTGCAATGTTTGGAATATCGGGCCAAGCCTCTGACTCCTAATTTGGGTTTTAAGTTGGGAGTGATGTAATTTGTCATCATGCATTTCGTCCAACTGCTCATTTGCTGAAGGAGCTGAGGTGTAGTTTAGGACTGGGGACTGTAGATTGTATATTGTGGGGGGAAAGAATTCTATGGCCTAGGCATGGCGTATGTCAGTCTTTTTACTGGTTGAGAGGCTATGCTGCGTACTACATGGTTCACATAATTGGGGTAGCAGCCCAGAATATTTGACATTGTTAATGATTAGTTGTGGTAATAGGGTAAGTTTTA
The DNA here is from genome assembly GCF_977018435.1 of Lepisma saccharinum. Classification (NCBI taxonomy): domain Eukaryota; kingdom Metazoa; phylum Arthropoda; class Insecta; order Zygentoma; family Lepismatidae; genus Lepisma; species Lepisma saccharinum. The sequence goes on from NW_028143049.1 coordinate 354,637, forward strand.
AGTCTTTGTAGTTACTCAACCGGACTTTTTGTAGTAGGGGAGGGAAGTTCTCTCCGCAGACCTGGAATTCTCCACTGCAAGGCCTCTTTTTGAACGGCAGCTCCCCTGGGAAGCTAAGCATAGGGAAATCTAATGTCCAGTAAATCATAATCAAATAAGAACGTACATGTACACAAACATGGCAATCACACATAAACAGAAATTTTATAATTATCCCTTTTACGTAGCAGATAGCTATTAGTGAACGTAAGACAAAAGCCAATAGAGATCAATTCGATCTTTACATACTTCTCCCCTTCAAAAGGAACAATAAAAAAAGAAACAAAGTACACCATACTAATAAAATATTCTCACACAATTACACAACCCACACAATAAGAAATTCAACTGATCTCAGTGTACCTGAAATTGAACATAAAGGGGTCACTAGTTCACTCACACGTACGGTGCGGATATATAGGCACCGAAAACCACTCAAATAGGTAGGTAAAAAGGCACCAATGATAAAAATAGGCACTTAAAAACGCACTATAAAATAAGAGAAGGCACCCGAATAAAAAAAATAGTGATTGAATGTGAACTTATTTTAATTTTCTTCTTCCAATGCACGTTATACGTTATACTCAGGGCGTGTCCAAAAGGAGAATTGGTGATGGTCATAACCCCCCCCCCCCCCGCCTCCTTTGACCCAGTATTCCTAAAAAAAATATCATAAAAGGCAGGAAAAAGTATATGAAATCCTATCCACTGATTATACTGTATTAGCACACAGTTTATAGAAAAAGTGCACTAACGATTCGCAAACTATTAACACTATTTTGATCGAAATTCACATTTGTGGGGAATCGTCAGTGGAAGTAATCCTCACATAAAGAGCTTGTGCTAACGATTGCATCAACTTGAACAAATGACCCAGTTTTATGTCTAATTCAAAAGTGATGAAATAACATATACACCTTTTTTATCAAAATAATAATAATAAATTAAAGGATGAAACAATTAAAATCTATCTGAAGAAATGAACTTGTTTTACCCATTGTGCTGATTGCGCACAAACGATTCACATGCAATTGACAATAGTTTGAATGAAATAATCATTGTAGGAAGACATAGATAACACAACCTAGTTAATTTTATTAAAAGTTTTCCATTATTTTGAACGAATATGTAAGCTGTTTGTCTGTGTATGGCAATACATTTATTTTAGAATAAATAGCATCGTTTGACTTAGTGTGTTTCTCTGTATCAAAAACACTAAGTTTTTCACATAACTTCTATTCAGAATTGAGGTAAAGCAAGATGAATGTTCGTGCATTGTTAAACATTTATCCTTGTTTCCGAATAACGCGAGAGGTAGGAAAACATTTCAAACAGGAGCCGAAAATCACGCCAGCAAATGGTCAGCATGCCTGGCCTCTTCCAGGATCTGCACTCTGAGACGTTCCAGTAGGTCAGATTTATACTCTTTGGTGATGGTGTGACCCCTTTCAGGGCACAATCAGCTCATAATGGAAAACCTAGCGAATCCCAAAAAACTGATGCCATCACCTTCTAGGTTGACGGGGTGAACTTGACCTTCTTCGGTGTGAAACATGATGCATGCTTCCATTGCTTCGATTCTTCTTCTCTTTCCGGCTGATAGTGGTGGACCCAGCACTCATCCACTTTAATGAATCGAGCAAGAAAATTGTCCTCATCTGCTTCAAACAGTTCCAAATTTTCTCTTGGCATCTTCTGATGAGTGCGTTTCCGCTCAGGAGTCGAAAGATGTGGGACCCATCGAGGAGCAGAAACTTTTGAGAAGACAAGCTCTTTCTTCAACATGCAGTCGGCTCTCTCCTATGAGATCCCCAATCTGTCTTCTACTTGACGTGGTGACAATCGGCGATCTTGCATGATGATCTTCAAAACAAGGTCATTGTCTCTTTGGTGATGACAGTTGCTGATCTCCCGAACCTCCTTGCCACTCTTGAACTGTTGTACCCAGCGTTTGACTGTGGCATATCAAGGGGCATTGTCATGTAAGCCATTGAGGATATCTTGACGAATTTCTGATGGTGACGTTCCTTTCAGGTGAAGGTATTTGATCACCACGCGATAATCCACTTCTTCCATTTTCAACAAATCGCTGCACCTTCTTCAATTCAAAACTCTGCAATAAAAAAACGAGAAACGTCAGAAACATGAGCATGGGACATACTAATCAAAGGTGCTGCTATCATAACTATAATTTCGTTCTTAGCTACCCATTTTCTGCGTTAGGCTCAAAAAGTTTCAAGCTCCCGTCGTACATTTCAAAAATACGCCATACGTCCCAATCGCTCAATCGCTCACCCATCTCGCCCCCACCCTAAATCCCTTGAGGGTCCCCCGACCCCCTTTTAGAGACCCCAGGTCCCTCTGGGGGAAAACCAACACCGAGGAGGAGATCCTGGCCAATGGGAGACTTCCAGGTCAGAGGGGACGTGGGGTAACTCCGTCTTCCACCCTGCTTCCCACCAGTTCCCTCCCGCCACTTGGGGATGGATCCCCCGGGTTCCCAGACGCTGTATCGGATGGTGCAGTGGTGGAGCGCCCAGAGGACGACCCGCCGTCGCCAGCGCCGCAAGGGGCGAGAGAGGCTAACACCAAGGAAGGATATGAAATACTACAGTACTAATAGAATACAGAACGGAAAGTACTAATAGAACAAAAGACGGAATAGAATAAAACGGAAAGTACTAATAGAATAAGAAGCAGAAAGTACTAATAGAGGAAAGACCAGAATGTTCTAATAGAATAAAGCCGGAAAGTACGAAAAGAACAAATGACGGAAAGTACTAATAGAATAGAGGACGGAAAGTCAAATAGCATAAAGGACGGAAAGTACTAAGAGAGCAGAGAACTAAGGGAGATATTGAGGGAACTATGGTGACTCCAACCACCTGCTGGCAGTAGAAGAGCACCCTAATGACAAGACATTCCGCTTCACAGAAGAAGTGGTAAAACCTAAACTCCCTCGAGTACTCTTAAAGCAAATTTTTACCTAAATCTTTGTCATTGTTCCTTGCCTCTTGTTACGAGTGAACGTCCCTAACCACGAATAGATACTGGAAAGAATTAGGGTAGAAAGCCATGTACGCCTACAGAAGGAGAATACCTATGTGAACGTCGAATTGACACAAGCTGGACCTATCAAGCCAAACCTTATCATCTGAAGCATCGGGAATATTGAACTCTTATTATCAAACTTGTTAACGTAAATGTTGTGAAAAACTATGTAATATCATTTTATACTACGTGTAAATAAATGCGGTGGTGGAGAGGTTAGCGTAGCGATTCACGAAGCCAAAGATTGTATGTTCGAATTCTGGTAAGGACATGAATACCTGATTCTGTTAACCTTATTATCTGTCATGTTATTGAACGCGTAATAACCAAGAAAATTTGCCTAAGAAAGTAACGTACACACAATTGACTGTTCTGATAGTGACACCACGAGTCACTGGGGGAATAGGTGGAAGTGATGAAAAAATGCAAAGGAGAACGAACTACCTGCATGCGGTAGGAGACGGTATACAAGCAACTATTCCCCTACGACGGAGAAGCGGAATGTTTCCTACCATAACTAAGAAGAAAAGAGAATGGAGAACGATTAAAGCGGCGGCTGGTGGGTCCGAATTAGGGTCAGAGCTAGTAGCAAAATACTACTAGCTCGTCACCTATAAGGGTCAGTCAGTGGAAAACAGGCCACTTCGTATATCTCGACGTGCAGATGCCACGGCTCCACGAAACTCCTGCTGCCACTGGAAGGGAGTTCCGTTGTCGTCCGGAAGATGACAGTGGAGTAGCACGCTTGCGTGGAGCAGTGCGAATGCAAGCTGTGTAAAGTGCAGACATACAGAGACTTGCTGTCCGGTACATCGTGGAGGCCAGTAAGGAAGAGCAGTGAGCAGTCGTGCGTTTTCTGGTGGCGGAAGGCGCTAGTACGCGTGACATTCACCGTCGAATGACGGCGGTGTATGAGGAACATTGTTCATCTCTGTCGCGGGTGAAGGAGTGGAGTCGGGTGTTCCTTCGCAAAGGAAGAACGTCACTGCAGGATGACCAACAACCTAGACCATACGGTCAATGGTGTCCGAGACATGTTACTTAGATTTCGATGGAAAATACTCAATCACCCACCTTACAATCCGGACCTGTCCCCGTGCGATTATGCTATCTTTGGTGAGCCGAAACGGGCAATGCAAAGTCGCCGGGTTCAACGTGGGCACCGAGGTGAAGTATGCAGTGAGTGACTGGTTGTTGCAGCAACCGCCTACCTTCTACATGGCTGCCACTGACCTACTGCCAGGACGTTGAGACAAATGCCTCAACGTCTATGGGGATTACCTTTAAGGCGAGAACATAGTTTCATAGTCATACACTGTGGTCTGTTTTCCAATGAATGACCGTTATACATATAAATAAACACTTGATATGCACATGCTCTTCAAATTGAGAATTTAAGAGATTTAAACCCGCGTGGAGTTCCTGTTCTCATATCGGGGCTCCTCAGGTGGCTCACTAGATATACGTGGTATTGGGCAATCAAACTAACCATGGCTGACCAAGACCAGGAATACTGCCTTGTAGTTAGTGGAGGGATCTAAAGGCTAGAGGAAGAAAACCCTGAAAACAAATCACATGACCCTCCAGGTTGGGGGTTGAGCGTAAGGCTGACGCCATTACCTTGTAAAAGAGCAACTCGTTGAGAAGTCAATATACGAGCCTCGGAAGAGTGGATTTTTAAGAAGAGGACCAGGACAGACCAGGAATATGAGAATATGAACAAAGAATGAACAACAACATTGCAACTTGGAATGTACTCACTTTAAGGACACCAGGTGTACTGAGAGTCGTTAAACAACAGGCTGAGAAATATGGGATCAACATTATGGCAGTTTGAGAAACAATATGGAAAGCCAGGATCCCACATAGTGTTTAATAGTGACGGAAACGGAAAGGCATATTGGGCAGGTGTCATTGTACATAAGAATATGAAGGACGTTGTACTCAATTTCACACCGATAAACGAGAGAATGTCCACCATGAGAGTCAAAGGAAGAATGTTTAACATCACAGTAATCTGTGCATATGCACCAAATGAAGAGATGAGATGAGATCAAGGATCAAAGATGAGTTTTATGATAATTTGCAGTATGTTTATGATACAGCACCACAACATGATGTAAAACTATTTACAAGAGATGTAAATGCGAAAATAGGAAAAGAAGAAATTTCCAGAAAAATAATTGGTAAAGGAAGCTTACACAGTGATAGTAAAGCAAAGAGATGAAAGAAAAAGAATGGTATTTAAAAGTACTCAGTTGAAAAGAAAAACACATTAAGAAGGAAACATGGATCTCACCAGATAGAACCACAAGACACCAAATAGACCACGTGGTAATAGATGATAGACATTCTTCAGAGTTGATAGATGTCAGTAGCTGCAGAGCTGCAGACTGTGGATCTGACCACTTTTTAGAAAGATTAAATCCAGACAAAAATTGATTGTTATAGAAATAGCAAAGGAATGAAACAAGAAATATATGATACAACAAAGGTAATAAAAGATGAAATGTATAGAGCAAGTTGTAAAGAGGTATTAAAGAAGATATTGGAACAGAAAGATGAGAGATGGGATTATTCTGATGTAGAGCAAGTATTGAAATCAATAAGAGACAGCATTTAACGTACGGCAGATAAAGTACTGGGTAAGAAGAAACCAAAACGAAGAGAAAAAGAGCGGGAACAGGAATGTGATAAAGCCATAAGAGAAAGAAATGAAGCAACGATGAAAATAATATTCAGCAACACAAGAGAAAATAGGGAAATGTTTAAGGACAAGAGAAGAGTGATAAATAAATAATGCAGAAGAAACAGAAGAAAATATGAAACGCAAAACATAGCAGAGATAGACGACACATGGAAAACAAGGGAAAGGAGAGAGTAATTCTGGAAACTGAAGCAAGAAAAGAATGGATTTCAACCCATTCAATCTACATTGACTGCAAACAGGCATATGACAGAATCAACAAGAACAAACTGCTAACTATCATGAAAGAGCCGAAAATATCAATGAAACTAGTAAGATGAAAAAGAAGGACATTAAAAGGAACGACAAGTAAAGTAATTATTGATGGCGAATTATCAACAGATTTCCAAATACAGAGAGGAGTAAGACAAGGATATGTCATATCAACCCTCTTATTTAATCTAGCACTAGAAAAGGCTATCAGACATCTGAGTATAAACCCAGGAGGGACAATCTATAATAGGATGTGGCAATGGCTAGGATGTTCAGTGGCATTGAAGAAGTTTTTCTCTTCCAAAGAGATAAGAGAAAAAATATATTACAAAGCAATTGTACGCCCAGTTGTAGCATATTTGTAAAAAACATAGAACTTAGGGAAACGGCATGAAGAGGTTAAGAAGATAGAAAAGGAAGATCTTGATTCTTAGGATTTTTGGAGCAGGGAGAGAGAACGAAACCTGGAGGATATGAACAAACATAGAAATACAAGAACTGTATAATAATCAGGACATTGTAACAGAGATTAAGTGTGGACGAATTACATGGTTAGGGCATGTGTAGCGAATAGAAGATTGCAGGGTGCCAAAGAAGGTATTAAGCGGGGGACCAGGTAGAAGAAGAAGGAGAGGAGGACCTTGGAAACGATGGCTCGACGACGTGCAGGAAGACCTGAGAAGACTGGGAGTCCGGAGATGGAGGACGAAGGCAAGAAATAGAGACGACTGGAGACTGGTTTTGAAAGAGGCCAAGGCCCTACATGTACTGCAGAACGAAGAAGTAAGTAAGTAAGTAAGTGAGTGGAATAGAGATCAATCATAATATGTATTTACTTCGTTAAAGTTATGTGTTTTAAAGTTTAACTTTAAAAGTTAAACAACGTGAAACTCAGTGCCAGAAGGGCCAGATTTAGAGTGAAAAGATACATAGGGTAACTTAGGGTGAATCGGATTACAGGGTGAATAGGGGCACTTTTGAAATTGCCGGTCCCTGTGGGGGCACCCCCATTTTCGCAAATTAGCCAAAAGTGGCACAAAAAAGCGAAGTAAAATAAAGCAAATCAAATCAAATCAAAAATCAAATCTTTTCAAATTCTCTCTCCCTACACAAAACGAAATAAAGTAAAGGATATGTATCGATGTGGCAGTGAAGTTTGGAACTTCTAACATCTAGTGAACGTAAAAACTACCAGCGAATAGTGTATTTGAAACTGCTAAGAAGTGCAGAAAATAAAGTGGAAAAGTGGAAAGTGGAGAAGCAAAACTGTGTTTCAAAAATACCTATGTGTATGTATTAGTGTTATACTGTACAATAGCCGGTGTTTTAAAGACCATTTCTGCGTAAGATGGTATTTAGTTGTCGTGGAAGTCATGATATTTACCTTAATTCTTGTCACCGTTATATCCAACTGTTGAACAGAAAATTCTTGCGCTTTGGGGAATTAGGCTCAACAGTATACATATGTTGCTGTATTCCACCAAGAGTAATGTTTAAAGTAAAGAAAACCACGCATAATTTTCTGTTTCTCCAATGCTTCGTTGACAACTTTCGGACCCAGCACGTTTCCTGAATTCTGTTTGAGACTTTTGAATGGACTTGTGACACACAAGAACTTAAATACATAGAAGTTTTAGGAGAAGAACGACATACACATAATATGTCTACCAAACCATATGACACATCGACTACAGCCTTCGGACTTTCCTTCTCCGAGTGCAATAACTTTATACGCAATACAAGAGGGTGAGATAGTAGAGAATGGTTTAAGTCCCATACGTGTTTATCCTCTGATTCAACAGTCTGCTGAAGAACTAAGAGTGTTCAAATGTGTGCGTGATCAACGAAGGAAAAAGTTTGTTTGTGGAAGATGTGCGAACAAAAAAAAGGTCCTGCATTCTGAATCTAAGATTTGCATTGGAAATTAAATACTAATATTGCCTATTTCAATGTTAGGTAATTGACCCGTGTATCCCACACGTGGGACCCCATTCACAAGGGTCATGCAGGGTTGTAATCTAAATGCTGTGAGCCAAAAATAAGTTAAATTAAAAAAAATATATTAGTTGCTGGCAGTTATTTATTTAAGATCTATTTATAACTATATAGGTATAGAAGTGAAAGGAGTGTTTAGAAAGTAAAGCAAAAGGGATATACATCTAAGGAAAAATATCGTCTAAATCTAAAGTTGATTTAGAGGGGATCAACGCTCAGGCTATGTGAGAGCCTGGTGTTAGAAATAATGGCTGCGAGAGGTACATTTGTACGATATCTAAGACATAAGTTGTCTACACTGACAGTAAACTTGATCCTTAGTCTTTCCGGAAACGTTAATCAGACAGTGCTGCGCTTAGTCTTCTAAGAGTCACGCGTGCAGGAAATGGCCGCGGCGATAGAGAATCCAGCCAAATGCGTGGTGCGGGTTGTGATGTGGTTTCTGCAGCAAGCGTGACTCACAAGACTACTGTTTACACTTTAAGTACGTTAAAATAAGAAAAATAGAAGGTCCTAGTTAATAATATGGAATATTGTTATACTGGTGCCTGATGTTGTTTGCTCTCTCTTACATTGCATCAGCATGTGTATTATGAATGTTGCTGGAGTCGTATTTCTTATTCTGAACCTGTCCCTTCAAGCACTGTGTTTCATGTTGTTTAGCTTTTATGGTATTAACAGATAACTTTACCGTAGTAAATGTACATTATGATATTTGTCTCTAAGCCTCTTAAATTCTCAATTAAGGAACATGCGCATATGGAGTGTTTATCTATAACGTATAAGTGTCAGTTATTAAAAAAACCTGTATAACTATGATACTAATTGCTCACCTTAAAAGTAATCTCTGTAGAAGTTGAGGATTTTACCCACCGACCTGGCAGTAGGGTCAGTGGCAACCCTGTAGAAGGTTGGCGATTGCTGCAACAACCAATCACTCACTGTATTCTCCAATTCAGCGTCCAAGTTGAACCGACAACAACGTAGTGCCCGATGCAGCTCACCAAAGATGGCATAATCGCACGGGGACATGTCCGGATTATAAGGTGAGTGCTGGAGCGTTTCTCAAACAAATCTGAGCAACAGGTCCCGGACAACATTGGCCGTATGGTCCAGATCGTGGATCGTCCTGCAGTAACATCCTTCCTTCGCCAAGGAACCTCAGACTCCACTCCGCTACCTGCGACAGAGATAAAGAATGTTCCTCGTCCACCACCGTCGAATGACAGCAGTGTATGGGGAACATTCTTCATCTTTGTCGCGGATGAAGGGGCGGGTGAAGGAGGTTCCTTCGCGAACGAAGAACGTCACTGCAGGACGATCCACCACCTGGACTATAAGGCCAATGTTGTCCAGGACCTGTTACTCAGATTTCGGAGGGATGTTCTCTAGCATCCACCTTACAATCCCGACATGTCCCCGTACGATTATGCCATCTTTGCTGAGCTGAAACGGGCACTGCTGCAAAGTCGCCGGTTCAATTTGAACACTGAGGTGAAGGATGCAGTGAATGACTGGTTTTTGCAGGAACAGCCAACCTTCTACAGGTCTACCACTGACCTACTGCCAGGACGTTGGGACAAATGTCTCAACGCCTACGGGGATTACTTTCAAGGTGAGCACATATTGTCATAGTTATACAGGGTTTTCCATTGACTGACGCTTATACATTATACATATACACTTCATATGCACATGTTCATTAATGGAGAATTTGAGAGGCTTAAACATCAATCATAATGTACATTTACTACGGTAAAGTTATCTGCTAATCAGATCCCACTTTAAACCGTAGGTCCAGTCCCAATTAGCCTTACTGTGCATAAAGTGGACTTAAAAAACCAACTCAAACTTACCTGCTAATCACTAATCTGGAGTTCATCGGAGTCATTTCGGACAATGCTGCATATGCACAGAAAAGACGTTGGAGGACAGAATTGTGGAAGCTACGATAAGAAAGATTTGGATTATGTCACAAGAGATGTGAAGGCTGGAAAAATCAATACACAACAGAGTACGTAGACAGCAGTGACGAATCAGAAATGCAAGAGATCAACAAGAGAGAGAGAGAGAAAGATAGACAGGTAGAGAGGGAGGGAGAGAGAGAGAGAGAGAGAGAGAGAGAGAGAGAGAGAGAGAGAGAGAGAGAGAGAGAGAGAGAGAGAGAGAGAGAGAGAGAGAGAACATGTCAGAAACCTGTAATCGTGTTCTAGAAGAGGATATGATGTGCTTGTAACATGCGTAATAAATACACAGACAACAAAAAAGAGCAAATACGAAATTATGTTGAGGCTGTAACTGGTGGAGCAGCAAGAAATGTTCATGATGCGAAATTTCTGTCCTTATAATAACAGTAGAAGAGTCTTTGTGTTTCCTACCGTAGATGATGAGGCTTCCATTGGAAAATCATTTGGATATGATATTCTGAGACTTTGTACTGGAAGCATGATTTAAGAAAGAACAATTAATCACAAACTGATGTGATTGTCTTGTTTAATATGCACATTATGTAATGGATGCTTGTATCTATGCATGTATTTTGTCTCTATGTAGCCCTTTGCGTTTTTAAAAACTAATTTATGTCGGAAATCTCCCGTATAATGGTAAAAATTCAGACAAACTGTTTGTACAATTGTTTATCCGAAATCATCACAAAACGTGGGGTGACTTCGGACATCATATATGTTTTATATTACTGTAGTTGTGTTCCCCATAAATATAGCCCACAATGCAATAGCGTAAGAATTGTCCGTGCTCAAAAGCTTGTATGATATACTTATTAAAAAGTCACCAAAACGCCTGAATTACTCTAGATTACGGTACTTTAAAAGTTAAACAACTTGAAACTCATTGCTAGAAAGACCAGATGTAGAATGAGAAGATACATAGGGTAACTTAGGGTCAATCGGCTTACAGGGTGATATCCTTGATATTCTCTCTCCTAACACAAAACCAAACGAACTGATGGAAATGTTTCGATGTGGCAGTGAAGTTTGGAACTTCTGGCATCTAGGGAACGTAGAAACTACCAGGGAGTAATGTATTTGAAACTGGCAAGAAGTACAGAAAATACTTTTAAAGGAAAGTAGAGAAGAGAAACTGTGTTTTAAAAATGCCTATGTGCATTTATTAGTGTTGTACTGTACTATATGCGACATTTTAAAGCTCCAACAATCGCAGAAAATGGTTTGCGTCCCGTATGTGTTTATGCTCTGATGGAACAAAGTCTGTCTGAAGAACCACAGGTGTGCTCAAGGAAGAAGAAAGTTTATTTGTGGAAGATGTGCGAACAAAGAAAAGGTCCTACACTCTGAACATAAGGTTTGGATTGGAAATTAGATTATATAAATAATATTATACTAATATTGCCTATTTCAATGTTACATAACTGACCCGTGTAACCCTCACACGTGATCCGATTCTCACAAAACTCTTAAGGGTTAATATGGTAATGCAGAGTTGTAATTTAACTGCTGTGGGCAATAGATAAGTGAACTTAAAGAAACATTAGTTGCTGGCAGTTATAGTTCAAGGATATATATTTATAAATTTATAGGTATAGAAGTACGAGGCGTGTTTGTAAAGTAAAGACAAAAGGGATATATATCTGAGAGAAAATATGTAAGACATAAGTTGACAACACTGACAGTAAACTTGATCCTCATTCTTTCCAGAGAAATATTCATTAGACAGTGCTGAGCTGAGTCTTGTACGAGTCAGCGTGCAGGAAATGGCTGAGGTGATAAAGAATCCCGCCAAATGTGCAGTGCGGGTTGTGATGTGGTTTCTCCAGCACGCGCGACTCTCAAGACTAGTCTTTACATGTTACGTACGTTCAAAAAAGAAAAAAGGTGGTAGTTAATATTAATAAGGACTGGTGACTAATGTTGTTTGTTGCCTCTTACAGTGCATCGGCATGTGTACGATGGAAGTTGCTGGAGTCGCATCTTTTCACTCTAAATCTGGCCATTCAAGCGCCCAGTTTTATGTTGTTTAACTTTTGTAGTATTAACAGATAACTTTACCGTAGTAAATGTTCATTATGATAATTGATCTCTAAGCCTCGTGAATTCTCAATTTAAGGAACATGTGCATATAAGTGTTTATTTATAATGCATAAGGGTTATTCAGTGGGAAAAAGACCACTCTGTACAACTATCAAACTATGTGCTCACCTTAAAAGCAATCTCTGTAGACGCTCAGGCATTTGTCCTACCGTCCTGGCAGTAGGTCAGTGGAAGCCCTGTAGAAGGTGGGCGGTTGCTACAACAACCAGTCACTCACTTACTGCATCCTTCACCTCAATTTCCAAGTTGAACCGGCATACATGCAGTGCCGATTAAGACCACCAAAGATGGCATAATCGCAAGGGGACATGTCCGGGTTATAAGGTAAGTGCTGGAATGTTTCCCACCGAAATCTGAGCAACAGGTAACGGACAACATTGGCCTTATGTCCAGGTAGTGGATCGTACTGCAGTGACGCTCTTCTTTCGCGAGGGAACGTCCGACTCCACTTCTTCACCAGCGACCTAGATAAACAATGCTCCCCATACACCGCCGTCATCGACGGTGAATGTCTCGCGTACTAGCGCCTTCCACCACCAGAAAACGCACGACTGCTCGATGCTCTTCCTTACTGGCCTCCACGATATGCTGGACGGCAAGTCTCTGCACATCTGCACTTCACACGGCTCACACTAGCACTGCTTCACGCAAGCGTGCGACTCGACTGCCATCTACCGGGCGACAATGGAGCCCCCTCCCAGTCGCAGCAGGAGTTTCGTGGTGCCGTGGCATCTACATGTCGAAATACGAGGCGGCCTGTTTTCCAATGACAGGCCCTTATAATTCGGACCACCGACCGCCGCTGCCTCCCCACCCCACACGGCACCAACTGCGACGAGCACTCCCCGAGCGACACCACCGCTACACCGCCCAACACGGCGTCCATTTACCCAAGAGACCCACCCCCTGTGGCACATGAGGGTGGAAGTGTGGAGTTTTCACCAACGAGTGCTTTTCAGCAGCCGCTGGTGCCTACGTTCCCACCGACTTGGGTTACGCATCCCACTGGCCATTCACCCCTCCGCAGTGCTGGTTCTCCCCCGTGTAGGCCTGATTCCATGAAGCCCGTTTTGACCTGTGGCCCGTGTCCGAATCCGCAGGTGCAACGCTCGCTCGAAGTGGGAATTCCTATGCTCTCTCCCGGGAGTCTCTGGAGCAAGCGAGCGACAAGTCTCTGCGCAAGTAGTGACTCGCTCTCTCCCATTCTCTAACGTTATGGGAGGCATTGGTCAACAGACAAGAGTATAGTTGGGGAATGCTCTTCCGAGTGTAGGGATGGTCGTATGGATCAACCTGGAGACAATGAAGCAAGTGGGGAATGCTTCAAATTATATCAGCCGAGTGGATGCTTCCCTCAGATTTTCTTAACTGGAAGAATAGCATACCCCGTGTCCCCCCCCCCACTTCGAGCTCTAGGCGCAACACTCCAAAGCACCTTACCCGTCGAATCCCCGTACCGTTCTTCTGTGAATCTGCGTCACAGGCAGTGTTTGAGAGGACAGGAGGAAGGTGCGACAAGTGCACCCTTAATAAGTCTTTTAATGCTCTGGATAGTCCAAGCAACTAAGCGATGCTCTAACTATACACTGGTAATGACAACAGACAATCTGCCTCCGATAGCGAATTGCTATCGACAATTGCACCGTTGAGTGTGCGGTTGACGTCTAAACTTCCACCTGGCGGGAGAAAGCGGCAACAGTGCTGTTCTTTAGGAGTTTAATCAGGACGCATTGAACGGTAGGGGAAAGCGACGGGAAACAAAACGGATTCGAACACAGATTTAAGTCTTGGGTCAAATGTGAGGGCGGTAGAGGAAACGGGGGTGGGGGATATTTACTGATAGGGCAGTCTCATTTCATGTGTCGTACAAATTAAATAAATTCCTTTTCCAGACAAGGCTCTTTTTGTTGTGGAGCTTTCTTGATTTTCGCTAATGGACACATCGACCGGTGTCGCCCTTCTCCATTCACACCCTTCCCCCACCCCCTTGTGGCCACGAGCCATAATTCTCCCACGGGGCGATAAGTCGGGTGGTGGCTCCTGCGTTTCGAGAGGCAAATGGTTGGAAACTAACTCACCGTCCACCACCTTCAAGCCAGTGGCGTGCTGAGGGTTTTCGGAAGGGAGGTGTTACATAATCACTCTTAGTAGCCATATCTCGTTTTGTAATCCTATCCTCCCTTTAGCGTTTTCTTTAATTACCAGGCCAAAAGGAGGGTAATGGCCCCTACCAACTCCCCTTGGGCACGCCACTGTTATGCAGCAGGATTCTTGCTTCCGAACATGGAAGCTCCATTCTGACTGACTGGAATTTGTCAGGATTCCGCATCTTTGTTAAGAAAACTCCGCCGTGGGACGGGCGGTCGATCAAACAGCAAGGTGGATCTCCAATTATTGCCGCTTCCACCAAACCCTATTTTGCTGCCCCGTGGGGTTGACCCAGGACGTAAAACGAGCTTTAAGCCAAAACAAGCTCCATGGAACCCAGTGCCTTGTGGGAACTGCGGGCCTCACCCTCCCCTGCCCTTCCCTTCCCCCTAAGGCTGAGGAGACCCTTAGAAAATGGAACCATAATTTTCCAATCTGGCCAAACAGGCCATTCATCGAGGGCGGGTTTTCTTATTATTAAAGGCATAAATCTCTTCTTTTTTTTACGTCTAATTGAACCTGGAAAAAATGTATTCATTTTAGTTTTATGGAAAACGATAATAAACAATATAGCTATACCAGTTTCACAATATTAATGCTTTGTTAATTGCGAACACACGAGAGGAATTCAATAAAGGTTTTTTTCTAATCCACTTCCAATGTCCGTATGGGAATTAGAGTGCCCTTGGAAAACTCTTTACACGTGTTATAATGCAATTTGTAGCCACGAAGTAATAACTGTTGTTGTTTGAAGGATGTAAAGTGTGAGGATGGAGCTATTGACGACAGAGCAGTTATCAGCTTCTTCTTCCTGAAAAGCAACACACCCCAAAAACTTTCCCAGGAGATGACGACGGTGTATGACCCAGATCCCCTATTCTGTGAGGCCATAAAGCACTGATTGATTGATTTGTTGTTTTAAGTCCACTTTATGCACAGGAAGGCTAATCGGGACTGGACCTACAGTTTAAGTGGGATCCGCACCACTGTGCCATGTGCCTCCACCAGGTACCGAACTCGGGACCCTTTAATTAGAAGGCGACGACGTTACCACTACGCCATCGGGGGTGGGGGCAATAAGCACTGGTATAGGCAATTCTAATGCCTATGTGGAAACGGCTCCTATTCTCGGGAGACCACTGTCGGCCATTGAAACACCCAGGCTGCGAAATCACTGAAGACTAGTGGACGAGAGGAGGACCTTAATGCACACGCACGCACCAAAATAATGTTTACCTTATTGCGGAGGATTTTATCTTAGCGTCCACTGGTCTGGTCTCGTTCTCGTTCCAATTTTTACGATATCGTCTCGGTCTCGGTTCTATCACTCTTTTCCAACACTAACAAGGACTTTTATCCTTTCCCTCATAACATATCTTGCTTTCCTGAAAGTGACTGTATCTCCTGCACGCCTAGAAGGGTGTATCACGTGTCATGTTGAATATGAAAATTAACTTCGCCATTTGAGTTGCACATTTAATAGCTAGAGGAATTATATAAATAAAAATCAGTTCTTACCTTCTGCTCGTACAGTACTCCTCTTGCAAGGTGCTGCTTCTTCTGTTCTCCTATTTCATTGGCTTCTGAGGAGGCTTCGAAGTCGTGAAGAACTTCATGCGTCACCACTCTGCCAGTCCTCTATTGGTGGCTTCTGTTTCCACTGGTCGAAGCCTTCAACTGTCATCTGAGAAACAAAAATGCATTCGTTTTACTATCACATTTCTACCACACTGTAATCAACAGAAGAAATTGAGCAAAATTGAGCTGTTATTGTAATGTTTTGCATCAGAACATACATTAAATTATATACACGTTTAGATTATTCAAACAAATATAACTTCCTAATATTTCATCTTACATATGGTCAGTCTTCGAATTTATTTATTTACTGCCTCAACAGAGGTAAATCCTCCAAATTACGGAAGGGAGATAAGCAATAACAAACAAATACGTATAAGTTTATACACAAAAAAATAAGAAGGAACAAGACAATTAACGTACATACATACACACACACACCAATAATACAAGAAATCAATTACATAATCATAAATAATCAAATTAACCATGCTTCTATTGTAAGGTCGCCCTCAAAATTTTGATGGCGAAGCACGCCATTACCCCCCCCCCTTTTTTTCGCACCCTTGTCTGAACACCACGCCAATCATTTTAAGCACCACAGTAAAACGCAACGCTTGTTGCTGTAGAAATATCCAAGCCTGGCTTCACCGTTAAAATTGTAAAGAGCCAGTTAGGTAAAATGACTTTGTCTTTGTGTATGAGTGACCTTTCGTTAAGAGATACTACAGCGCCTTGAATAACGTAGTGTTGAAAACGACCCAAGAAACTGGTTCCCGAGACGATGACAATATAGATGGTAGTGCGATCAGCACAGCTGCATTTCTAATGAAATTAATGCGGCTCAGTTAGTTTTTGGAATATATTGTGTAGATTTGTTTGTCTTGAAAGGCGGTACGTGAATTGATGGAAACAGTTATATTTGTGGAGTGATTTGCAGTCACGAAATGGCATTAATTTGGAAAGAAAAGTAAAATAAAATTAATAAATAAATAGCATGCGTAACACAAGAAGAAACATCGCAAATGTGATTCCGGACGTCAGGTGTTGGATTGTGTTCTAGAGTTTATTTTTCTATGTTATTAGAATAAAAATAATATCCTGAGAGATATTTCATACCGAGGCGACAAGCCACAAGTGTCGCTTGGAAGCGAGCCGTTGGTAATCAATGCAGCCTTTCGAACCGTAGGGACACAAGCTCTTTGCTTAAGGAGAATTTAGATCAAAGCGACAAACGATAATGGGATTTCACACCAAAGCGCCACGGGTCCTTCTGTCCAAGGCAACTTTCATATCGAAGCGACACGCGACATATGTCACTTGGAAACGAGCCAATCAAGAGCAACATTTCACATCGTAGCGGCATGACGGGCAGCCTAGGCTAGCGTACTGTTGGTAAAATCCTCAAACGATAAGTGTCGCGTGCCGCTTGTCGCTTTGGTTTGCAATCTCCCTAAAGCAAGACACTCATAACATCTCGCATGCGCGAACAACAAACCACGGCAACACGTTGAAAGCTATTGGGGAAAAGGGCCCAGTATGAGCGACACGTGTGGCTTATCGTGTCGCCTAGATCTGTTGTAGTAACATGCGGTTGATCGTGTCGGCTAGATCTGCTGTTCGCATAATTAGCAGCAAACGCTTGCTAATAGACTGAAGGCACCATATCGCTTGTCACTTATTTGGGAACTCCATTTACTTCCATTATAGGCAGACGAATACCATGCAGCTGTGCCGACACCAGCGCCTCTAGCGGTATCATATTCGAGTGGAACCAGCCAGAGAGCCCAGAACAGTACCGTTTTCAACACTACGTTATTCAAGGCGCTATAGTAAATACTATAAAAGTTTTCATTTTAAAACCAAAATAATGTTTTCGGATTGCAAGAACGCAGGAGATGCTAATTTAAACTAATGTCTTATTTGTTTACGAACAAACATGCACGCTTGTAATGATAACCTACATTATGCGCAATTTGAAAGAGGGGCATTCCACGAAAAGTTGTCTTGCTCCATGTAAATTACAAAATGAATTAATATGCAAATTATTATTTTAAAAAATTGCATTTAGGTTTAGAGGTTTGTGAATGCATATAGTTTGCACATTCACCAATAAATGTGCTAGCATCTGCAGCCTGTGTGCTTCACAGACAAATGAAGTCAAAATTTGCTACATTTAAAGCGTCACACACGTAATGCACCTGTAACACACGCATTCAGACTATGTCAGCATACTCAAGTTATTTTCATTTGTTAGCAGACACCACAAAGTATTTCATGATTCTATGAAATCAGTTCATTGTGATTATTTGAATCCAATCTCACGTCTAGAACCCTAAATTGTGTGTCTAAAATGTCACACACGTAACGCTGAAATGCCCCAATAGCGAATTTTGGCGCTTGTTGTATGCTGTGATCACTAATAACCTTTATCCAGTGCAATCGCGAATGTTAAAGTTTGGATGAGAGGCACACTTACTTTGTTTTCCTTCATAGGTTTTGACTTTCAACTTCTGCCGGACTGTGAAATTTGTGTTTCAGTCACCGATTCTTTTTTTCATTCATAGCTATTTTGGCAAGACCATCTCTGGGGAAACGGTTAACATGTCGCCATTGTTGTTCTGGTATATTGCTGTAAGACAACAATGTAAATGTTAAGGCTCGGTGGAAGGGTGACGACGTTCTAAATTGTTTGAAATCAGAGAGTAGCAAAAGAAAAAAATGTGACAGGCAGTTGCGAAGCGTGGTATCGCTGGAAGGGTAGGCACAGGCGTGTGAACAGGGGGGGGGGGGAGAGGGGAGTTCATGTTTTTATTGCTGTGATTTTTTTTAGATGCAGTAATGCCATTGTCCAAGAAAGCTCGAAGATATGTACTGAGTACGGTGTTTCAAATTTCCGAGATAAATGACTGTCTATGGTTCCAGGAATTTATGATAAAAACCGCGTGTCCGGGTTAAAAAAAAAACACGAGTCGTGGAGGCACATAGTGGTTCGGATCACACTTTAAACTGTAGGTCCAGTCCCGATTAGCCTTTCTGTGCATAAAGTGGACTTAAATGAAAGACTCAAGCAAACAAAGGAGGATATTATTTTTGCTGAAGGATACAATGATCTTTTGAGCGTAATCGTGAAGCGGAATCTTGGACAATTGCGATGAAGCCAAAATCACGGACAATTGTAATGATTTTGACGGTGAAGGTCATTTTACAAATTAATGGTAGAACAATTGAGACGATATGGACCTAACCTAAACTAACCTAAGGCGCCACAGAACTAATAATGCTGTAGAAGGTTGGAACATCAAAATAAATAGGTGGCTTGGAAGACCTCATCCAAACATTCATCATGTTCTGGCCTGCATCAGGAGCCAAGCAGAAGACACCAACATCATGTACATGCGGATGGAATTTAATCTAGAAGGTCAGAAAAGGAAGAAGCGTGACATTAAAATCGACGAGAGAGTTGGAAAGTAAGTGTATTCGCACATATGAGGAAACGGACGGGTAACTTCAAGAGGTGTCTGTTGGCTCTAGCCCATGTTCAAAAACATGATTGAAGCAAAATTCCCAGCCAAGTCTGACGAAGCACCTACGTGCTTACAAGAAACAAAAGATGAGAGAAAAGTAATAATAAAAATACGATAATGAGGAAATAGTGATGACTGACGATGTGTGGAGTAACACTGATTTTAAACACGCCAAAGTGGTTGCAATGCAAGTACGTTGACAAGCTACCTTCCCAGTCTCAAGCCTCACGTTTGAGAGGAATCAGTGTTCTATTCGAAAATATCAATGTTTCATATAGGGTAGGTTCTTGAAAGAGTACGCAGTGCCAATTTCCAAAGTTGGCAGCATTGTGGGATGGTAGCTTCTAGACGCTAGCAAGCAGCAGTGCGGAAGGTTGTGTATTAGCATGAAGGAAGTAACAAGCGGCTGGCAGGGACTGAGAAATTAGCAGTTAAGTACTTTGATGCCTTTTCAGTGTAATATTACGCTTATAGAATACAACGTCTGCACAATAACGCAAAAACGGGAAGACAGTGGCCTGTATAGTAAATATCTGTGCACGCGTTGAGAATAGGTGGATTTCATATGCCTAGTCTGATTGATTCTGTCATCTGATGACCAAACATTAAATGTGGCGTTGCGCATTGAACAGTACACAAAGAGTTCGTATGCGTACTCTTGAGGGACAGTAGTAAAATTCCTTGAATCTGTGATTTTTTAAAAAAAGATGTCTGAGGTCACAATTTCTCAATTTTCTATAAAATTAGAAGAATTTACATAGATTGAATCACAAGTAAAATAAAAGTACAGTATCCTATGTACATAAATTCATACATAAAAGACAAACTTTGTGACAATAGTCATTATTTCATCTACAGGAAATATGTTAGGCTACAAAAGGAAAACAAACCGTAAATTGGTGTTAACGGAGGAAGTATTGAATGACTGCTACAGGCGATTACAGCTGGGAGAAAGCAAAAGGAAAATTGCCGCATCGCTGGGAGTAAATGAGTGCACACTCCGGAAACGAATGAAGGCTGTAAGTCCGTTTTCCTACAACAAAAAAAAAAACATTTTTTAACAAAATCTTTGGCATGTTACAAAAAATGAACTAACCTATTCCTTTCCAATCATGGAGGCATAATGACAACATCACCATATCGAACAACATTGGAGTCTGCATCATCTCAAGGTACGGAGCCAAGTACAGAAGGCAACTGTTGCAAAGGAAAAAGCGCTTGAAATTTGATGCTGCTGTACCTTCCACATCTACAGACCTTCAAGAAATTGTCAACTGCCCAGGATGCCAAGAAATCTACGGGGAACCAATTACAGAAGACTGGATTCAATGTGGAGGTTGCGAGCAATGGTGGCATGAAGCTTGCTCTTCATATGAAGGACAGGGTTGCTTTCAGTGTGGCATGTAGTTAGAGGTTTTATTTCCTTCATCTCCACGACACTTTCAAGTGCGTACTTTTAGAGGACGTGTTGCGTACTCTTTAAGGACTAGACCCCTAAGAGTTCTATTTTGCATCCATTTAAAAAGATAATTGTATATCCTATATTTTGTTCCCATTCATTTTATTTTTAGTTCCGTACGAAAGTAAAGATACTACTTATGAAGTAGGTGCAGTTATTTTGTGTTTCTGTTTGTTTACGTTCCCGTAATATCACAGTTCGTTACGATATGACTTTAAACACTAAGTGCGTACTCTTATACGAACCTATCCTAATTCTCTTGTAAGAGGTATTGCACGGGGTGTTAAGTCACCCTTCAATTTGAAAGGAGATTTAAAATGTCATTGCAATTGTCCACCCGCCCTTTCACTCCGAACTGTGTTCATCGCAATTGTCCGGCTAGCCGTGAAACGACAACAAGCAAGTTTTATTTCGCACATTCCTCGTGTAGCTGTACGACCTAAACTGTTCATCGAAGCCTTGTAACCGAGTCCCAGGAAAATGGATATGGAACTTTAAACATTGTAGTTCCACGAAATACGTGACACACGCGTATGATTCACAAAGAAACAAAATAACTTGAATTCAAAATAGCGAGTTGTTTCTTGGACACCCTGTATATATGAAGAACGACTGCACAGTATCTCTTTGTACAATAATGTTTTCATTTTTTAATTACCTTTTTGAATATAAGCCAAAATGTACAAGAGTCATTCCATGCCAAATCAAAACAGATATGTGCAATTTCCAACCTGACCATCTCCGATTTTCATGAAATTTGGAAAGTTGAAAGTATGCATGGAACTTAGTAACTATGAAAATTTTGAGTCGCGTGCGTCTTGTAATTGTTAAAAGGTTAAAGTTCGCATAAATTGCCCTTTTTGAGCCCGCTTAGGTATACTAAATGTGCTGCGATTCCGCCCCTATTTCGCCTGGAAGCTCCAATCAAGCTTATTGTACAGGGAAATGAACTAGCTTTCCAGTGATATATAACAAGACTGCCTTTGGATAAAAATATAATTTTTTCACGTGACCTTGATCTTTGACCTTGAATATCTCAAAATATGTCATCACCAAAAATCGTGAAAAAATATATTTGGTCCCTCATTCCATACTTTAAAACATGTCAAAAAATCATTCTGGGACTATAATGGGATCAGAAGATACAAAATAATATGTGTAACTATATGACTGATAAAGGGTTACCTGAACCAGAGCGTATAGAAGGAATAGTGTGCGCACTCCCTGAGTTGCCGTGGTCCACCGCCTAGATGGCAGTGGTGACGTTTGAGACGGCGCGGAAGATGCTCACGTTGGTTACATAACTAACTACATAAGAAACAAAAATGCATGTTACTTACGTTTGGAGAAGAGCTCAGCAGCTGAATAGTTTGGAGAATTTCCGAGATGATTTTGCTGTGTTCGAGGCACTTAATTCCTTTCTTATCTCCTTGGTGCGGAAGAAAAATCGACATTTCAGATAGTGAAATACGAGTTTAGATAGCGTACGCAGCACATGATCTTCACAGCATCCTAATTGCGAAGTTTTTACAGCAATTATATTTAAATTGTCCAAACACTCAAAAAATATATCACCCCATAAACTATTAGCACATGATAATTTTTTTGCAACAACTTCTTCCACTCGTAACAGCACACCATAAACACTTTTCGATGCATAGGTAAGGTATTTACAGCCCTCGCCGGAACCATAGTCTTGGATTAGCGTAAGTGGGGCAGGTACATTAGTTGGTTCCCCGTGCAGAAAAGTTGTACACAGTTTACAATCCGTCACTTTTGAAATATACCGCACTATGTATCCTGCCAAATGATACACCAAGTATTCTTTACCAACACTTTGTTAATTTAAGTTCGGTATGTTGTTTTCCCAGTTCGGTATTTGAATTTCATCTTCAACAATGGAATTTTTTCCCCTTATTTTATTTTCAGCTTGCTTCTTCACCGAAATATTTTTATTTTCGGTTCTTCTAAAGAGTTCGCATTTGATTAACAAAAGACGTAAGAGAAGATTCAGTCCTGTATTCACAGTTTCCGCCCGAAAGTAAAGCAAGTTTTGCTGGTACGTAAATTGATTGCATAAGGACATTTAAGACCCTTCACCAATTTTTTCAAGTGATCTTCAGAAGGCAAAGGTAGCAAATCATGATGCAAACAGTGTCTAATACCCCTTGGGGGACTTAATTTTTAAAAGAAGAGAATCCACTATATACTCAGAACTGTGTCTCATTCCTGTCTTACTTTTCAGTTGGCATTTCTTTAAGATTGTATCAATTACAATTTTTTTATTTTTGCTAAGAGACGCGAACTGTTTTTGACTGTGTGACCGTTGTCTTTAATTTAGCATCTTTAGCGCCCTTTTCAAGCAAATTTATTTTAGCGTTCTAATTAATTGCGTTTCTGATTCTTAAGCTTTTTTCTTTAGCAATGCTATTGTATTGCTAGCATACGCAGTGTGAAGCAAATCATCCTCTACTGATAAGCTTATTGATACATTGCGACGAGTACTTACTTTATTATCATCTGTCCGCAAGGATTGCCTTTTCATGGGAGATTTTCGCTTCTTAACTGTCTTAGAGAGGTATTTAGGCAGATTAGGAAATATATGATGAACTGCTTCTGGTTTTAATTTCCATTTTTGTCGTGGAAATTCTACTGTTTCGCCATCCACTATGAACGAATCCGCTTTCACTAAACGGTCAGAGGAAAAATGAATATCACACACATAGCAATTATGACTTAGTTTTTTATCTGTTCTAGGGATGGCACACTCCTATTTTGAGAAACCATTACTGTCTTTAGGTGGCCTAAAAAAATGTCTACTACCTGAAGAACAGAGGTCATATACAGATCTACAGCCGGGTACGAAACACGCAGACATCTTGTAGTTTTCGCTCGCTGCTGTCTCAAACACAATAATAATGCGTTGAACACAACACAAACTAGTCACAACGGATCAATCACAAATCTAACGACACTAAACTGAATAACGTAACAACGTTGTAATTAATAAAAGTACACAATGTTATTCTAGTACAACAAAACACATGCTCTACATAAACACATGCTCCGCACTGTAAGCAGAAGACGCTCGTCGCAAGCGAAGGTGCTGCCAGTGTTTCGGTGGGGCACCGCTCTATTCACTTGACTTACGGGAAGAAACCGAAGTGCACACACTTTCTCTTCTATACGCTCTGCTTGAACTATGACGAGTCAAAAGTCCCTTAACACCTCCTACATTATGTAAAGGTGTTATCCTGGTTATGAAAGAAATAGGTTAGGCACAGGGAGATCCCTAGCTGTGTGTGTCAAGCTCAGATCCGGCATATGGTTGACCGCCATATTGGATTCAACACAAAAATTCCAAAGGAAAGAGGGTGATGTGATATATCAAATCAGGCTAGAATTTCACGAGAAATGAAGCGGCGAAGGTTTTTCCAAAGTATCTCTAGCCAGCAAAAAGTTATGCGCATATCTTCCACTTACGATATATGCACATTATAATGTCAATGTTCCTGTGTACACAGTCGTTGACGTCTCTCACACTCACATAGAACATTCTGCAATGTAGCAGGTGCAACATCATCGCAAGCAGCAAAGACGCCTTCTTAGAGATGGTCAATATTACGGACTTTTAGTGCATGCTCCATTCTTTTCAAATGTTTCTGAAGGTAAAAGTCCTCCTTAGATGTTAGATCTGGAGAACGTACAAGCCTTTTAATAGATACCCGTCTGCAAATCAGTCTACCTAGAAATGTACATGAAGAAATTGCCACAATGTTCCCATAGTGTGGTCACACTCTGCCTGTTTCAAAACTCTGGAAAGTGCTATATCACTTAAGCAAGGATGAAAATCCTATTCACTTAAAAAAATCCAAGAAGCCCTCACCATTTAAGGTTCCATTGTTGAATATGGACCAACCATTCCCGTTCTCCATACACCATACCACATCATTAGCTTACAAACAACAACCATTCTGCTGGGATCTGTCTACTGTAGATTATCAAATCACAGGTATTGCATATTCTTTTTATTAACTTCACCGTGAACATAAAAATTCCAAAGGAAGTGTCACTAAATTGTTTGAGACACCTTTCCCAATATTCTTCACTATTCAACCTTTTGTAGAAGTCGCTGATTAAAATCATATGCAATGGTGCTTAAACGTCTCTCCCGAGATGTCAGTGTGATTCTAACATGTTAGGAGCATTCTAAGGCGTTGTTCTTTAACACCTCAAAAAGGAGAAAATGGTTACAAGCATGTAGTAATAACTTTTTTGCTGGTTAAAGATATGTTGGAAAAACCTTCGTCACTTAATTTCTCGTGAAATTCTAACCTGATTTGATATATCACATCACCCCGTTTCCTTTGAAAATGTTTTGCATTGGATTCAAAATGGCGTCCAACAATGTGCCGGACCTGCTCTTGACACACACAGCTAGGGATCGCTCTGTGCATAACCTATTTCTTTTATGACCAATTATACCCAGGAAAACCCCTTTATATTTTGTAGGGGGTGTTAAGGGACATTTAACTCATCATAGTTCATGTAATAAGGCAGAAATTCGTTTGGGGCAATTTTGTCCCCGGCACTTGCGCCGCGGCATGTTGCAAATTTTTGGTAATGGAAACGGGGTTTTACTGTACAAAATATAAAATAATAATGGGCAATAATTGTGTTAGATATTCACTGATACGGTGGCTTGAGTAGCAAAGTTTCTCCATATATGTAATTATGACAATAAATTTGGATTGAAATTGGCATATTTTTAATAACTTACAATCTTGACCCTCTTGACAAATATTTCTGGTGACGCCCGTGCTGGTAAGGAATGAGCCCCCCCCTCCGAAATAAAATTCTGGCTACGGGCCTGTGTCAGGTGTTCATACTTTATTTATCAATGGACCGAGCAACGGCGCCAGTCTGGGAGCTTTTTTGTAAAACCTCTGCACCCGACGACATTGTAAAAAAGTAACGAACGGGCTTTCTCAAAATAGAAATTCAGACCCGTAGTAGGATGCAATTGTTTTAAGGGTAAAATTACTCTTCCCGAATGATTTTAAGTGGTGCTTGTACCATAGTTAAGAAATGAAGGGTTCGGGTGTAAAACATGGTACGTAATATTTTGGTTATTTTTTAGTTACAAAGTAAAATGTGCCATCCTTCAATTTTCGAGTGAAGTTGCCATGTCATACAATTTGCATTGGAGTCAGTGAAGCATTCAGAAATGGGTAAACACAGCACGAAAACAATTTATTTACAGTATAGTTTCTAATAACCTTATTTCTTAATGAACTCAAAAATGACCAAAATGTCACTTACCATTTTTTACACCCGAGTCCGTCAAATAGTATTCCACATGTTTTAAATTCTATTTGGGGGAAGGATAAAAACATCCCTACAGTTCCATTCTTCTGTTGGGGATAACAATTTTTCTGTGGGGGAAATCCCCGGCACCCCTTCTCCCTTTATGAGTGTCCCCTCATCAATTTCATCATATCATCACTCGGCCTCACGAATAGCCAAAAGGGGCAGAAAAGCAGGTAAAATAAGGCAAATCAATCAATCCTGTTGCTGCTTGTCTGCGGCTCTTCCCACCTAACCACAATTTCTGGTGGTCCTTCACCTATCCGCAACCCGGGAACGCGCATGGTTGATCATATCTCTGCCTCTGGGAATGTTGTCAAGCCAAGAATGCTGATTGTTACATTTTGCATTTTAGTTTTTTTTGCTGAAAGAACAAAAACTTCCAGAAAAATTGCTATTAAGTGATTATGGGACAAGTGTGGGTGAATTGCGTTGATTGTAGGCATGGGCTTCTTATTTTATAACTACAGTTTATAGTAGCTCCACCGGGTATCGAACTAGGGCCTTTCTGGCCTTCATCACAAGGCGACGACGTTACCATAAGGAAGTGCCCTCGCGCTTGTGATATAACTGAATCGTTTATTCCTTCAATTCTTGAGTAAGCAAATGCAAATAGAAGGAAAAAATGAAGCCCGTATTTGCGATACAGCCACATTTTAAACCAGTACACTACTACAGAAAAATAACAATAAACTGGAAAACATTTGGTAACAATCAAGTACACATTATTACTGTGAAAATATGCTGTGAAAACAAAGACGGTTGACTTTCTTCTTACATAAACAATATGTTCGTTTTACTGGAACAATGATTTCTGGGTGGAGTATTGTGCGCGTTAAGTTCGATTACAAGGTAAACCATTTTGGTACCATTAAACCATGCGTGTCGGGGCTATAATTATGGGTAAATTTGGGGGATGAAACCTGTCCTGTGGTGTAGTGGTTAGCACAATACCGATAGGTTGATCTCTCATTTCATCCATGACGTGAATTCAATAAAACGACGCAAGGTAACTCAAAATATAAAAATATACAACACTACGTCGGTTCAGTGTAGTGTTAGTACGAAAATGACTCAGTAAACCATTTAAATGCAATGCTTAATACAGTTATACAAAAGGAAGAAAAATGCATTTGTTCGATTGAATACATTTCTACTCCAGTTGAATGTTATACATGCCCGCCACCTAGCGGTATTTGTTCGAACTAACATGCTCAATTCGACTACCTTGTGCAAGGGCATTTTTCATTCTGCTCGTTCTCATGAGTGTGTCGACCAATTTCTCATTCATTTGTACTTCCGGTGCTAAATATCGGTAAGTTTCTTACACCCACCTACCTTGCCAAAGGCTTTCCAAGTTTAATGATTCAGATCACGAAGCATGTACTGTATATGAAAGTTCAACCTCGTTCTCTTTACGAGTTCATCAATCGCCCCCAACTCTTTACTTAATCCGAAATGCAAACAAGTCCAGTTTGAATTTGACGCAAATTCTCACGCTAAAATAGTGACAGGAAATGCTTTTTAAAAGTAGGTTTCCACTGGCCTTTCTGGCACGTTAACTCTCAATTGTAACACTTTAGAAGCCAAAAACCAGCATTCTTCCGTTCTGACCTTGTTTTGAGGCATGGTTGGTAATAGTCGCAGGAGAGGGACGCATCTGTAATTACATCATGGAACGGCGTGTTTGCGTCGAACATTATCTCTCGCATCCAAAAGTTTTTGTTGGTGGGAGGGGGAGGAGTACGATTAATATTCAATGTTGGAATTAAGTGTAACGAATAAAATCATATACAGGGAGTCTAAAAGTATTTGTACGTTGTGATTTTTTTAAATTTAAAATGGTATTTTTAGCAGTAATCTCGGCGACAATATCAAATAATTTTATAAAGTATATACACCTGTAGAAGTCAAAGTTTTGATTTGATTCGAATAAAATAGTCGCGCCCAGTTTGCGAATTAACCGAGGGGGGGATGCCGAGGACCCCCACAAAAAATGTTATCCCGGTAAAATGAAACTATTTTTATCCCTGCCAGGGATGTTTTCATCATCCTCAAAGAAATGAGATGGAACAAAATAGTATACAATTTCTTAACTATGTGACAAACACAATTTAAAAATCATTGCTGTCATATTTCAGCCACCAAAGATTTCTCTGCCGAAAAGTATGCAACCTTGGACACCATTCTGAAACTGACCAACCTTACCGAGTCTAAACAGCAGCAGGCTGTTTTCTACATAAGTTTTCATGACATTAACCTCTTCCCTGTGTTCGGCGTAATATTACGCTCTTGGTCACTATAGCTTATTCTGTGTTGGGCGTGATGTTACGCCGGCGAACATCTCTGACTGAAGTAACCTGTGTTAAACGGAATAATACGTTTTTTGTTGGTGAAACATATGTTCTGCTGCTGAAGAAACGACGACCCTTTATTTAGTCACAATTTTCAGTGCCGACAAAGAAGAAGAAAAAAGAAGAAGACGTTCAGAGGAAAGTAAACTGTTTTTGTGTTATGCTGACAAAGTGCAAACGTGAGTTCGTTTGTGTGCCGCGTTTAGTAAGTTGCTTTATGTACATTATTTTCGTGTTGCGTTATTTTAACTGTTGGTGATTTATTTTTGGTTTTGGTGTGTAAAATGGCAAAGAGGAAACGTGATAAATGCCAAGAAAAGTGTTCAAGTTCAGATTATTTTTCCTAAGTTCGAGTTTCTAATAGTGTCTAACAGTGGCGGCGATTAGGAGGGGCGAGGGGGCAGTTGGCCCCCTACTTTTTGCCACTTTTGCCTCCACACTATGCTAAATCTTGTCTACAAAGGGAAATATACTGTCTTTGCCCCCCCCCCCCCAGTTTTGGCACCTTGCCCCCCTGGTTTTGTAACCCAATCGCCGCCACTGGCTATCTAATAGTATTGTCAAACAGGATTGCGAAATATTTTTTCCCTCATCCCTCATACCTATTGAAGATATTGCAAAGAAACTTGGCGGACATATTACGTATAGACCACAGTATTTTTCAAGGTAGATTATAATCGGGTACCTATATCCAGGGCAGGTGCAGAGGGCCCCAAAGTTACCAAAAGGGATTTTTCGGAGGAAAATTTCCAGAATTATCACCGATTTCCGTTCCCTCATACTTGATGTACACATGTGCGTGGTACCATTTGAAAGTCTGTTCTATTCTGAAGAGAAAGACGTATGAACCATGATACTCGGATGAATTGTGCTGAAGCAGTAGCTACTTAAACATATTACTACGCAAACTCAGGAAAAAAAAAACACGCAGAGCGGGAAAGCATTCTGACAGAAAATTAGACTGGGAAGAGTGTTTGCAAGAAACTTGTAGGTGAGTTAGATGGACGTTAAGTTTGAACTTGGCAATTTGAATTTGGTGCAGTTTTCGATTCTACTTATTCGATAGCTACAGGGTGTCTCAAAAGTAATAGCGCAAACTGACACAGGTGAAAGTACACGATAATAGAAACAAAATAAAGTCTCAGTAAACATGGGTCTGCAAACGAGCCGTTTTCGAGATAATCGCGAATGTGTGATTACAAGCCGTCACTGACTTCATTGTTTGTAAATGTCGTCCTAGTTGGTAAAATACCAATAATACAGTATGAAAAATCAGATCTCTTTGTAAACAAAGAGCAAACCTCGGACCGCGCAAGGAGTAAAGCACTCGGTCTTTACAAAATGCAATTAATGACTGCTTCTAACCACACATTCGCACACATTATTAGCATTTTACCAACTAGGACGACGTTTACAAACAATGAAGTCAGTGGAGGGCTTGTAACAACACATTTGCAATTACCTCGAAAACTTGTCGTTTTCGAACCCATGTTTACTGAGACATTTTTGCTTCTATTATCGTGTACTTTCACCTGTGTCAGTTTGCGCTATTACTTATGTGTATGTGTTTAGGTTTTGTTAGACTGTAAATATACTGTTTCATGTAAATGTTATCATTGACCTAGCATAAAACTAATGTTTTATAACTCATAATGTACTCATACCAGAACCGCAAGGTAATAGTTTAGTTCGCTAACTGGTAACGTATACATATTTGCAT
This sequence comes from Lepisma saccharinum, assembly GCF_977018435.1. Lineage (NCBI taxonomy): Eukaryota > Metazoa > Arthropoda > Insecta > Zygentoma > Lepismatidae > Lepisma > Lepisma saccharinum. The sequence continues at coordinate 384,901 of NW_028143049.1, forward strand.
ATCAATAAACCTACCCCCCCGAAATGAAATCACAATTACGCCACTGACTGGGTATCCGCCCCCCAAAGCAAACAGCTCAATTTGCTCAGTGGTTGCGCCAATGCAAATACATATAGAGAAAATGTTCAAGAATGGCGCGGAAATTAAGTTATATAATATTAATTAAGGCATTTATTCCCCTTGTTTAGTCAATTGTTTTCCGTAACGTGGGATTCAAGGCTTCAAGCATTGAAACGAAAAGTACGAATAAGCAGAGGTCAAGTGTAATTCCATTCCCCAAAAGCCTCCCCGATGGCACAGTGGTACCGTCGTCGCCTTGTAATCAAGGGGTCCCGGGTTCGATTCCCTGTTAAGGCGTCGTTCGGATCCCACTTAAAACTGTAGGTCCCGTCCCGATTAGCCTTTCTGTGCATAAAGTGGACTTAACATGTGCATAAAGTGGACTTAACACATCAATTAATTCATCACCATTCTCCAAAAACAAACACAGGATGAAGAAAAGAAGGAACTAAAATAGCGATGGACAATTTACCTTTTCTGTGAACTTTGCGGTTGGCTGTACTTCTTAAATCACGGCTCCAATTTGACGAATGATGAAAGGAAATGCATTTTCGATCTGGGTTTAAATGTATGTGATTGTAATAAGGAATCTAAGCAAGCAATCGTTGTTTAACAACCTATTGTAAATGACAATCGTTTTATACTATAAATTATTACATACAAGCTGACCTACATTAACATTACCAAGGAGACAATAAAATGATACATCTTGGTTCGAGTTTTGATTATTTCCTCTTTTAAACGAAGAAATCATTGCATATATCCGTGTCATTCAAACTTCATATTTTATAGTGGTAAAATTTATTGTGCGTTTTTTGTGAACGCGTACACATAATAATAATGAGAAAATTGTTGTATTGATACAGTTATACGAGTGTTACAATCACGTGCTAATTATGTTAAGATAATAGCGTGTAAGAAAGTTATGACAATAAAACTGAACATGCTCGTAAAATTCGCATTGTATGTGTGTGTCCAATTTCCGAACGTGTTTGGCAACAATGCAGTTCCTTGCGAAGTGTAGAAACAACATACTATTGTAACACTCCAGAAAATTTTGAACAGCGTTTACGATCTAGAAAGCTAAAAAAGCATGACCGTTCCAGTTTTCGATGCAAGTCGTGGATAAGTGTCTTTTTCTATCTCAGTCGTAACTTTCAGAAAACCATATAAATGGAGCATGGGAAAATAATGCGAATGCGAACGTCTCAATTAGGTAATTCCACATTTCCACAAAATGTGTTGTTTCAGCAATGTAGAGTTTTATGAAAACCGTGGAGGTGAGAATCATTCAATTGCACGATTTATGATTTTCAATTTACACTTACATGTTCGATTTGATGGTTTAACGTTGATTATATAATAAACGCATCATTAATAATGGCACGTAACACAAAATTACATTTAAAATTAGCGTTTGTAATTAATTAGCCAGAACCAGAAAAGTTCAAACTGCATTAAAATACTGTCACTACAACTAACTTGCTGGACATTGTGCTATATTTAAAATACGCAGCGTCTTAGAAATGCAGTTTTTTTAAGTGTAAGCATAATTATTACCTTCTACGGGCACTCATTACTTTACCTGTGTTGAAGTATTCATTCTTTGCATTTGCCAACATTTTTTAGTTCGGAAATTTTTGTGTGGATTACTCTGTAGTTCTCCAAAACTTGTATAAAACGATTGTTCTGGGATGAATTAAAAGCTTTCCAATGATTATTTAACGCAAATTAACGCATATGTAAGTAATGAATGGGATAAAACTTAATATTATTCATTAATAAGCAAGAGCCTGATCGTGATGTCATCCATCAGTGTTCGGTGAATATGCCATTGTATTTACAGCACACGGAAACTGAATTCTATGCCACGTGAGCAAAACAATTCGAGCAGCTGCGTCATTAGCCTGTAAATATACATTAGGATTCAATGGTCTTGCCCAAGGTAACTTAATATATAAGGTAGCGCCATCCGAAAATTGCCGATCAAGCACGAGCGCGTGACGTCATGTGGGAGGATCGGTTATGCTCGGTGCTCCTTCGGTTATGTTCGTTCGGGCCTTGGCAAACGGCAAACGGCCGCTATCATTTCTATGCGAGTTTCAGAGAGGGAAAGTGTTTCATTACTTTGAGGGGTTAATATTAATTATCATACTTCGGGATGGTATTGAGGTATTCTTTTAATAATTAGTAACATAATTAAAACATGCTACTTTTAAAAGAGGGAAAATTGCACATGCAAACGTATTGTAAAAATTCATGTTTCTGAAACCTGATCGATATATTACAAAGAAGGTTGTCCGTGTTCTCATTAGAATTTCAGATTTCATCATTTCATAAATCGTATTATGATTTTAATAAGAAACGCTGCATGCTAAAGAAGAATTGCATAGTGAAAGAGTTACAAAGAAAGAATTGATTGACAGATTTGGTTTATTTTTGCTTTTCTGTCTTTTTTTAAATATGAAAGGAAAACCCATAAGATTTAGTCCCCCCCCCCTTTCGATCTCTTTCTTTGTTTCCACAAGCAGGCCTCCTTGTCGTAGTGGTTAGCACATCGCACTTCAACGCCAGAGGTTTGGGTTCGAATCCTGGCTTGGGCATGAATGTTTGTGAGTGTTCATTCATCATTTCATCACTCATCCCTATCTTCGCAAATTAGCCAAAAGTGGCACAAGAAGCGAAGTAAAATGGAGCAAATCAATCAATCAATATTTGTTTTCACATATACTATCACATTTACTAAATTCTCGCTTTTCTCATTAAGGATCAAATCAATGTCTTACCCGATTGGATTCGAATCCGGGACCCCTGGCGTCGAAGCGCGATGTGTTAACCACTACGTCGACAGAGGCCTCCGAGGTACTACGGGCCTCACAGAACGTCACAGGAGTACTATCGGATTATAAATTATGGATATGAGAGTTTGGATAATAAATAAATAAATTATATAATATATAATCTATAAATAAAAAACACTCGTTCTTTATTTATAGAATCTCAAAGACAGCGATAGTTAGCCAAACTAAAAAATAATCCAAATTTGTTCTCACGACGATAAAAATAGAAGGCATAATCAAAAATAAATTGGTAACTATAGTTTGACACAGAATTGAATACGCTGAATTTTGATGTAACTCGTTTTTATGTGGTTCTACTGATTAACTTTTAATTGAGTCCAAACTTGAATATCCGAAATGTTTAATCCGATAGTAGTCCGGTATAATCTATTTACAACATTTAACACAACGCAGTACAAAAGCCTAAGATTTAGTTTTCTGACTGAAAGGTTCCTTTTTATTCATTCAGAACGTTGCAATCATTTCCAGGAACATTTCAAATTTTATATAACATCAGAAAGTATTAAAATTATACTGATATACTTAAAATCCAATCTTTACCATTATCCATAATGTAACTTTATTTTTCAAATTATCAAGTGAAAGAAGCAATATACAATCTAGATAAAATTTTACTCTGCATTTGAAACTTACTCTAAATTCGAAATAATTCCCAACCTTCTTCATATATTTATTTACTGTACAATAATTTACGTACGGATCAAAGTTCCACGTGCAAATTGTTTTTGGAAAGTTTTATGTGGAGGAAGAATGATGAAATAGTTTGTAAGATAGTAGTTTCGGACTTTGAAAACGCAATTCCAGTTTGTAATTTGCAGATATTTTAAATTTCTCTGGTTCAAATTTGGCTGCAAGTTATCGTTGTCATAGATCTAACTAACTAACTCTCTAGCCTTCTTAAACCCGAAGGTTCATGGCTGCAGCAACACAGGCCTTCCATCTGTCCCTATCTTGAGCAAGATCTATATATTCTTTTCCATAGTTCTAAAAAGTATTTTTTCGTATTAAGAACTTTACATACAAACGCGTGCAGAAGACGAGCCAAAGTGTACAAGTACTAATTTAACTAAGTTAATCTGCTCGAAATACTTGATGAGTACTAGGAACATCAAACATAAATGTCTTAACCTACTAATTCAAGCCTATAGAAATAGATTTATGATCACACGGTAAATGAAACGCTTTGAGAATATCGATGAAAATATCTTAGTTTAATTAAACAGTAAAGGAGAAAAGTTACATGAACTCTATATAACTATATAATAATTACATTGAAATAAATGAATACTAATTAAAATATACAAATTAATTAATATGATATTGTTATTATTACATCAATATGTAAAATACGGAATAAGAATAGAGATATAACAGCATATATTCATTAATTTTTATCTAGTAGTTAAGATCTGCATAATTTGTGTAAAAACAAATGCCATGGCATATAAAGTAATATCAAATACGTGAAGAATTGAATATTTGTTGAATATCAAAAAAAGGATGTTAGATCCACTTGGAGCAAAGTAAAGTTCCTGATTAATATTTTATGCATATTATTACAAGTACTACAAGTAGTATGCATAAATCTTGGACACTGTCTGTTCTTGAAAGCCGTATTTATCCCAAACCTTGCCTTCCAATAAGTTCAGAAGAAATTATAACCATCAGTTTTGCAATAAACGATAAACAAGTATATTTTAATTATTTAATTTTTGTATTTGGTAATTCTTTCGGAGGATGGGGCTGATGTGGACCCCTTCCTAAATAGGTCTTTGACTACGTACATTGTAAGATCTTTCGGATAAAAGTATTAGTTCGGCCAGCACATTGTACTTACATGGTTAGTACTGTCTGAAGTGTGTAAACGTAAGAAAATTTGCTCTGAGAAACATCTCTCCTCCAAAAGTTGTAATAGCCTACAGCAGGCTTGAATATCTCACTTGAACTTGTGGAGGCAAGCGAGTTTTTCCGTGCTGTGCGAGCTTCCCGCTTGTACACCGAAAGAACGCGACCGACTAAGCCTCTTCCCTCACTCCTTTCCACCCCTCTTACAATACTACAGTGCCGCTGCTCGCTCTGAAGTCCACACTAGGGATGGCCAGATCCGGATCCAAAATAATTTCGGATCCGGATCCGTTTGGTCATCCCACATGAGCGCTTCTTTGGAAAGTAAGAATGTGTTTATAACATATTGTTACCTGCTTACATACATACATACATACATACATATATATATATATATATATATATATATATATATATATATATATATATACACACACTAATGTCCAAAATTAAAGCAACAAACGGAAATTCTTTCCCTTGTGTCCATTTGACCACAATACGATCAGGTGATAGTAATATTTATGATATCATAGACAACTGGTTTACGATAGAAAATAAACAAACTTAATGTGCCAGGATTCAGGAGTGCCCCCCCCCCCCCCCCCCAAGGCCAATGGCGCATCCCCTCAAAATCATGTCATGTGTTTCCCCAAAATCATATCATTCGCGCCCTTAAATCATATCGTAATCCCCACAAAATATTTAATTACGACAGCATGTCTACCGAAATTAACATTTTTCTTAGCTTTACTGAACATTATAATTGATCTGCCTCTCCTCCTTAAACAGGGGTGCCATCACTCAAGACCACCCCTACAATCGTTCATCATAATCGAGAATATTGCGTGGATCCCACTTTATACTGTAGGTAGGTTCAGTCCCGATTAGCCTTAGAGTGCAAAAAGTGGACTTAAAACACCAAATCAATCAATCAAGAATATCGCTTGTCTTGTAATGCAGCTTTAGTATAAAAATTTCATATTCATCTCATTAAAGTACTAAACACACATCGTAGCAAGAAATTATTGCGAGCGAAGCGAGCAAGAAAATGTTTACATTCATTTTTTTGCAGGCTTTGAAGAATATTAATTTAATGGGGTGTCAATACTTTCTTAAGATCCCCAGATATTTAGTCTTTTCCTTTTCCAGCTTTTCCTTTGGCACATCCGGGGTCGAAAACGTGTGGATGCCTTATCGCTAGATACAGTCTCCAAAATGTAATGTTCGAACTCTCTCTCCACTACAGAAATCCCTTGACAATCTTAAGATTTAACACTTTCTATCTCCCCCTTTAAATTTCATACTCAATCCTACCACCAAAGTTTCCATGCCAATTTTAGACTTACTGTTAATATTGAAGAGTAGATATTGCCTCCTCCAAAAAATTAATTCTCACACCGGAATTTCGGCAACAGTCTAAAACAATAGTAATGCAGAAAAATTGGATACCCCCTTCATTTTAATGCTCAATCCCCCTCTAACTAAAGTACTCGCCATAATCTAAGACCTAGAGTTGGATACTGTCTCCCCAAAGTTTAATTCAGAATCCCCCTCAGAACCCTCGTGTCAATTAAGGCCCAGTATATAGGAGTTCGATACCCCACTCCCCTTTCAATAATGCCCTAAACACTTCCATTTCTTCATCTAATGGATTAAATATCGTTCATTTAAGGTGTAAAATTTTTACATATGTTTTAGAAATGATATAAATGTTGAATTTTATATTATTTGAAGGGAAAAAATCGCTCCCAAAAATCTCGATGGCGCAACCTGCGCCATAAAACCCTCCTGCTGGCACCCCTTCCAGGAATTATCAACAAAAAAATCACGATAGCAACAGGTTAAACTTGACAAATTTATCAACAAAAAAAATCACACGAGGAAAGGATTTATGTTTGTTGCTTTAATTTTGGACACACACATACACACACACAAAAGGGCCTATGTGATGGCAACGTATCAAAAATTCTAATTCCATTGAATTAAACAGTGTATATACAATAAAAGTAGGTAAAGGCATCTCTTATAGTTTCCAGTCTTTGTCCTACGGAAATAAGAAGAATAAGCTACTTGTACAGTGTCTCTCAAAAGTTTTAGGACAACGACATTTTAAACTAGGCAACCCAATTTACACAAGGCGTTGGTGGGTTGCGTGTAGAGTTAGGCTAAATTTCAGAGTTGCCACATGCACAATAGGTATTTATGAAATACGCGAAAGAAATGAGAACAAATATTATTGTATAAAATTATTAAAAATATCAATATTATATTGCAGATGACAAAATTCTTTCTTAAAGAAAAAACTAGGTTTTCTAGTATTTCATCGCTGATGAGCCTACAGAAAGGATAACAGGTTAAAGGAAACGAAAGGTGATAAACAGAGGAGAAAGAGAAAGCGAAAGGAGAATAGGAAAAGTAGAGGAGAGAAGAAAGAGAGGATAGACGAGGAGAGGAGAAGTAGTGAGAAGAAAGGAAAAAGATTCGAGAAGGGATGAGGAAAATGGAGCAAAGAAGAGAGAAGGAAACCGAAAGGTGAGGAGGGGAGGAGACAAGAAGAGGGAGTGGAGAGTAGAGTAAAAGAGAGAAGAAGGGAAGAACCAAAAGAAGAGGAGAAGAGTGCAGTGGAGTCGGAAATCGAGGAGATAAGAGAAGTGGAGAAGAGTGGGATGGAGACAAAGACAAGATGCGAGAAAAGTAGAGAAGGTGATATGAGATAAAAGCAGAGGAGAAGGAGGGAAGAGAAGAATAAGATTGAGAAGTGAAAAATAGAAGAGAATGGAGACGAAAGGAGAGAAGAGGTAGTTGGAGAAAATATCGTCTCAGCGTCAAGAATTGATGCATTGATCAAATTATTGACATGAAACATTCAATGACATTTTGAAATTTATTGGAGAATGTATTAGATCGGTGTCAAATGCCTTTTGGCTGAGTTCAGAGCAAGATGAAATCTTTCACGTAAAATCTTTGATTTTACCTGCGATTATGCCACTAAAAACATGAATATAATTTTAATATTTATAATAATTATCCAATTTTTGTCCACTTCTCGGTTCGTTGAAATGGAGATTTTGTAATTTAATATTTCCCCTCACCCCCCATCGCTAATTTCAAACTGAATCATTCCGTTTCACACGGCGTGGACAATGAACACAATGGGATATGTCTAAAACTTAAGAAAATTTTCTGCCACCGGAGGGGTTTGAACCTACGACCATTAGGTACCCTACAAGCTTTAGCTCTTGAAAGCAGGTAGAAGGAGCTGACCAATGTGAAATGTAGATGCAACTCTCCTCCTACATGTAATGTGCAAAGAATACTTGTTGTAACAAAGAAGACGAAGGTAGAACGAATCGGCGAAAACATTTAACAGAGTTGAACATGTTGAAAAATTTCATTCGATATTTGCGGAGGTATCCTTGCATGAACTCGAGTGGGAAAAGGGGTAAAATAAGTATATCCTGAATTGACACAAATATAAAGAGTTATATCATTAATATTTGTCAATGTCTTTGAGGCAGTACACAATTGTCGTTAGAGTAGCATAATTCACGATCTTCTACATGAAAATATCCCTTTGAACGTCCATCAATTCACTTTCTTCTTTTATATATACAGGGGGTTTCTAAAGGTCGTTTACAACGCTTGGGAGGTGATTCCTCACACGAAAACAACCAAAAAGTGTAAGTTCCATTTTTACGACTGAGGCTTCGTTTCCGAGATAGGAGCCTCGCAAAAGGTGACAAAGTGAACGTCACACCTAGCTGGGACGAATACTATCACAGTTAGAGAGGCGGTTCCAAGGGAATCATCAAGGAATCGTATGTGCTCAGTCCGGAAGTCACTATGAAAAGTTCACTGCACGCATGCGCAATGGAGTCCTCAAAGGAATTGGGGATTTCCAGCAAGAACAATGCATGGAAAGGATATGTAACGCAGCAAGAAGGACCGTGACAATGAGAAATGCGTTAAAGACAACACATCCTGAACTCAGACATCAAAACATGAGCACGGAACACAAAATCCGAAAAGTTGAGCACGGTTGCATACCCCAGTTACACGTGAGGAATGAACGAATCATGTCATGTGCCATACGGGAGACACATTACTCCACCAGGAGGAGGAAAAGAAAAACACAATATCAGATGATTGCGACAACGTGTATTTTTACACGCGACAACTACGTAATATCCCCCCCCCCCCACGTACACACAACAAACAACAAATGCTACAATGTCTTACGCACAGACAGCGCGTCTCACTGTACACCAACTGAAGATGTTACTTTCACCACACAAAGGAGGTGGGGAGCAATACCAAGAGTGTTCTCACTGGGATTTGCCGAGGGCGATAATCACAGACGGTTTTCAAAATGTCTGCCGTTCACTTCTACGCAGAGATGACAGCGACGAATCAAGGATTGTCGAGTACGAGCAAACAAGCCAGGTGTATCTGCTACCGTCACGGCGGCGACGTTGATACGAGCAACGAGGTCCTCAGCTGATGTGACAGGCGTGTCGTATACGACGGTTTTCATTTCTCCCCAGAAGAAAAAATCGAGAGGGTTGAGATCTGGCGACCTCGGTGGCCAAGGCACAGGCTCATCCCTATCAATGAACCTATTGCGAAACACGTCATGCAGGAAATGTCGTACATTACGATCGAAATGAGCTGGTGCCCCATCGTGTTGGTACCACATTTCCTACCGCAGTGTCAAAGGTGCGGTCTCCAACAGTTCATGCAGAACCTCACTAAGAAATGCATGAACAGGGAGAATGTATGGTCCAATTACATGATCATGTACTATCCAGCACCACACATTCACTGAAAACCTGTGCTGGTGATGGGCCACAAAATGTGCATGTGGGTTGTCAAAGTCCCAGATATGACTGTTTCTACTATTGAAGACATCCATCCTGGTGAAAATGGCTTCATCTGTCCACAATACCTTTGCCCCGAAGTGAGGGTTTGTGTCCAGCTGATGCAACAACCATTGGCAAAACTCCATTCGACGGCGAAAGTCACGAGGTAACAGTTCTTGTAGTTTCTGCAGTTTAAAAGGGTGCTTTCCTTCCTCTGACAACACTCGCCAAACATTCCCATGAGACGTGTTTCGTGCCCGAGCGAGCACGCGCGTACTGGTGCCAGGATGTTTTGCGACCGCTCTTATCACATCTTCTGCAAACTGATGTGTGCGTACACTTCGGGGTCTTCCAACTTCTTGCCGCCGTGGTAACACTGACCCTGTTTCACGCAGTCGACTATCCACTACCTGAAAGAAGGCGTGAGACGGTAAACCTCTATGTGGCAAGCGTTCTCCATATAGACGCCTTGCCTCACGGCTATTACCACGTGCCTCCCCATACATGAGTTGCATGTTTACTAGCTGCTGGGTCGTATACGCAACCATCTGTGTAATAGGGAGCTGGAACT